>NW_028123307.1:0-305987 GCF_965194805.1 Balaenoptera borealis
CATGGTGTACCATCTTTTTGTTTTCTCATGCATGTTTTCGATGTAGGAAGATGCCCTTGAACCTGGAGATTTGGGACCCATGCGATGGGTACCACGCAGTATTACTTTAAAGGGTCTGCGTTTGCTCACCCAACCTCACCAAACCTCTCAGCCCCAAGAGTGTCCACCCTTATGTCTCATCCAGCTGTGGGTCTAGATATGGTCAATCCAGGTTGCATCACAGCCCCTGAACTCATTGTGTAAGAATTTCTCTCTCTTTCACTGTCTTTGTTTCATGGGTTTTACAAAGTAATTTATTTTCATAATGGGGTTTAGCTGCTTTTCGCGGCTGTGTTTATGCCGCTTTACACCCACTTGACACACTAACAGAGAGATATCAATACATAGGTTTTAAGATTATTACTAGTCAGATATATTCTTGTGCGGTGAATAGGGCGTGTTGAGTCCAGTTCTCTGAGCAAGGAGTAGGTCTTGTCTATTACATATTGGGTTTATGGAACGGTATCTGAGCTAATTTGATACCCTTGTTTTATGTATCACCCCACCTCACCTTTCCCGTTAAGCAGCCATAGTGTGTTTTCTGCATGTGTGACTCTGTTCTGTTTTGTAATTCAGTTCAAGTGTAACGGTTTTTACATTCCCTCTATAAGTGATACCTTATGAGAAGTGTCCTTTTCTGTGTGACTTATTTCTCTTAGAATCGTCGTACCTAAATCCACTCATCATGCTGCTACTAACCTTATGACATTGATTTCATGGCTGAGTGATATTCCATTGTACATAAGGACCACAATTTCTTTATCCATTTTTCTCTTTCCTGGGATATTTAAGGTGGAATGAAGTGGAGGTACTTGTCAACAGAGCAGCCCTCAACTTTGGGGTGCTTGTGTCTTGCTGATTTTTAATTTTCCCAATTTATACCCCCATGAGTGGAAATGCCCTATGCTCTCTAAGCTGTGTTTTTCAGATGTTTCAGGACACACCGTACACTTCTCCAGAGTGGCTGTTGGCAATTTACATCCCGCCCATCAGTGTAGCAAGGCTCCCATTTCTCCATGGCCTGTCCTGCATTTCTGGTTTTGAAACTTTTTTCAGCATGGCCCTTTTGACCGATGGGAAGCGAGACTTCTCTGTAGAGTTGATTTGCCTTTCCAGGTTGCTTGGTTGGCCAAAAAGGGCGTATGCGTTTTTTCCTGAATATATTCAGGAAAAAACGCATACGCCCTTTTTGGCCAAGGGCATCATTGTCAACGTTTTGCCGCTTTTCATGTGCTTTAAAGGCGATTCGAATCTACCTCCTGAAATCTCTTTCCTGCAATTCTGCCTTGATTTCAAATCCTCTTCTTTGCCTTCCCTCAATATATTTGTGGACGAGAGTTATCATTTATAACTTTGCAGGCTTGTGAATTGCAGTGCCCTGAAGCTCCATTTTACAACTCGCTTTTTTGGGAGCTGGCCGCAAAAGCGCAGGATGGCTTCAGGCCCTGTTCTGGTTCCGGGGGGCAGGCTGAGCCTGTGGTTAATTCTTCTTCCTGATGGAAAATAGAGTGACCTGTGCCTGTCCCAACACCAAGAGCTAGTCTCTCGTTGGTTCCCCGTCTTCCCGTTCATCCTCAGGACAAATTGCAACCTGTACGGAACAGGAGATTAAAGGTGCTGATGCTCCAAATAGGGAGATTGCTAGTAAAGTGGCTGGAATGGCGAACCCGGGCACAAGGAGATGAGAAATGAGGTGCGTTTTAGAAACCTTTCCCCATCACACGGTGTACCATCTTCTGGGTTTCTCATGCATGTTTTCGATGTAGGAAGATGCCCTTGAACCTGGAGATTTGGGACCCATGCGATGGGTACCACGCAGTATTACTTTAAAGGGTCTGCGTTTGCTCACCCAACCTCACCAAACCTCTCAGCCCCAAGAGTGTCCACCCTTATGTCTCATCCAGCTGTGGGTCTAGATATGGTCAATCCAGGTTGCATCACAGCCCCTGAATGCATTGTGTAAGAATTTCTCTCTCTTTCACTGTCTGTTTCATGGGTTTTTCAAAGTAATTTATGTTCATAATGGGGTTTAGCTGCTTTTCACGGCTGTGTTTATGCCGCTTTACACCCACTTGACACACTAACCGAGAGATATCAATACATAGGTTTTACGATTATTACTAGTCAGATATATTCTTGTGCGGTGAATAGGGTGTGTTGAGTCTAGTTCTCTGAGCAAGGAGTAGGTCTTGTCTATTACATATTGGGTTTATGGAACGGTATCTGAGCTAATTTGAAACCCTTGTTTTATGTATCACCCCACCTCACCTTTCCCGTTAAGCAGCCATAGTGTGTTTTCTGCATGTGTGACTCTGTTCTGTTTTGTAATTCAGTTCAAGTGTAACGGTTTTTACAGTCCCTCTATAAGTGATACCTTATGAGAAGTGTCCTTTTCTGTGTGACTTATTTCACTTAGAATCGTCGTACCTAAATCCACTCATCATGCTGCTACTAGCCTTATGACATTGATTTCATGGCTGAGTGATATTCCATTGTACATAAGGACCACAACTTCTTTATCCATTTTTCTCTTTCCTGGGATATTGAAGGTGGAATGAAGTGGAGGTCCTTGTCAACAGAGCAGCCCTCAACTTTGGGGTGCTTGTGTCTTGCTGATTTTTCATTTTTCCAATTTATACCCCCATGAGTGGAAGTGCCCTATGCTCTCTAAGCTGTGTTTTTCAGATGTTTCAGGACACACCGTACACTTCTCCAGAGTGGCTGTTGGCAATTTACATCCCGCCCATCAGTGTAGCAAGGCTCCCATTTCTCCATGGCCTGTCCTGCATTTCTGGTTTTGACACTTTTTTCAGCATGGCCCTTTTGACCGATGGGAAGCGAGACTTCTCTGTAGCGCTGATTTGCCTTTCCAGGTTGCTTGGTTGGCCAAAAAGGGCGTATGCGTTTTTTCCTGAATATATTCAGGAAAAAACGCATACGCCCTTTTTGGCCAAGGGCATCATTGTCAACGTTTTGCCGCTTTTCATGTGCTTTAAAGGCGATTCGTATCTACCTCCTGAAATCTGTTTCGTGCAATTCTGCCTTGATTTCAAATCCTCTTCTTTGCCTTCCCTCAATATATTTGTGGACGAGAGTTATCATTTATAACTCTGCAGGTTTGTGAATTGCAGTGCCCTGAACCTCCATTTTACAACTCGCTTTTTTGGGAGCTGGCCGCAAAAGCGCAGGATGGCTTCAGGCCCTGTTCTGGTTCCGGGGGGCAGGCTGAGCCTGTGGTTAATTCTTCTTCCTGATGGGAAAATAGAGTGACCTGTGCCTGTCCCAACACCAAGAGCTAGTCTCTCGTTGGTTCCCCGTCTTCCCGTTCATCCTCAGGACAAATTGCAACCTGTACGGAACAGGAGGTTAAAGGTGCTGATGCTCCAAGTAGGGAGATTGCTAGTAAAGTGGCTGGAATGGCGAACCCGGGCACAAGGAGATGAGAAATGAGGTGCGTTTTAGAAACCTTTCCCCATCACACGGTGTACCATCTTCTGGGTTTCTCATGCATGTTTTCGATGTAGGAAGATGCCCTTGAAGCTGGAGATTTGGGACCCATGCGATGGGTACCACGCAGTATTACTTTAAAGGGTCTGTGTTTGCTCACCCAACCTCACCAAACCTCTCAGCCCCAAGAGTGTCCACCCTTATGTCTCATCCAGCTGTGGGTCTAGATATGGTCAATCCAGGTTGCATCACAGCCCCTGAACTCATTGTGTAAGAATTTCTATCTCTTTCACTGTCGTTGTTTCATGGGTTTTACAAAGTAATTTATTTTCATAATGGGGTTTAGCCGCTTTTCACGGCTGTGTTTATGCCGCTTTACACCCACTTGACACACTAACAGAGAGATATCAATACATAGGTTTTAAGATTATTACTAGTCAGATATATTCTTGTGCGGTGAATAGGGCGTGTTGAGTCCAGTTCTCTGAGCAAGGAGTAGGTCTTGTCTATTACATATTGGGTTTATGGAACGGTATCTGAGCTAATTTGTTACCCTTGTTTTATGTATCACCCCACCTCACCTTTCCCGTTAAGCAGCCATAGTGTGTTTTCTGCATGTGTGACTCTGTTCTGTTTTGTAATTCAGTTCAAGTGTAACGGTTTTTACATTCCCTCTATAAGTGATACCTTATGAGAAGTGTCCTTTTCTGTGTGACTTATTTCTCTTAGAATCGTCGTACCTAAATCCACTCATCATGCTGCTACTAACCTTATGACATTGATTTCATGGCTGAGTGATATTCCATTGTACATAAGGACCACAACTTCTTTATCCATTTTTCTCTTTCCTGGGATATTTAAGGTGGAATGAAGTGGAGGTCCTTGTCAACAGAGCAGCCCTCAACTTTGGGGTGCTTGTGTCTTGCTGATTTTTCATTTTCCCAATTTATACCCCCATGAGTGGAAGTGCCCTATGCTCTCTAAGCTGTGTTTTTCAGATGTTTCAGGACACACCGTACACTTCTCCAGAGTGGCTGTTGGCAATTTACATCCCGCCCATCAGTGTAGCAAGGCTCCCATTTCTCCATGGCCTGTCCTGCATTTCTGGTTTTGACACTTTTTTCAGCATGGCCCTTTTGACCGATGGGAAGCGAGACTTCTCTGTAGTGCTGATTTGCCTTTCCAGGTTGCTTGGTTGGCCAAAAAGGGCGTATGCGTTTTTTCCTGAATATATTCAGGAAAAAACGCATACGCCCTTTTTGGCCAAGGGCATCATTGTCAACGTTTTGCCGCTTTTCATGTGCTTTAAAGGCGATTCGTATCTACCTCCTGAAATCTGTTTCGTGCAATTCTGCCTTGATTTCAAATCCTCTTCTTTGCCTTCCCTCAATATATTTGTGGACGAGAGTTATCATTTATAACTCTGCAGGTTTGTGAATTGCAGTGCCCTGAACCTCCATTTTACAACTCGCTTTTTTGGGAGCTGGCCGCAAAAGCGCAGGATGGCTTCAGGCCCTGTTCTGGTTCCGGGGGGCAGGCTGAGCCTGTGGTTAATTCTTCTTCCTGATGGGAAAATAGAGTGACCTGTGCCTGTCCCAACACCAAGAGCTAGTCTCTCGTTGGTTCCCCGTCTTCCCGTTCATCCTCAGGACAAATTGCAACCTGTACGGAACAGGAGGTTAAAGGTGCTGATGCTCCAAGTAGGGAGATTGCTAGTAAAGTGGCTGGAATGGCGAACCCGGGCACAAGGAGATGAGAAATGAGGTGCGTTTTAGAAACCTTTCCCCATCACACGGTGTACCATCTTCTGGGATTCTCATGCATGTTTTCGATGTAGGAAGATGCCCTTGAAGCTGGAGATTTGGGACCCATGCGATGGGTACCACGCAGTATTACTTTAAAGGGTCTGTGTTTGCTCACCCAACCTCACCAAACCTCTCAGCCCCAAGAGTGTCCACCCTTATGTCTCATCCAGCTGTGGGTCTAGATATGGTCAATCCAGGTTGCATCACAGCCCCTGAACTCATTGTGTAAGAATTTCTATCTCTTTCACTGTCGTTGTTTCATGGGTTTTTCAAAGTAATTTATTTTCATAATGGGGTTTAGCTGCTTTTCACGGCTGTGTTTATGCCGCTTTACACCCACTTGACACACTAACAGAGAGATATCAATACATAGGTTTCAAGATTATTACTAGTCAGATATATTCTTGTGCGGTGAATAGGGCGTGTTGAGTCCAGTTCTCTGAGCAAGGAGTAGGTCTTGTCTACTACATATTGGGTTTATGGAACGGTATCTGAGCTAATTTGATACCCTTGTTTTATGTATCACCCCACCTCACCTTTCCCGTTAAGCAGCCATAGTGTGTTTTCTGCATGTGTGACTCTGTTCTGTTTTGTAATTCAGTTCAAGTGTAACGGTTTTTACATTCCCTCTATAAGTGATACCTTATGAGAAGTGTCCTTTTCTGTGTGACTTATTTCACTTAGAATCGTCGTACCTAAATCTACTCATCATGCTGCTACTAACCTTATGACATTGATTTCATGGCTGAGTGATATTCCATTGTACATAAGGACCACAACTTCTTTATCCATTTTTCTCTTTCCTGGGATATTTAAGGTGGAATGAAGTGGAGGTCCTTGTCAACAGAGCAGCCCTCAACTTTGGGGTGCTTGTGTCTTGCTGATTTTTCATTTTCCCAATTTATACCCCCATGAGTGGAAGTGCCCTATGCTCTCTAAGCTGTGTTTTTCAGATGTTTCAGGACACACCGTACACTTCTCCAGAGTGGCTGTTGGCAATTTACATCCCGCCCATCAGTGTAGCAAGGCTCCCATTTCTCCATGGTCTGTCCTGCATTTCTGGTTTTGACACTTTTTTCAGGATGGCCCTTTTGACCGATGGGAAGCGAGACTTCTCTGTAGCGCTGATTTGCCTTTCCAGGTTGCTTGGTTGGCCAAAAAGGGCGTATGCGTTTTTTCCTGAATATATTCAGGAAAAAACGCATACGCCCTTTTTGGCCAAGGGCATCATTGTCAACGTTTTGCCGCTTTTCATGTGCTTTAAAGGCGATTCGTATCTACCTCCTGAAATCTGTTTCGTGCAATTCTGCCTTGAATTCAAATCCTCTTCTTTGCCTTCCCTCAATATATTTGTGGACGAGAGTTATCATTTATAACTCTGCAGGTTTGTGAATTGCAGTGCCCTGAACCTCCATTTTACAACTCGCTTTTTTGGGAGCTGGCCGCAAAAGCGCAGAATGGCTTCAGGCCCTGTTCTGGTTCTGGGGGGCAGGCTGAGCCTGTGGTTAATTCTTCTTCCTGATGGGAAAATAGAGTGACCTGTGCCTGTCCCAACACCAAGAGCTAGTCTCTCGTTGGTTCCCCGTCTTCCCGTTCATCCTCAGGACAAATTGCAACCTGTACGGAACAGGAGGTTAAACGTGCTGATGCTCCAAGTAGGGAGATTGCTAGTAAAGCGGCTGGAATGGCGAACCCGGGCACAAGGAGATGAGAAATGAGGTGCGTTTTAGAAACCTTTCCCCATCACACGGTATACCATCTTCTGGGTTTCTCATGCATGTTTTCGATGTAGGAAGATGCCCTTGATCCTGGAGATTTGGGACCCATGCGATGGGTACCACGCAGTATTACTTTAAAGGGTCTGCGTTTGCTCACCCAACCTCACCAAACCTCTCAGCCCCAAGAGTGTCCACCCTTATGTCTCATCCAGCTGTGGGTCTAGATATGGTCAATCCAGGTTGCATCACAGCCCCTGAACTCATTGTGTAAGAATTTCTATCTCTTTCACTGTCGTTGCTTCATGGGTTTTACAAAGTAATTTATTTTCATAATGGGGTTTAGCTGCTTTTCACGGCTGTGTTTATGCCGCTTTACACCCACTTGACACACTAACAGAGAGATATCAATACATAGGTTTTAAGATTATTACTAGTCAGATATATTCTTGTGCGGTGAATAGGGCGTGTTGAGTCCAGTTCTCTGAGCAAGGAGTAGGTCTTGTCTATTACATATTGGGTTTATGGAACGGTATCTGAGCTAATTTGATACCCTTGTTTTATGTATCACCCCACCTCACCTTTCCCGTTAAGCAGCCATAGTGTGTTTTCTGCATGTGTGACTCTGTTCTGTTTTGTAATTCAGTTCAAGTGTAATAGTTTTTACAATTCCTCTATAAGTGATACCTTATGAGAAGTGTCCTTTTCTGTGTGACTTATTTCTCTTAGAATCGTCGTACCTAAATCCACTCATCATGCTGCTACTAACCTTATGACATTGATTTCATGGCTGAGTGATATTCCATTGTACATAAGGACCACAACTTCTTTATCCATTTTTCTCTTTCCTGGGATATTTAAGGTGGAATGAAGTGGAGGTCCTTGTCAACAGAGCAGCCCTCAACTTTGGGGTGCTTGTGTCTTTCTGATTTTTCATTTTCCCAATTTATACCCCCATGAGTGGAAGTGCCCTATGCTCTCTAAGCTGTGTTTTTCAGATGTTTCAGGACACACCGTACACTTCTCCAGAGTGGCTGTTGGCAATTTACATCCCGCCCATCAGTGTAGCAAGGCTCCCATTTCTCCATGGCCTGTCCTGCATTTCTGGTTTTGACACATTTTTCAGCATGGCCCTTTTGACCGATGGGAAGCGAGACTTCTCTGTAGCGCTGATTTGCCTTTCCAGGTTGCTTGGTTGGCCAAAAAGGGCATATGCGTTTTTTCCTGAATATATTCAGGAAAAAACGCATACGCCCTTTTTGGCCAAGGGCATCATTGTCAACGTTTTGCCGCTTTTCATGTGCTTTAAAGGCGATTCGTATCTACCTCCTGAAATCTGTTTCGTGCAATTCTGCCTTGATTTCAAATCCTCTTCTTTGCCTTCCCTCAATATATTTGTGGACGAGAGTTATCATTTATAACTCTGCAGGTTTGTGAATTGCAGTGCCCTGAACCTCCATTTTACAACTCGCTTTTTTGGGAGCTGGCCGCAAAAGCGCAGGATGGCTTCAGGCCCTGTTCTGGTTCCGGGGGGCAGGCTGAGCCTGTGGTTAATTCTTCTTCCTGATGGGAAAATAGAGTGACCTGTGCCTTTCCCAACACCAAGAGCTAGTCTCTCGTTGGTTCCCCGTCTTCCCGTTCATCCTCAGGACAAATTGCAACCTGTACGGAACAGGAGGTTAAAGGTGCTGATGCTCCAAGTAGGGAGATTGCTAGTAAAGTGGCTGGAATGGCGAACCCGGGCACAAGGAGATGAGAAATGAGGTGCGTTTTAGAAACCTTTCCCCATCACACGGTGTACCATCTTCTGGGTTTCTCATGCATGTTTTCGATGTAGGAAGATGCCCTTGAAGCTGGAGATTTGGGAACCATGCGATGGGTACCACGCAGTATTACTTTAAAGGGTCTGTGTTTGCTCACCCAACCTCAGCAAACCTCTCAGCCCCAAGAGTGTCCACCCTTATGTCTCATCCAGCTGTGGGTCTAGATATGGTCAATCCAGGTTGCATCTCAGCCCCTGAACTCATTGTGTAAGAATTTCTATCTCTTTCACTGTCGTTGTTTCATGGGTTTTTCAAAGTAATTTATTTTCATAATGGGGTTTAGCTTCTTTTCACGGCTGTGTTTATGCCGCTTTACACCCACTTGACACACTAACAGAGAGATATCAATACATAGGTTTCAAGATTATTACTAGTCAGATATATTCTTGTGCGGTGAATAGGGCGTGTTGAGTCCAGTTCTCTGAGCAAGGAGTAGGTCTTGTCTACTACATATTGGGTTTATGGAACGGTATCTGAGCTAATTTGATACCCTTGTTTTATGTATCACCCCACCTCACCTTTCCCGTTAAGCAGCCATAGTGTGTTTTCTGCATGTGTGACTCTGTTCTGTTTTGTAATTCAGTTCAAGTGTAACGGTTTTTACATTCCCTCTATCAGTGATACCTTATGAGAAGTGTCCTTTTCTGTGTGACTTATTTCACTTAGAATCGTCGTACCTAAATCCACTCATCATGCTGCTACTAACCTTATGACATTGATTTCATGGCTGAGTGATATTCCATTGTACATAAGGACCACAACTTCTTTATCCATTTTTCTCTTTCCTGGGATATTTAAGGTGGAATGAAGTGGAGGTCCTTGTCAACAGAGCAGCCCTCAACTTTGGGGTGCTTGTGTCTTGCTGATTTTTCATTTTCCCAATATATACCCCCATGAGTGGAAGTGCCCTATGCTCTCTAAGCTGTGTTTTTCAGATGTTTCAGGACACACCGTATACTTCTCCAGAGTGGCTGTTGGCAATTTACATCCCGCCCATCAGTGTAGCAAGGCTCCCATTTCTCCATGGCCTGTCCTGCATTTCTGGTTTTGAAACTTTTTTCAGCATGGCCCTTTTGACCAATGGGAAGCGAGACTTCTCCGTAGCGCTGATTTGCCTTTCCAGGTTGGTTGGTTGGCCAAAAAGGGCGTATGCGTTTTTTCCTGAATATATTCAGGAAAAAACGCATACGCCCTTTTTGGCCAAGGGCATCATTGTCAACGTTTTGCCGCTTTTCATGTGCTTTAAAGGCGATTCGTATCTACCTCCTGAAATCTGTTTCGTGCAATTCTGCCTTGATTTCAAATCCTCTTCTTTGCCTTCCCTCAATATATTTGTGGACGAGAGTTATCATTTATAACTCTGCAGGTTTGTGAATTGCAGTTCCCTGAACCTCCATTTTACAACTCGCTTTTTTGGGAGCTGGCCGCAAAAGCGCAGGATGGCTTCAGGCCCTATTCTGGTTCCGGGGGGCAGGCTGAGCCTGTGGTTAATTCTTCTTCCTGATGGGAAAATAGAGTGACCTGTGCCTGTCCCAACACCAAGAGCTAGTCTCTCGTTGGTTCCCCGTCTTCCCGTTCATCCTCAGGACAAATTGCAACCTGTACGGAACAGGAGGTTAAAGGTGCTGATGCTCCAAGTAGGGAGATTGCTAGTAAAGTGGCTGGAATGGCGAACCCGGGCACAAGGAGATGAGAAATGAGGTGCGTTTTAGAAACCTTTCCCCATCACACGGTGTACCATCTTCTGGGTTTCTCATGCATGTTTTCGATGTAGGAAGATGCCCTTGAACCTGGAGATTTGGGACCCATGCGATGGGTACCACGCAGTATTACTTTAAAGGGTCTGCGTTTGCTCACCCAACCTCACCAAACCTCTCAGCCCCAAGAGTGTCCACCCTTATGTCTCATCCAGCTGTGGGTCTAGATATGGTCAATCCAGTTTGCATCACAGCCCCTGAACTCATTGTGTAAGAATTTCTATCTCTTTCACTGTCATTGTTTCATTGGTTTTACAAAGTAATTTATTTTCATAATGGGGTTTATCTGCTTTTCACGGCTGTGTTTATGCCGCTTTACACCCACTTGACACACTAACAGAGAGATATCAATACATAGGTTTTAAGATTATTACTAGTCAGATATATTCTTGTGCGGTGAATAGGGCGTGTTGAGTCCAGTTCTCTGAGCAAGGAGTAGGTCTTGTCTATTACATATTGGGTTTATGGAAAGGTATCTGAGCTAATTTGATACCCTTGTTTTATGTATCACCCCACCTCACCTTTCCCGTTAAGCAGCCATAGTGTGTTTTCTGCATGTGTGACTCTGTTCTGTTTTGTAATTCAGTTCAAGTGTAACGGTTTTTACATTCCCTCTATCAGTGATACCTTATGAGAAGTGTCCTTTTCTGTGTGACTTATTTCTCTTAGAATCGTCGTACCTAAATCCACTCATCATGCTGCTACTAACCTTATGACATTGATTTCATGGCTGAGTGATATTCCATTGTACATAAGGACCACAACTTCTTTATCCATGTTTCTCTTTCCTGGGATATTTAAGGTGGAATGAAGTGGAGGTCCTTGTCAACAGAGCAGCCCTCAACTTTGGGGTGCTTGTGTCTTGCTGATTTTTCATTTTCCCAATTTATACCCCCATGAGTGGAAGTGCCCTATGCTCTCTAAGCTGTGTTTTTCAGATGTTTCAGGACACACCGTACACTTCTCCAGAGTGGCTGTTGGCAATTTACATCCCGCCCATCAGTGTAGCAAGGCTCCCATTTCTCCATGGTCTGTCCTGCATTTCTGGTTTTGACACTTTTTTCAGGATGGCCCTTTTGACCGATGGGAAGCGAGACTTCTCTGTAGCGCTGATTTGCCTTTCCAGGTTGCTTGGTTGGCCAAAAAGGGCGTATGCGTTTTTTCCTGAATATATTCAGGAAAAAACGCATACGCCCTTTTTGGCCAAGGGCATCATTGTCAACGTTTTGCCGCTTTTCATGTGCTTTAAAGGCGATTCGTATCTACCTCCTGAAATCTGTTTCGTGCAATTCTGCCTTGATTTCAAATCCTCTTCTTTGCCTTCCCTCAATATATTTGTGGACGAGAGTTATCATTTATAACTCTGCAGGTTTGTGAATTGCAGTGCCCTGAACCTCCATTTTACAACTCGCTTTTTTGGGAGCTGGCCGCAAAAGCGCAGGATGGCTTCAGGCCCTGTTCTGGTTCTGGGGGGCAGGCTGAGCCTGTGGTTAATTCTTCTTCCTGATGGGAAAATAGAGTGACCTGTGCCTGTCCCAACACCAAGAGCTAGTCTCTCGTTGGTTCCCCGTCTTCCCGTTCATCCTCAGGACAAATTGCAACCTGTGCGGAACAGGAGGTTAAACGTGCTGATGCTCCAAGTAGGGAGATTGCTAGTAAAGCGGCTGGAATGGCGAACCCGGGCACAAGGAGATGAGAAATGAGGTGCGTTTTAGAAACCTTTCCACATCACACGGTATACCATCTTCTGGGTTTCTCATGCATGTTTTCGATGTAGGAAGATGCCCTTGATCCTGGAGATTTGGGACCCATGCGATGGGTACCACGCAGTATTACTTTAAAGGGTCTGCGTTTGCTCACCCAACCTCACCAAACCTCTCAGCCCCAAGAGTGTCCACCCTTATGTCTCATCCAGCTGTGGGTCTAGATATGGTCAATCCAGGTTGCATCACAGCCCCTGAACTCATTGTGTAAGAATTTCTATCTCTTTCACTGTCGTTGTTTCATGGGTTTTACAAAGTAATTTATTTTCATAATGGGGTTTAGCTGCTTTTCACGGCTGTGTTTATGCCGCTTTACACCCACTTGACACACTAACAGAGAGATATCAATACATAGGTTTTAAGATTATTACTAGTCAGATATATTCTTGTGCGGTGAATAGGGCGTGTTGAGTCCAGTTCTCTGAGCAAGGAGTAGGTCTTGTCTATTACATATTGGGTTTATGGAACGGTATCTGAGCTAATTTGATACCCTTGTTTTATGTATCACCCCACCTCACCTTTCCCGTTAAGCAGCCATAGTGTGTTTTCTGCATGTGTGACTCTGTTCTGTTTTGTAATTCAGTTCAAGTGTAATAGTTTTTACATTTCCTCTATAAGTGATACCTTATGAGAAGTGTCCTTTTCTGTGTGACTTATTTCTCTTAGAATCGTCATACCTAAATCCACTCATCATGCTGCTACTAACCTTATGACATTGATTTCATGGCTGAGTGATATTCCATTGTACATAAGGACCACAACTTCTTTATCCATTTTTCTCTTTCCTGGGATATTTAAGGTGGAATGAAGTGGAGGTCCTTGTCAACAGAGCAGCCCTCAACTTTGGGGTGCTTGTGTCTTGCTGATTTTTAATTTTCCCAATTTATACCCCCATGAGTGGAAGTGCCCTAAGCTCTCTAAGCTGTGTTTTTCAGATGTTTCAGGACACACCGTACACTTCTCCAGAGTGGCTGTTGGCAATTTACATCCCGCCCATCAGTGTAGCAAGGCTCCCATTTCTCCATGGCCTGTCCTGCATTTCTGGTTTTGACACTTTTTTCAGCATGGCCCTTTTGACCGATGGGAAGCGAGACTTCTCTGTAGCGCTGATTTGCCTTTCCAGGTTGCTTGGTTGGCCAAAAAGGGCGTATGCGTTTTTTCCTGAATATATTCAGGAAAAAACGCATACGCACTTTTTGGCCAAGGGCATCATTGTCAACGTTTTGCCGCTTTTCATGTGCTTTAAAGGCGATTCGTATCTACCTCCTGAAATCTGTTTCGTGCAATTCTGCCTTGATTTCAAATCCTCTTCTTTGCCTTCCCTCAATATATTTGTGGACGAGAGTTATCATTTATAACTCTGCAGGTTTGTGAATTGCAGTGCCCTGAACCTCCATTTTACAACTCGCTTTTTTGGGAGCTGGCCGCAAAAGCGCAGGATGGCTTCAGGCCCTGTTCTGGTTCCGGGGGGCAGGCTGAGCCTGTGGTTAATTCTTCTTCCTGATGGGAAAATAGAGTGACCTGTGCCTGTCCCAACACCAAGAGCTAGTCTCTCGTTGGTTCCCCGTCTTCCCGTTCATCCTCAGGACAAATTGCAACCTGTACGGAACAGGAGGTTAAAGGTGCTGATGCTCCAAGTAGGGAGATTGCTAGTAAAGCGGCTGGAATGGCGAACCCGGGCACAAGGAGATGAGAAATGAGGTGCGTTTTAGAAACCTCTCCCCATCACACGGTGTACCATCTTCTGGGTTTCTCATGCATGTTTTCGATGTAGGAAGATGCCCTTGAAGCTGGAGATTTGGGAACCATGCGATGGGTACCACGCAGTATTACTTTAAAGGGTCTGTGTTTGCTCACCCAACCTCAGCAAACCTCTCAGCCCCAAGAGTGTCCACCCTTATGTCTCATCCAGCTGTGGGTCTAGATATGGTCAATCCAGGTTGCATCTCAGCCCCTGAACTCATTGTGTAAGAATTTCTATCTCTTTCACTGTCGTTGTTTCATGGGTTTTTCAAAGTAATTTATTTTCATAATGGGGTTTAGCTGCTTTTCACGGCTGTGTTTATGCCGCTTTACACCCACTTGACACACTAACAGAGAGATATCAATACATAGGTTTCAAGATTATTACTAGTCAGATATATTCTTGTGCGGTGAATAGGGCGTGTTGAGTCCAGTTCTCTGAGCAAGGAGTAGGTCTTGTCTACTACATATTGGGTTTATGGAACGGTATCTGAGCTAATTTGATACCCTTGTTTTATGTATCACCCCACCTCACCTTTCCCGTTAAGCAGCCATAGTGTGTTTTCTGCATGTGTGACTCTGTTCTGTTTTGTAATTCAGTTCAAGTGTAACGGTTTTTACATTCCCTCTATCAGTGATACCTTATGAGAAGTGTCCTTTTCTGTGTGACTTATTTCACTTAGAATCGTCGTACCTAAATCCACTCATCATGCTGCTACTAACCTTATGACATTGATTTCATGGCTGAGTGATATTCCATTGTACATAAGGACCACAACTTCTTTATCCATTTTTCTCTTTCCTGGGATATTTAAGGTGGAATGAAGTGGAGGTCCTTGTCAACAGAGCAGCCCTCAACTTTGGGGTGCTTGTGTCTTGCTGATTTTTCATTTTCCCAATTTATACCCCCATGAGTGGAAGTGCCCTATGCTCTCTAAGCTGTGTTTTTCAGATGTTTCAGGACACACCGTACACTTCTCCAGAGTGGCTGTTGGCAATTTACATCCCGCCCATCAGTGTAGCAAGGCTCCCATTTCTCCATGGCCTGTCCTGCATTTCTGGTTTTGACACTTTTTTCAGCATGGCCCTTTTGACCGATGGGAAGCGAGACTTCTCTGTAGCGCTGATTTGCCTTTCCAGGTTGCTTGGTTGGCCAAAAAGGGCGTATGCGTTTTTTCCTGAATATATTCAGGAAAAAACGCATACGCCCTTTTTGGCCAAGGGCATCATTGTCAACGTTTTGCCGCTTTTCATGTGCTTTAAAGGCGATTCGTATCTACCTCCTGAAATCTGTTTCGTGCAATTCTGCCTTGATTTCAAATCCTCTTCTTTGCCTTCCCTCAATATATTTGTGGACGAGAGTTATCATTTATAACTCTGCAGGTTTGTGAATTGCAGTGCCCTGAACCTCCATTTTACAACTCGCTTTTTTGGGAGCTGGCCGCAAAAGCGCAGGATGGCTTCAGGCCCTGTTCTGGTTCCGGGGGGCAGGCTGAGCCTGTGGTTAATTCTTCTTCCTGATGGGAAAATAGAGTGACCTGTGCCTGTCCCGACACCAAGAGCTAGTCTCTCGTTGGTTCCCCGTCTTCCCGTTCATCCTCAGGACAAATTGCAACCTGTACGGAACAGGAGGTTAAAGGTGCTGATGCTCCAAGTAGGGAGATTGCTAGTAAAGTGGCTGGAATGGCGAACCCGGGCACAAGGAGATGAGAAATGAGGTGCGTTTTAGAAACCTTTCCCCATCACACGGTGTACCATCTTCTGGGTTTCTCATGCATGTTTTTGATGTAGGAAGATGCCCTTGAAGCTGGAGATTTGGGACCCATGCGATGGGTACCACGCAGTATTACTTTAAAGGGTCTGCGTTTGCTCACCCAACCTCACCAAACCTCTCAGCCCCAAGAGTGTCCACCCTTATGTCTCATCCAGCTGTGGGTCTAGATATGGTCAATCCAGGTTGCATCACAGCCCCTGAACTCATTGTGTAAGAATTTCTATCTCTTTCACTGTCGTTGTTTCATGGGTTTTTCAAAGTAATTTATTTTCATAATGGGGTTTAGCTGCTTTTCACGGCTGTGTTTATGCCGCTTCACACCCACTTGACACACTAACAGAGAGATATCAATACATAGGTTTTAAGATTATTACTAGTCAGATATATTCTTGTGCGGTGAATAGGGCGTGTTGAGTCCAGTTCTCTGAGCAAGGAGTAGGTCTTGTCTACTACATATTGGGTTTATGGAACAGTATCTGAGCTAATTTGATACCCTTGTTTTATGTATCACCCCACCTCACCTTTCCCATTAAGCAGCCATAGTCTGTTTTCTGCATGTGTGACTCTGTTCTGTTTTGTAATTCAGTTCAAGTGTAACGGTTTTTACATTCCCTCTAAAAGTGATACCTTATGAGAAGTGTCCTTTTCTGTGTGACTTATTTCACTTAGAATCGTCGTACCTAAATCCACTCATCATGCTGCTACTAACCTTATGACATTGATTTCATGGCTGAGTGATATTCCATTGTACATAAGGACCACAACTTCTTTATCCATTTTTCTCTTTCCTTGGATATTTAAGGTGGAATGAAGTGGAGGTCCTTGTCAACAGAGCAGCCCTCAACTTTGGGGTGCTTGTGTCTTGCTGATTTTTCATTTTCCCAATTTATACCCCCATGAGTGGAAGTGCCCTATGCTCTCTAAGCTGTGTTTTTTAGAGGTTTCAGGACTCACCGTACACTTCTCCAGAGTGGCTGTTGGCAATTTACATCCCGCCCATCAGTGTAGCAAGGCTCCCATTTCTCCATGGCCTGTCCTGCATTTCTGGTTTTGACACTTTTTTCAGCATGGCCCTTTTGACCGATGGGAAGCGAGACTTCTCTGTAGCGCTGATTTTCCTTTCCAGGTTGCTTGGTTGGCCAAAAAGGGCGTATGCGTTTTTTCCTGAATATATTCAGGAAAAAACGCATACGCCCTTTTTGGCCAAGGGCATCATTGTCAACGTTTTGCCGCTTTTCATGTGCTTTAAAGGCGATTCGTATCTACCTCCTGAAATCTGTTTCGTGCAATTCTGCCTTGATTTCAAATCCTCTTCTTTGCCTTCCCTCAATATATTTGTGGACGAGAGTTATCATTTATAACTCTGAAGGTTTGTGAATTGCAGTGCCCTGAACCTCCATTTTACAACTCGCTTTTTTGGGAGCTGGCCGCAAAAGCGCAGGATGGCTTCAGGCCCTGTTCTGGTTCCGGGGGGCAGGCTGAGCCTGTGGTTAATTCTTCTTCCTGATGGGAAAATAGAGTGACCTGTGCCTGTCCCAACACCAAGAGCTAGTCTCTCGTTGGTTCCCCGTCTTCCCGTTCATCCTCAGGACAAATTGCAACCTGTACGGAACAGGAGGTTAAAGGTGCTGATGCTCCAAGTAGGGAGATTGCTAGTAAAGTGGCTGGAATGGCGAACCCGGGCACAAGGATATGAGAAATGAGGTGCGTTTTAGAAACCTTTCCCCATCACACGGTGTACCATCTTCTGGGTTTCTCATGCATGTTTTCGATGTAGGAAGATGCCCTTGAAGCTGGAGATTTGGGACCCATGCGATGGGTACCACGCAGTATTACTTTAAAGGGTCTGTGTTTGCTCACCCAACCTCACCAAACCTCTCAGCCCCAAGAGTGTCCACCCTTATGTCTCATCCAGCTGTGGGTCTAGATATGGTCAATCCAGGTTGCATCACAGCCCCTGAACTCATTGTGTAAGAATTTCTATCTCTTTCACTGTCGTTGTTTCATGGGTTTTCAAAGTAATTTATTTTCATAATGGGGTTTAGCTGCTTTTCACGGCTGTGTTTATGCCGCTTTACACCCACTTGACACACTAACAGAGAGGTATCAATACATAGGTTTCAAGATTATTACTAGTCAGATATATTCTTGTGCGGTGAATAGGGCGTGTTGAGTCCAGTTCTCTGAGCAAGGAGTAGGTCTTGTCTACTACATATTGGGTTTATGGAACGGTATCTGAGCTAATTTGATACCCTTGTTTTATGTATCACCCCACCTCACCTTTCCCGTTAAGCAGCCATAGTGTGTTTTCTGCATGTGTGACTCTGTTCTGTTTTGTAATTCAGTTCAAGTGTAACGGTTTTTACATTCCCTCTATAAGTGATACCTTATGAGAAGTGTCCTTTTCTGTGTGACTTATTTCACTTAGAATCGTCGTACCTAAATCCACTCATCATGCTGCTACTAACCTTATGACATTGATTTCATGGCTGAGTGATATTCCATTGTACAAAAGGACCACAACTTCTTTATCCATTTTTCTCTTTCCTGGGATATTTAAGGTGGAATGAAGTGGAGGTCCTTGTCAACAGAGCAGCCCTCAACTTTGGGGTGCTTGTGTCTTGCTGATTTTTCATTTTCCCAATTTATACCCCCATGAGTGGAAGTGCCCTATGCTCTCTAAGCTGTGTTTTTCAGATGTTTCAGGACACACCGTACACTTCTCCAGAGTGGCTGTTGGCAATTTACATCCCGCCCATCAGTGTAGCAAGGCTCCCATTTCTCCATGGCCTGTCCTGCATTTCTGGTTTTGACACTTTTTTTAGGATGGCCCTTTTGACCGTTGGGAAGCGAGACTTCTCTGTAGCGCTGATTTGCCTTTCCAGGTTGCTTGGTTGGCCAAAAAGGGCGTATGCGTTTTTTCCTGAATATATTCAGGAAAAAACGCATACGCCCTTTTTGGCCAAGGGCATCATTGTCAACGTTTTGCCGCTTTTCATGTGCTTTAAAGGCGATTCGTATCTACCTCCTGAAATCTGTTTCGTGCAATTCTGCCTTGATTTCAAATCCTCTTCTTTGCCTTCCCTCAATATATTTGTGGACGAGAGTTATCATTTATAACTCTGCAGGTTTGTGAATTGCAGTGCCCTGAACCTCCATTTTACAACTCGCTTTTTTGGGAGCTGGCCGCAAAAGCGCAGGATGGCTTCAGGCCCTGTTCTGGTTCCGGGGGGCAGGCTGAGCCTGTGGTTAATTCTTCTTCCTGATGGGAAAATAGAGTGACCTGTGCCTGTCCCGACACCAAGAGCTAGTCTCTCGTTGGTTCCCCGTCTTCCCGTTCATCCTCAGGACAAATTGCAACCTGTACGGAACAGGAGGTTAAAGGTGCTGATGCTCCAAGTAGAGAGATTGCTAGTAAAGTGGCTGGAATGGCGAACCCGGGCACAAGGAGATGAGAAATGAGGTGCGTTTTAGAAACCTTTCCCCATCACACGGTGTACCATCTTCTGGGTTTCTCATGCATGTTTTCGATGTAGGAAGATGCCCTTGAAGCTGGAGATTTGGGACCCATGCGATGGGTACCACGCAGTATTACTTTAAAGGGTCTGTGTTTGCTCACCCAACCTCACCAAACCTCTCAGCCCCAAGAGTGTCCACCCTTATGTCTCATCCAGCTGTGGGTCTAGATATGGTCAATCCAGGTTGCATCACAGCCCCTGAACTCATTGTGTAAGAATTTCTATCTCTTTCACTGTCATTGTTTCATGGGTTTTTGAAAGTAATTTATTTTCATAATGGGGTTTAGCTGCTTTTCACGGCTGTGTTTATGCCGCTTTACACCCACTTGACACACTAACAGAGAGATATCAATACATAGGTTTCAAGATTATTACTAGTCAGATATATTCTTGTGCGGTGAATAGGGCGTGTTGAGTCCAGTTCTCTGAGCAAGGAGTAGGTCTTGTCTACTACATATTGGGTTTATGGAACGGTATCTGAGCTAATTTGATACCCTTGTTTTATGTATCACCTCACCTCACCTTTCCCGTTAAGCAGCCATAGTGTGTTTTCTGCATGTGTGACTCTGTTCTGTTTTGTAATTCAGTTCAAGTGTAACGGTTTTTACATTCCCTCTATAAGTGATACCTTATGAGAAGTGTCCTTTTCTGTGTGACTTATTTCACTTAGAATCGTCGTACCTAAATCCACTCATCATGCTGCTACTAACCTTATGACATTGATTTCATGGCTGAGTGATATTCCATTGTACATAAGGACCACAACTTCTTTATCCATTTTTCTCTTTCCTGGGATATTTAAGGTGGAATGAAGTGGAGGTCCTTGTCAACAGAGCAGCCCTCAACTTTGGGGTGCTTGTGTCTTGCTGATTTTTCATTTTCCCAATTTATACCCCCATGAGTGGAAGTGCCCTATGCTCTCTAAGCTGTGTTTTTCAGATGTTTCAGGACACACCGTACACTTCTCCAGAGTGGCTGTTGGCAATTTACATCCCGCCCATCAGTGTAGCAAGGCTCCCATTTCTCCATGGCCTGTCCTGCATTTCTGGTTTTGACACTTTTTTCAGCATGGCCCTTTTGACCGATGGGAAGCGAGACTTCTCTGTAGCGCTGATTTGCCTTTCCAGGTTGCTTGGTTGGCCAAAAAGGGCGTATGCGTTTTTTCCTGAATATATTCAGGAAAAAACGCATACGCCCTTTTTGGCCAAGGGCATCATTGTCAACGTTTTGCCGCTTTTCATGTGCTTTAAAGGCGATTCGTATCTACCTCCTGAAATCTGTTTCGTGCAATTCTGCCTTGATTTCAAATCCTCTTCTTTGCCTTCCCTCAATATATTTGTGGACGAGAGTTATCATTTATAACTCTGCAGGTTTGTGAATTGCAGTGCCCTGAACCTCCATTTTACAACTCGCTTTTTTGGGAGCTGGCCGCAAAAGCGCAGGATGGCTTCAGGCCCTGTTCTGGTTCCGGGGGGCAGGCTGAGCCTGTGGTTAATTCTTCTTCCTGATGGGAAAATAGAGTGACCTGTGCCTGTCCCAACACCAAGAGCTAGTCTCTCGTTGGTTCCCCGTCTTCCCGTTCATCCTCAGGACAAATTGCAACCTGTACGGAACAGGAGGTTAAAGGTGCTGATGCTCCAAGTAGGGAGATTGCTAGTAAAGTGGCTGGAATGGCGAACCCGGGCACAAGGAGATGAGAAATGAGGTGCGTTTTAGAAACCTTTCCCCATCACACGGTGTACCATCTTCTGGGTTTCTCATGCATGTTTTTGATGTAGGAAGATGCCCTTGAACCTGGAGATTTGGGACCCATGCGATGGGTACCACGCAGTATTACTTTAAAGGGTCTGCGTTTGCTCACCCAACCTCACCAAACCTCTCAGCCCCAAGAGTGTCCACCCTTATGTCTCATCCAGCTGTGGGTCTAGATATGGTCAATCCAGGTTGCATCACAGCCCCTGAACTCATTGTGTAAGAATTTCTATCTCTTTCACTGTCGTTGTTTCATGGGTTTTTCAAAGTAATTTATTTTCATAATGGGGTTTAGCTGCTTTTCACGGCTGTGTTTATGCCGCTTCACACCCACTTGACACACTAACAGAGAGATATCAATACATAGGTTTTAAGATTATTACTAGTCAGATATATTCTTGTGCGGTGAATAGGGCGTGTTGAGTCCAGTTCTCTGAGCAAGGAGTAGGTCTTGTCTACTACATATTGGGTTTATGGAACAGTATCTGAGCTAATTTGATACCCTTGTTTTATGTATCACCCCACCTCACCTTTCCCGTTAAGCAGCCATAGTCTGTTTTCTGCATGTGTGACTCTGTTCTGTTTTGTAATTCAGTTCAAGTGTAACGGTTTTTACATTCCCTCTAAAAGTGATACCTTATGAGAAGTGTCCTTTTCTCTGTGACTTATTTCACTTAGAATCGTCGTACCTAAATCCACTCATCATGCTGCTACTAACCTTATGACATTGATTTCATGGCTGAGTGATATTCCATTGTACATAAGGACCACAACTTCTTTATCCATTTTTCTCTTTCCTTGGATATTTAAGGTGGAATGAAGTGGAGGTCCTTGTCAACAGAGCAGCCCTCAACTTTGGGGTGCTTTTGTCTTGCTGATTTTTCATTTTCCCAATTTATACCCCCATGAGTGGAAGTGCCCTATGCTCTCTAAGCTGTGTTTTTTAGATGTTTCAGGACTCACCGTACACTTCTCCAGAGTGGCTGTTGGCAATTTACATCCCGCCCATCAGTGTAGCAAGGCTCCCATTTCTCCATGGCCTGTCCTTCATTTCTGGTTTTGACACTTTTTTCAGCATGGCCCTTTTGACGGATGGGAAGCGAGACTTCTCTGTAGCGCTGATTTGCCTTTCCAGGTTGCTTGGTTGGCCAAAAAGGGCGTATGCGTTTTTTCCTGAATATATTCAGGAAAAAACGCATACGCCCTTTTTGGCCAAGGGCATCATTGTCAACGTTTTGCCGATTTTCATGTGCTTTAAAGGCGATTCGTATCTACCTCCTGAAATCTGTTTCGTGCAATTCTGCCTTGATTTCAAATCCTCTTCTTTGCCTTCCCTCAATATATTTGTGGACGAGAGTTATCATTTATAACTCTGCAGGTTTGTGAATTGCAGTGCCCTGAAGCTCCATTTTACAACTCGCTTTTTTGGGAGCTGGCCGCAAAAGCGCAGGATGGCTTCAGGCCCTGTTCTGGTTCCCGGGGGGTGGATGAGCCTGTGGTTAATTCTTCTTCCTGATGGGAAGATCGAGTGACCTGTGCCTGTCCCAACACCAAGAGCTAGTCTCTCACTGGTTCCCCGTCTACCCGTTCATCCTCAGGACAAATTGCAACCTGTACGGAACAGGAGGTTAAAGGTGCTGATGCTCCAAGTAGGGAGATTGTTAGTAAAGCGGCTGGAATGGCGAACCCGGGCACAAGGAGAAGAGAAATGAGGTGCGTTTTAGAAACCTTTCCCCATCACATGGTGTACCATCATTTTGTTTTCTCATGCATGTTTTCGATGTAGGAAGATGTCCTTGAACCTGGAGATTTGGGACCCATGCGATGGGTACCACGCAGTATTACTTTAAAGGGTCTGCGTTTGCTCACCCAACCTCACCAAACCTCTCAGCCCCAAGAGTGTCCACCCTTATGTCTCATCCAGCTGTGGGTCTAGATATGGTCAATCCAGGTTGCATCACAGCCCCTGAACGCATTGTGTAAGTATTTCTCTCTCTTTCACTGTCTTTGTTTCATTGGTTTTTCAAAGTAATTTATTTTTACAATGGGGTTTAGCTGCTTTTCACTGCTGTGTTTATGCCGCTTTACACCCACTTGACACACTAACAGAGAGATATCAATACATAGGTTTTAAGATTATTACTAGTCAGATATATTCTTGTGCGGTGAATAGGGCGTGTTGAGTCCAGTTCTCTGAGCAAGGAGTAGGTCTTGTCTATTACATATTGGGTTTATGGAACGGTATCTGAGCTAATTTGAAACCCTTGTTTTATGTATCACCCCACCTCACCTTTCCCGATAAGCAGCCATAGTGTGTTTTCTGCATGTGTGACTCTGTTCTGTTTTGTAATTCAGTTCAAGTGTAACAGTTTTTACATTCCCTCTATAAGTGATACCTTATGAGAAGTGTCCTTTTCTGTGTGACTTATTTCACTTAGAATCGTCGTACCTAAATCCACTCATCATGCTGCTACTAGCCTTATGACATCGATTTCATGGCTGAGTGATATTCCATTGTACATAAGGACCACAACTTCTTTATCCATTTTTCTCTTTCCTGGGATATTGAAGGTGGAATGAAGTGGAGGTCCTTGTCAACAGAGCAGCCCTAAACTTTGGGGTGCTTGTGTCTTGCTGATTTTTCATTTTCCCAATTTATACCCCCATGAGTGGAAGTGCCCTATGCTCTCTAAGCTGTGTTTTTTAGATGTTTCAAGACACACCGTACACTTCTCCAGAGTGGCTGTTGTCAATTTACATCCCGCCCATCAGTGTAGCAAGGCTCCCATTTCTCCATGGCCTGTCCTGCATTTCTGGTTTTGACACTTTTTTCAGCATGGCCCTTTTGACCGATGGGAAGCGAGACTTCTCTGTAGCGCTGATTTGCCTTTCCAGGTTGCTTGGTTGGCCAAAAAGGGCGTATGCGTTTTTTCCTGAATATATTCAGGAAAAAACGCATACGCCCTTTTTGGCCAAGGGCATCATTGTCAACGTTTTGCCGCTTTTCATGTGCTTTAAAGGCGATTCGTATCTACCTCCTGAAATCTGTTTCGTGCAATTCTGCCTTGATTTCAAATCCTCTTCTTTGCCTTCCCTCAATATATTTGTGGACGAGAGTTATCATTTATAACTCTGCAGGTTTGTGAATTGCAGTGCCCTGAACCTCCATTTTACAACTCGCTTTTTTGGGAGCTGGCCGCAAAAGCGCAGGATGGCTTCAGGCCCTGTTCTGGTTCCGGGGGGCAGGCTGAGCCTGTGGTTAATTCTTCTTCCTGATGGGAAAATAGAGTGACCTGTGCCTGTCCCGACACCAAGAGCTAGTCTCTCGTTGGTTCCCCGTCTTCCCGTTCATCCTCAGGACAAATTGCAACCTGTACGGAACAGGAGGTTAAAGGTGCTGATGCTCCAAGTAGGGAGATTGCTAGTAAAGTGGCTGGAATGGCGAACCCGGGCACAAGGAGATGAGAAATGAGGTGCGTTTTAGAAACCTTTCCCCATCACACGGTGTACCATCTTCTGGGTTTCTCATGCATGTTTTTGATGTAGGAAGATGCCCTTGAAGCTGGAGATTTGGGACCCATGCGATGGGTACCACGCAGTATTACTTTAAAGGGTCTGCGTTTGCTCACCCAACCTCACCAAACCTCTCAGCCCCAAGAGTGTCCACCCTTATGTCTCATCCAGCTGTGGGTCTAGATATGGTCAATCCAGGTTGCATCACAGCCCCTGAACTCATTGTGTAAGAATTTCTATCTCTTTCACTGTCGTTGTTTCATGGGTTTTTCAAAGTAATTTATTTTCATAATGGGGTTTAGCTGCTTTTCACGGCTGTGTTTATGCCGCTTCACACCCACTTGACACACTAACAGAGAGATATCAATACATAGGTTTTAAGATTATTACTAGTCAGATATATTCTTGTGCGGTGAATAGGGCGTGTTGAGTCCAGTTCTCTGAGCAAGGAGTAGGTCTTGTCTACTACATATTGGGTTTATGGAACAGTATCTGAGCTAATTTGATACCCTTGTTTTATGTATCACCCCACCTCACATTTCCCATTAAGCAGCCATAGTCTGTTTTCTGCATGTGTGACTCTGTTCTGTTTTGTAATTCAGTTCAAGTGTAACGGTTTTTACATTCCCTCTAAAAGTGATACCTTATGAGAAGTGTCCTTTTCTGTGTGACTTATTTCACTTAGAATCGTCGTACCTAAATCCACTCATCATGCTGCTACTAACCTTATGACATTGATTTCATGGCTGAGTGATATTCCATTGTACATAAGGACCACAACTTCTTTATCCATTTTTCTCTTTCCTGGGATATTTAAGGTGGAATGAAGTGGAGGTCCTTGTCAACAGAGCAGCCCTCAACTTTGGGATGCTTGTGTCTTGCTGATTTTTCATTTTCCCAATTTATACCCCCATGAGTGGAAGTGCCCTATGCTCTCTAAGCTGTGTTTTTTAGAGGTTTCAGGACTCACCGTACACTTCTCCAGAGTGGCTGTTGGCAATTTACATCCCGCCCATCAGTGTAGCAAGGCTCCCATTTCTCCATGGCCTGTCCTGCATTTCTGGTTTTGACACTTTTTTCAGCATGGCCCTTTTGACCGATGGGAAGCGAGACTTCTCTGTAGCGCTGATTTGCCTTTCCAGGTTGCTTGGTTGGCCAAAAAGGGCGTATGCGTTTTTTCCTGAATATATTCAGGAAAAAACGCATACGCCCTTTTTGGCCAAGGGCATCATTGTCAACGTTTTGCCGCTTTTCATGTGCTTTAAAGGCGATTCGTATCTACCTCCTGAAATCTGTTTCGTGCAATTCTGCCTTGATTTCAAATCCTCTTCTTTGCCTTCCCTCAATATATTTGTGGACGAGAGTTATCATTTATAACTCTGCAGGTTTGTGAATTGCAGTGCCCTGAACCTCCATTTTACAACTCGCTTTTTTGGGAGCTGGCCGCAAAAGCGCAGGATGGCTTCAGGCCCTGTTCTGGTTCCGGGGGGCAGGCTGAGCCTGTGGTTAATTCTTCTTCCTAATGGGAAAATAGAGTGACCTGTGCCTGTCCCAACACCAAGAGCTAGTCTCTCGTTGGTTCCCCGTCTTCCCGTTCATCCTCAGGACAAATTGCAACCTGTACGGAACAGGAGGTTAAAGGTGCTGATGCTCCAAGTAGGGAGATTGCTAGTAAAGTGGCTGGAATGGCGAACCCGGGCACAAGGATATGAGAAATGAGGTGCGTTTTAGAAACCTTTCCCCATCACACGGTGTACCATCTTCTGGGTTTCTCATGCATGTTTTCGATGTAGGAAGATGCCCTTGAAGCTGGAGATTTGGGACCCATGCGATGGGTACCACGCAGTATTACTTTAAAGGGTCTGTGTTTGCTCACCCAACCTCACCAAACCTCTCAGCCCCAAGAGTGTCCACCCTTATGTCTCATCCAGCTGTGGGTCTAGATATGGTCAATCCAGGTTGCATCACAGCCCCTGAACTCATTGTGTAAGAATTTCTATCTCTTTCACTGTCGTTGTTTCATGGGTTTTCAAAGTAATTTATTTTCATAATGGGGTTTAGCTGCTTTTCACGGCTGTGTTTATGCCGCTTTACACCCACTTGACACACTAACAGAGAGATATCAATACATAGGTTTCAAGATTATTACTAGTCAGATATATTCTTGTGCGGTGAATAGGGCGTTTTGAGTCCAGTTCTCTGAGCAAGGAGTAGGTCTTGTCTACTACATATTGGGTTTATGGAACGGTATCTGAGCTAATTTGATACCCTTGTTTTATGTATCACCCCACCTCACCTTTCCCGTTAAGCAGCCATAGTGTGTTTTCTGCATGTGTGACTCTGTTCTGTTTTGTAATTCAGTTCAAGTGTAACGGTTTTTACATTCCCTCTATAAGTGATACCTTATGAGAAGTGTCCTTTTCTGTGTGACTTATTTCACTTAGAATCGTCATACCTAAATCCACTCATCATGCTGCTACTAACCTTATGACATTGATTTCATGGCTGAGTGATATTCCATTGTACATAAGGACCACAACTTCTTTATCCATTTTTCTCTTTCCTGGGATATTTAAGGTGGAATGAAGTGGAGGTCCTTGTCAACAGAGCAGCCCTCAACTTTGGGGTGCTTGTGTCTTGCTGATTTTTCATTTTCCCAATTTATACCCCCATGAGTGGAAGTGCCCTATGCTCTCTAAGCTGTGTTTTTCAGATGTTTCAGGACACACCGTACACTTCTCCAGAGTGGCTGTTGGCAATTTACATCCCGCCCATCAGTGTAGCAAGGCTCCCATTTCTCCATGGCCTGTCCTGCATTTCTGGTTTTGACACTTTTTTTAGGATGGCCCTTTTGACCGTTGGGAAGCGAGACTTCTCTGTAGCGCTGATTTGCCTTTCCAGGTTGCTTGGTTGGCCAAAAAGGGCGTATGCGTTTTTTCCTGAATATATTCAGGAAAAAACGCATACGCCCTTTTTGGCCAAGGGCATCATTGTCAACGTTTTGCCGCTTTTCATGTGCTTTAAAGGCGATTCGTATCTACCTCCTGAAATCTGTTTCGTGCAATTCTGCCTTGATTTCAAATCCTCTTCTTTGCCTTCCCTCAATATATTTGTGGACGAGAGTTATCATTTATAACTCTGCAGGTTTGTGAATTGCAGTGCCCTGAAGCTCCATTTTACAACTCGCTTTTTTGGGAGCTGGCCGCAAAAGCGCAGGATGGCTTCAGGCCCTGTTCTGGTTCCCGGGGGGTGGATGAGCCTGTGGTTAATTCTTCTTCCTGATGGGAAGATCGAGTGACCTGTGCCTGTCCCAACACCAAGAGCTAGTCTCTCACTGGTTCCCCGTCTACCCGTTCATCCTCAGGACAAATTGCAACCTGTACGGAACAGGAGGTTAAAGGTGCTGATGCTCCAAGTAGGGAGATTGTTAGTAAAGCGGCTGGAATGGCGAACCCGGGCACAAGGAGAAGAGAAATGAGGTGCGTTTTAGAAACCTTTCCCCATCACATGGTGTACCATCATTTTGTTTTCTCATGCATGTTTTCGATGTAGGAAGATGTCCTTGAACCTGGAGATTTGGGACCCATGCGATGGGTACCACGCAGTATTACTTTAAAGGGTCTGCGTTTGCTCACCCAACCTCACCAAACCTCTCAGCCCCAAGAGTGTCCACCCTTATGTCTCATCCAGCTGTGGGTCTAGATATGGTCAATCCAGGTTGCATCACAGCCCCTGAACGCATTGTGTAAGTATTTCTCTCTCTTTCACTGTCTTTGTTTCATTGGTTTTTCAAAGTAATTTATTTTTACAATGGGGTTTAGCTGCTTTTCACTGCTGTGTTTATGCCGCTTTACACCCACTTGACACACTAACAGAGAGATATCAATACATAGGTTTTAAGATTATTACTAGTCAGATATATTCTTGTGCGGTGAATAGGGCGTGTTGAGTCCAGTTCTCTGAGCAAGGAGTAGGTCTTGTCTATTACATATTGGGTTTATGGAACGGTATCTGAGCTAATTTGAAACCCTTGTTTTATGTATCACCCCACCTCACCTTTCCCGATAAGCAGCCATAGTGTGTTTTCTGCATGTGTGACTCTGTTCTGTTTTGTAATTCAGTTCAAGTGTAACAGTTTTTACATTCCCTCTATAAGTGATACCTTATGAGAAGTGTCCTTTTCTGTGTGACTTATTTCACTTAGAATCGTCGTACCTAAATCCACTCATCATGCTGCTACTAGCCTTATGACATCGATTTCATGGCTGAGTGATATTCCATTGTACATAAGGACCACAACTTCTTTATCCATTTTTCTCTTTCCTGGGATATTGAAGGTGGAATGAAGTGGAGGTCCTTGTCAACAGAGCAGCCCTAAACTTTGGGGTGCTTGTGTCTTGCTGATTTTTCATTTTCCCAATTTATACCCCCATGAGTGGAAGTGCCCTATGCTCTCTAAGCTGTGTTTTTTAGATGTTTCAAGACACACCGTACACTTCTCCAGAGTGGCTGTTGTCAATTTACATCCCGCCCATCAGTGTAGCAAGGCTCCCATTTCTCCATGGCCTGTCCTGCATTTCTGGTTTTGACACTTTTTTTAGGATGGCCCTTTTGACCGTTGGGAAGCGAGACTTCTCTGTAGCGCTGATTTGCCTTTCCAGGTTGCTTGGTTGGCCAAAAAGGGCGTATGCGTTTTTTCCTGAATATATTCAGGAAAAAACGCATACGCCCTTTTTGGCCAAGGGCATCATTGTCAACGTTTTGCCGCTTTTCATGTGCTTTAAAGGCGATTCGTATCTACCTCCTGAAATCTGTTTCGTGCAATTCTGCCTTGATTTCAAATCCTCTTCTTTGCCTTCCCTCAATATATTTGTGGACGAGAGTTATCATTTATAACTCTGCAGGTTTGTGAATTGCAGTGCCCTGAACCTCCATTTTACAACTCGCTTTTTTGGGAGCTGGCCGCAAAAGCGCAGGATGGCTTCAGGCCCTGTTCTGGTTCCGGGGGGCAGGCTGAGCCTGTGGTTAATTCTTCTTCCTGATGGGAAAATAGAGTGACCTGTGCCTGTCCCGACACCAAGAGCTAGTCTCTCGTTGGTTCCCCGTCTTCCCGTTCATCCTCAGGACAAATTGCAACCTGTACGGAACAGGAGGTTAAAGGTGCTGATGCTCCAAGTAGGGAGATTGCTAGTAAAGTGGCTGGAATGGCGAACCCGGGCACAAGGAGATGAGAAATGAGGTGCGTTTTAGAAACCTTTCCCCATCACACGGTGTACCATCTTCTGGGTTTCTCATGCATGTTTTTGATGTAGGAAGATGCCCTTGAAGCTGGAGATTTGGGACCCATGCGATGGGTACCACGCAGTATTACTTTAAAGGGTCTGCGTTTGCTCACCCAACCTCACCAAACCTCTCAGCCCCAAGAGTGTCCACCCTTATGTCTCATCCAGCTGTGGGTCTAGATATGGTCAATCCAGGTTGCATCACAGCCCCTGAACTCATTGTGTAAGAATTTCTATCTCTTTCACTGTCGTTGTTTCATGGGTTTTTCAAAGTAATTTATTTTCATAATGGGGTTTAGCTGCTTTTCACGGCTGTGTTTATGCCGCTTCACACCCACTTGACACACTAACAGAGAGATATCAATACATAGGTTTTAAGATTATTACTAGTCAGATATATTCTTGTGCGGTGAATAGGGCGTGTTGAGTCCAGTTCTCTGAGCAAGGAGTAGGTCTTGTCTACTACATATTGGGTTTATGGAACAGTATCTGAGCTAATTTGATACCCTTGTTTTATGTATCACCCCACCTCACATTTCCCATTAAGCAGCCATAGTCTGTTTTCTGCATGTGTGACTCTGTTCTGTTTTGTAATTCAGTTCAAGTGTAACGGTTTTTACATTCCCTCTAAAAGTGATACCTTATGAGAAGTGTCCTTTTCTGTGTGACTTATTTCACTTAGAATCGTCGTACCTAAATCCACTCATCATGCTGCTACTAACCTTATGACATTGATTTCATGGCTGAGTGATATTCCATTGTACATAAGGACCACAACTTCTTTATCCATTTTTCTCTTTCCTGGGATATTTAAGGTGGAATGAAGTGGAGGTCCTTGTCAACAGAGCAGCCCTCAACTTTGGGATGCTTGTGTCTTGCTGATTTTTCATTTTCCCAATTTTTACCCCCATGAGTGGAAGTGCCCTATGCTCTCTAAGCTGTGTTTTTTAGAGGTTTCAGGACTCACCGTACACTTCTCCAGAGTGGCTGTTGGCAATTTACATCCCGCCCATCAGTGTAGCAAGGCTCCCATTTCTCCATGGCCTGTCCTGCATTTCTGGTTTTGACACTTTTTTCAGCATGGCCCTTTTGACCGATGGGAAGCGAGACTTCTCTGTAGCGCTGATTTGCCTTTCCAGGTTGCTTGGTTGGCCAAAAAGGGCGTATGCGTTTTTTCCTGAATATATTCAGGAAAAAACGCATACGCCCTTTTTGGCCAAGGGCATCATTGTCAACGTTTTGCCGCTTTTCATGTGCTTTAAAGGCGATTCGTATCTACCTCCTGAAATCTGTTTCGTGCAATTCTGCCTTGATTTCAAATCCTCTTCTTTGCCTTCCCTCAATATATTTGTGGACGAGAGTTATCATTTATAACTCTGCAGGTTTGTGAATTGCAGTGCCCTGAACCTCCATTTTACAACTCGCTTTTTTGGGAGCTGGCCGCAAAAGCGCAGGATGGCTTCAGGCCCTGTTCTGGTTCCGGGGGGCAGGCTGAGCCTGTGGTTAATTCTTCTTCCTAATGGGAAAATAGAGTGACCTGTGCCTGTCCCAACACCAAGAGCTAGTCTCTCGTTGGTTCCCCGTCTTCCCGTTCATCCTCAGGACAAATTGCAACCTGTACGGAACAGGAGGTTAAAGGTGCTGATGCTCCAAGTAGGGAGATTGCTAGTAAAGTGGCTGGAATGGCGAACCCGGGCACAAGGATATGAGAAATGAGGTGCGTTTTAGAAACCTTTCCCCATCACACGGTGTACCATCTTCTGGGTTTCTCATGCATGTTTTCGATGTAGGAAGATGCCCTTGAAGCTGGAGATTTGGGACCCATGCGATGGGTACCACGCAGTATTACTTTAAAGGGTCTGTGTTTGCTCACCCAACCTCACCAAACCTCTCAGCCCCAAGAGTGTCCACCCTTATGTCTCATCCAGCTGTGGGTCTAGATATGGTCAATCCAGGTTGCATCACAGCCCCTGAACTCATTGTGTAAGAATTTCTATCTCTTTCACTGTCGTTGTTTCATGGGTTTTCAAAGTAATTTATTTTCATAATGGGGTTTAGCTGCTTTTCACGGCTGTGTTTATGCCGCTTTACACCCACTTGACACACTAACAGAGAGATATCAATACATAGGTTTCAAGATTATTACTAGTCAGATATATTCTTGTGCGGTGAATAGGGCGTGTTGAGTCCAGTTCTCTGAGCAAGGAGTAGGTCTTGTCTACTACATATTGGGTTTATGGAACGGTATCTGAGCTAATTTGATACCCTTGTTTTATGTATCACCCCACCTCACCTTTCCCGTTAAGCAGCCATAGTGTGTTTTCTGCATGTGTGACTCTGTTCTGTTTTGTAATTCAGTTCAAGTGTAACGGTTTTTACATTCCCTCTAAAAGTGATACCTTATGAGAAGTGTCCTTTTCTGTGTGACTTATTTCACTTAGAATCGTCGTACCTAAATCCACTCATCATGCTGCTACTAACCTTATGACATTGATTTCATGGCTGAGTGATATTCCATTGTACATAAGGACCACAACTTCTTTATCCATTTTTCTCTTTCCTGGGATATTTAAGGTGGAATGAAGTGGAGGTCCTTGTCAACAGAGCAGCCCTCAACTTTGGGGTGCTTGTGTCTTGCTGATTTTTCATTTTCCCAATTTATACCCCCATGAGTGGAAGTGCCCTATGCTCTCTAAGCTGTGTTTTTCAGATGTTTCAGGACACACCGTACACTTCTCCAGAGTGGCTGTTGGCAATTTACATCCCGCCCATCAGTGTAGCAAGGCTCCCATTTCTCCATGGCCTGTCCTGCATTTCTGGTTTTGACACTTTTTTTAGGATGGCCCTTTTGACCGTTGGGAAGCGAGACTTCTCTGTAGCGCTGATTTGCCTTTCCAGGTTGCTTGGTTGGCCAAAAAGGGCGTATGCGTTTTTTCCTGAATATATTCAGGAAAAAACGCATACGCCCTTTTTGGCCAAGGGCATCATTGTCAACGTTTTGCCGCTTTTCATGTGCTTTAAAGGCGATTCGTATCTACCTCCTGAAATCTGTTTCGTGCAATTCTGCCTTGATTTCAAATCCTCTTCTTTGCCTTCCCTCAATATATTTGTGGACGAGAGTTATCATTTATAACTCTGCAGGTTTGTGAATTGCAGTGCCCTGAACCTCCATTTTACAACTCGCTTTTTTGGGAGCTGGCCGCAAAAGCGCAGGATGGCTTCAGGCCCTGTTCTGGTTCCGGGGGGCAGGCTGAGCCTGTGGTTAATTCTTCTTCCTGATGGGAAAATAGAGTGACCTGTGCCTGTCCCGACACCAAGAGCTAGTCTCTCGTTGGTTCCCCGTCTTCCCGTTCATCCTCAGGACAAATTGCAACCTGTACGGAACAGGAGGTTAAAGGTGCTGATGCTCCAAGTAGAGAGATTGCTAGTAAAGCGGCTGGAATGGCGACCCCGGGCACAAGGAGAAGAGAAATGAGGTGTGTATTAGAAACCTTTCCCCATCACATGGTGTACCATCTTTTTGTTTTCCCATGCATGTTTTCGATGTAGGAAGATGCCCTTGAACCTGGAGATTTGGGACCCATGCGATGGGTACCACGCAGTATTACTTTAAAGGGTCTGCGTTTGCCCACCCAACCTCACCAAACCTCTCAGCCCCAAGAGTGTCCACCCTTATGTCTCATCCAGCTGTGGGTCTAGATATGGTCAATCCAGGTTGCATCACAGCCCCTGAACGCATTGTGTAAGAATTTCTATCTCTTTCACTGTCTTTGTTTCATGGGTTTTTCGAAGTAATTTATTTTTATACTGGGGTTTAGCTGCTTTTCACTGCTGTGTTTATGCCGCTTTACACCCACTTGACACACTAACAGAGAGATATCAATACATAGGTTTTAAGATTATTACTAGTCAGATATATTCTTGTGCGGTGAATAGGGCGTGTTGAGTCCAGTTCTCTGAGCAAGGAGTAGGTCTTGTCTACTACATATTGGGTTTATGGAACGGTATCTGAGCTAATTTGATACCCTTGTTTTATGTATCACCCCACCTCACCTTTCCCGTTAAGCAGCCATAGTGTGTTTTCTGCATGTGTGACTCTGTTCTGTTTTGTAATTCAGTTCAAGTGTAACGGTTTTTACATTCCCTCTATAAGTGATACCTTATGAGAAGTGTCCTTTTCTGTGTGACTTATTTCACTTAGAATCGTCGTACCTAAATCCACTCATCATGCTGCTACTAACCTTATGACATTGATTTCATGGCTGAGTGATATTCCATTGTACATAAGGACCACAACTTCTTTATCCATTTTTCTCTTTCCTGGGATATTTAAGGTGGAATGAAGTGGAGGTCCTTGTCAACAGAGCAGCCCTCAACTTTGGGGTGCTTGTGTCTTGCTGATTTTTCATTTTCCCAATTTATACCCCCATGAGTGGAAGTGCCCTATGCTCTCTAAGCTGTGTTTTTCAGATGTTTCAGGACACACCGTACACTTCTCCAGAGTGGCTGTTGGCAATTTACATCCCGCCCATCAGTGTAGCAAGGCTCCCATTTCTCCATGGCCTGTCCTGCATTTCTGGTTTTGACACTTTTTTTAGGATGGCCCTTTTGACCGTTGGGAAGCGAGATTTCTCTGTAGCGCTGATTTGCCTTTCCAGGTTGCTTGGTTGGCCAAAAAGGGCGTATGCGTTTTTTCCTGAATATATTCAGGAAAAAACGCATACGCCCTTTTTGGCCAAGGGCATCATTGTCAACGTTTTGCCGCTTTTCATGTGCTTTAAAGGCGATTCGTATCTACCTCCTGAAATCTGTTTCGTGCAATTCTGCCTTGATTTCAAATCCTCTTCTTTGCCTTCCCTCAATATATTTGTGGACGAGAGTTATCATTTATAACTCTGCAGGTTTGTGAATTGCAGTGCCCTGAACCTCCATTTTACAACTCGCTTTTTTGGGAGCTGGCCGCAAAAGCGCAGGATGGCTTCAGGCCCTGTTCTGGTTCCGGGGGGCAGGCTGAGCCTGTGGTTAATTCTTCTTCCTGATGGGAAAATAGAGTGACCTGTGCCTGTCCCGACACCAAGAGCTAGTCTCTCGTTGGTTCCCCGTCTTCCCGTTCATCCTCAGGACAAATTGCAACCTGTACGGAACAGGAGGTTAAAGGTGCTGATGCTCCAAGTAGAGAGATTGCTAGTAAAGTGGCTGGAATGGCGAACCCGGGCACAAGGAGATGAGAAATGAGGTGCGTTTTAGAAACCTTTCCCCATCACACGGTGTACCATCTTCTGGGTTTCTCATGCATGTTTTCGATGTAGGAAGATGCCCTTGAAGCTGGAGATTTGGGACCCATGCGATGGGTACCACGCAGTATTACTTTAAAGGGTCTGTGTTTGCTCACCCAACCTCACCAAACCTCTCAGCCCCAAGAGTGTCCACCCTTATGTCTCATCCAGCTGTGGGTCTAGATATGGTCAATCCAGGTTGCATCACAGCCCCTGAACTCATTGTGTAAGAATTTCTATCTCTTTCACTGTCATTGTTTCATGGGTTTTTGAAAGTAATTTATTTTCATAATGGGGTTTAGCTGCTTTTCACGGCTGTGTTTATGCCGCTTTACACCCACTTGACACACTAACAGAGAGATATCAATACATAGGTTTCAAGATTATTACTAGTCAGATATATTCTTGTGCGGTGAATAGGGCGTGTTGAGTCCAGTTCTCTGAGCAAGGAGTAGGTCTTGTCTACTACATATTGGGTTTATGGAACGGTATCTGAGCTAATTTGATACCCTTGTTTTATGTATCACCTCACCTCACCTTTCCCGTTAAGCAGCCATAGTGTGTTTTCTGCATGTGTGACTCTGTTCTGTTTTGTAATTCAGTTCAAGTGTAACGGTTTTTACATTCCCTCTATAAGTGATACCTTATGAGAAGTGTCCTTTTCTGTGTGACTTATTTCACTTAGAATCGTCGTACCTAAATCCACTCATCATGCTGCTACTAACCTTATGACATTGATTTCATGGCTGAGTGATATTCCATTGTACATAAGGACCACAACTTCTTTATCCATTTTTCTCTTTCCTGGGATATTTAAGGTGGAATGAAGTGGAGGTCCTTGTCAACAGAGCAGCCCTCAACTTTGGGGTGCTTGTGTCTTGCTGATTTTTCATTTTCCCAATTTATACCCCCATGAGTGGAAGTGCCCTATGCTCTCTAAGCTGTGTTTTTCAGATGTTTCAGGACACACCGTACACTTCTCCAGAGTGGCTGTTGGCAATTTACATCCCGCCCATCAGTGTAGCAAGGCTCCCATTTCTCCATGGCCTGTCCTTCATTTCTGGTTTTGACACTTTTTTCAGCATGGCCCTTTTGACGGATGGGAAGCGAGACTTCTCTGTAGCGCTGATTTGCCTTTCCAGGTTGCTTGGTTGGCCAAAAAGGGCGTATGCGTTTTTTCCTGAATATATTCAGGAAAAAACGCATACGCCCTTTTTGGCCAAGGGCATCATTGTCAACGTTTTGCCGCTTTTCATGTGCTTTAAAGGCGATTCGTATCTACCTCCTGAAATCTGTTTCGTGCAATTCTGCCTTGATTTCAAATCCTCTTCTTTGCCTTCCCTCAATATATTTGTGGACGAGAGTTATCATTTATAACTCTGCAGGTTTGTGAATTGCAGTGCCCTGAAGCTCCATTTTACAACTCGCTTTTTTGGGAGCTGGCCGCAAAAGCGCAGGATGGCTTCAGGCCCTGTTCTGGTTCCCGGGGGGTGGATGAGCCTGTGGTTAATTCTTCTTCCTGATGGGAAGATCGAGTGACCTGTGCCTGTCCCAACACCAAGAGCTAGTCTCTCACTGGTTCCCCGTCTACCCGTTCATCCTCAGGACAAATTGCAACCTGTACGGAACAGGAGGTTAAAGGTGCTGATGCTCCAAGTAGGGAGATTGTTAGTAAAGCGGCTGGAATGGCGAACCCGGGCACAAGGAGAAGAGAAATGAGGTGCGTTTTAGAAACCTTTCCCCATCACATGGTGTACCATCATTTTGTTTTCTCATGCATGTTTTCGATGTAGGAAGATGTCCTTGAACCTGGAGATTTGGGACCCATGCGATGGGTACCACGCAGTATTACTTTAAAGGGTCTGCGTTTGCTCACCCAACCTCACCAAACCTCTCAGCCCCAAGAGTGTCCACCCTTATGTCTCATCCAGCTGTGGGTCTAGATATGGTCAATCCAGGTTGCATCACAGCCCCTGAACGCATTGTGTAAGTATTTCTCTCTCTTTCACTGTCTTTGTTTCATTGGTTTTTCAAAGTAATTTATTTTTACAATGGGGTTTAGCTGCTTTTCACTGCTGTGTTTATGCCGCTTTACACCCACTTGACACACTAACAGAGAGATATCAATACATAGGTTTTAAGATTATTACTAGTCAGATATATTCTTGTGCGGTGAATAGGGCGTGTTGAGTCCAGTTCTCTGAGCAAGGAGTAGGTCTTGTCTATTACATATTGGGTTTATGGAACGGTATCTGAGCTAATTTGAAACCCTTGTTTTATGTATCACCCCACCTCACCTTTCCCGATAAGCAGCCATAGTGTGTTTTCTGCATGTGTGACTCTGTTCTGTTTTGTAATTCAGTTCAAGTGTAACAGTTTTTACATTCCCTCTATAAGTGATACCTTATGAGAAGTGTCCTTTTCTGTGTGACTTATTTCACTTAGAATCGTCGTACCTAAATCCACTCATCATGCTGCTACTAGCCTTATGACATCGATTTCATGGCTGAGTGATATTCCATTGTACATAAGGACCACAACTTCTTTATCCATTTTTCTCTTTCCTGGGATATTGAAGGTGGAATGAAGTGGAGGTCCTTGTCAACAGAGCAGCCCTAAACTTTGGGGTGCTTGTGTCTTGCTGATTTTTCATTTTCCCAATTTATACCCCCATGAGTGGAAGTGCCCTATGCTCTCTAAGCTGTGTTTTTTAGATGTTTCAAGACACACCGTACACTTCTCCAGAGTGGCTGTTGTCAATTTACATCCCGCCCATCAGTGTAGCAAGGCTCCCATTTCTCCATGGCCTGTCCTGCATTTCTGGTTTTGACACTTTTTTCAGCATGGCCCTTTTGACCGATGGGAAGCGAGACTTCTCTGTAGCGCTGATTTGCCTTTCCAGGTTGCTTGGTTGGCCAAAAAGGGCGTATGCGTTTTTTCCTGAATATATTCAGGAAAAAACGCATACGCCCTTTTTGGCCAAGGGCATCATTGTCAACGTTTTGCCGCTTTTCATGTGCTTTAAAGGCGATTCGTATCTACCTCCTGAAATCTGTTTCGTGCAATTCTGCCTTGATTTCAAATCCTCTTCTTTGCCTTCCCTCAATATATTTGTGGACGAGAGTTATCATTTATAACTCTGCAGGTTTGTGAATTGCAGTGCCCTGAACCTCCATTTTACAACTCGCTTTTTTGGGAGCTGGCCGCAAAAGCGCAGGATGGCTTCAGGCCCTGTTCTGGTTCCGGGGGGCAGGCTGAGCCTGTGGTTAATTCTTCTTCCTGATGGGAAAATAGAGTGACCTGTGCCTGTCCCGACACCAAGAGCTAGTCTCTCGTTGGTTCCCCGTCTTCCCGTTCATCCTCAGGACAAATTGCAACCTGTACGGAACAGGAGGTTAAAGGTGCTGATGCTCCAAGTAGGGAGATTGCTAGTAAAGTGGCTGGAATGGCGAACCCGGGCACAAGGAGATGAGAAATGAGGTGCGTTTTAGAAACCTTTCCCCATCACACGGTGTACCATCTTCTGGGTTTCTCATGCATGTTTTTGATGTAGGAAGATGCCCTTGAAGCTGGAGATTTGGGACCCATGCGATGGGTACCACGCAGTATTACTTTAAAGGGTCTGCGTTTGCTCACCCAACCTCACCAAACCTCTCAGCCCCAAGAGTGTCCACCCTTATGTCTCATCCAGCTGTGGGTCTAGATATGGTCAATCCAGGTTGCATCACAGCCCCTGAACTCATTGTGTAAGAATTTCTATCTCTTTCACTGTCGTTGTTTCATGGGTTTTTCAAAGTAATTTATTTTCATAATGGGGTTTAGCTGCTTTTCACGGCTGTGTTTATGCCGCTTCACACCCACTTGACACACTAACAGAGAGATATCAATACATAGGTTTTAAGATTATTACTAGTCAGATATATTCTTGTGCGGTGAATAGGGCGTGTTGAGTCCAGTTCTCTGAGCAAGGAGTAGGTCTTGTCTACTACATATTGGGTTTATGGAACAGTATCTGAGCTAATTTGATACCCTTGTTTTATGTATCACCCCACCTCACCTTTCCCATTAAGCAGCCATAGTCTGTTTTCTGCATGTGTGACTCTGTTCTGTTTTGTAATTCAGTTCAAGTGTAACGGTTTTTACATTCCCTCTAAAAGTGATACCTTATGAGAAGTGTCCTTTTCTGTGTGACTTATTTCACTTAGAATCGTCGTACCTAAATCCACTCATCATGCTGCTACTAACCTTATGACATTGATTTCATGGCTGAGTGATATTCCATTGTACATAAGGACCACAACTTCTTTATCCATTTTTCTCTTTCCTGGGATATTTAAGGTGGAATGAAGTGGAGGTCCTTGTCAACAGAGCAGCCCTCAACTTTGGGATGCTTGTGTCTTGCTGATTTTTCATTTTCCCAATTTATACCCCCATGAGTGGAAGTGCCCTATGCTCTCTAAGCTGTGTTTTTTAGAGGTTTCAGGACTCACCGTACACTTCTCCAGAGTGGCTGTTGGCAATTTACATCCCGCCCATCAGTGTAGCAAGGCTCCCATTTCTCCATGGCCTGTCCTGCATTTCTGGTTTTGACACTTTTTTCAGCATGGCCCTTTTGACCGATGGGAAGCGAGACTTCTCTGTAGCGCTGATTTGCCTTTCCAGGTTGCTTGGTTGGCCAAAAAGGGCGTATGCGTTTTTTCCTGAATATATTCAGGAAAAAACGCATACGCCCTTTTTGGCCAAGGGCATCATTGTCAACGTTTTGCCGCTTTTCATGTGCTTTAAAGGCGATTCGTATCTACCTCCTGAAATCTGTTTCGTGCAATTCTGCCTTGATTTCAAATCCTCTTCTTTGCCTTCCCTCAATATATTTGTGGACGAGAGTTATCATTTATAACTCTGCAGGTTTGTGAATTGCAGTGCCCTGAACCTCCATTTTACAACTCGCTTTTTTGGGAGCTGGCCGCAAAAGCGCAGGATGGCTTCAGGCCCTGTTCTGGTTCCGGGGGGCAGGCTGAGCCTGTGGTTAATTCTTCTTCCTAATGGGAAAATAGAGTGACCTGTGCCTGTCCCAACACCAAGAGCTAGTCTCTCGTTGGTTCCCCGTCTTCCCGTTCATCCTCAGGACAAATTGCAACCTGTACGGAACAGGAGGTTAAAGGTGCTGATGCTCCAAGTAGGGAGATTGCTAGTAAAGTGGCTGGAATGGCGAACCCGGGCACAAGGATATGAGAAATGAGGTGCGTTTTAGAAACCTTTCCCCATCACACGGTGTACCATCTTCTGGGTTTCTCATGCATGTTTTCGATGTAGGAAGATGCCCTTGAAGCTGGAGATTTGGGACCCATGCGATGGGTACCACGCAGTATTACTTTAAAGGGTCTGTGTTTGCTCACCCAACCTCACCAAACCTCTCAGCCCCAAGAGTGTCCACCCTTATGTCTCATCCAGCTGTGGGTCTAGATATGGTCAATCCAGGTTGCATCACAGCCCCTGAACTCATTGTGTAAGAATTTCTATCTCTTTCACTGTCGTTGTTTCATGGGTTTTCAAAGTAATTTATTTTCATAATGGGGTTTAGCTGCTTTTCACGGCTGTGTTTATGCCGCTTTACACCCACTTGACACACTAACAGAGAGATATCAATACATAGGTTTCAAGATTATTACTAGTCAGATATATTCTTGTGCGGTGAATAGGGCGTGTTGAGTCCAGTTCTCTGAGCAAGGAGTAGGTCTTGTCTACTACATATTGGGTTTATGGAACGGTATCTGAGCTAATTTGATACCCTTGTTTTATGTATCACCCCACCTCACCTTTCCCGTTAAGCAGCCATAGTGTGTTTTCTGCATGTGTGACTCTGTTCTGTTTTGTAATTCAGTTCAAGTGTAACGGTTTTTACATTCCCTCTATAAGTGATACCTTATGAGAAGTGTCCTTTTCTGTGTGACTTATTTCACTTAGAATCGTCATACCTAAATCCACTCATCATGCTGCTACTAACCTTATGACATTGATTTCATGGCTGAGTGATATTCCATTGTACATAAGGACCACAACTTCTTTATCCATTTTTCTCTTTCCTGGGATATTTAAGGTGGAATGAAGTGGAGGTCCTTGTCAACAGAGCAGCCCTCAACTTTGGGGTGCTTGTGTCTTGCTGATTTTTCATTTTCCCAATTTATACCCCCATGAGTGGAAGTGCCCTATGCTCTCTAAGCTGTGTTTTTCAGATGTTTCAGGACACACCGTACACTTCTCCAGAGTGGCTGTTGGCAATTTACATCCCGCCCATCAGTGTAGCAAGGCTCCCATTTCTCCATGGCCTGTCCTGCATTTCTGGTTTTGACACTTTCTTTAGGATGGCCCTTTTGACCGTTGGGAAGCGAGACTTCTCTGTAGCGCTGATTTGCCTTTCCAGGTTGCTTGGTTGGCCAAAAAGGGCGTATGCGTTTTTTCCTGAATATATTCAGGAAAAAACGCATACGCCCTTTTTGGCCAAGGGCATCATTGTCAACGTTTTGCCGCTTTTCATGTGCTTTAAAGGCGATTCGTATCTACCTCCTGAAATCTGTTTCGTGCAATTCTGCCTTGATTTCAAATCCTCTTCTTTGCCTTCCCTCAATATATTTGTGGACGAGAGTTATCATTTATAACTCTGCAGGTTTGTGAATTGCAGTGCCCTGAACCTCCATTTTACAACTCGCTTTTTTGGGAGCTGGCCGCAAAAGCGCAGGATGGCTTCAGGCCCTGTTCTGGTTCCGGGGGGCAGGCTGAGCCTGTGGTTAATTCTTCTTCCTGATGGGAAAATAGAGTGACCTGTGCCTGTCCCGACACCAAGAGCTAGTCTCTCGTTGGTTCCCCGTCTTCCCGTTCATCCTCAGGACAAATTGCAACCTGTACGGAACAGGAGGTTAAAGGTGCTGATGCTCCAAGTAGAGAGATTGCTAGTAAAGTGGCTGGAATGGCGAACCCGGGCACAAGGAGATGAGAAATGAGGTGCGTTTTAGAAACCTTTCCCCATCACACGGTGTACCATCTTCTGGGTTTCTCATGCATGTTTTCGATGTAGGAAGATGCCCTTGAAGCTGGAGATTTGGGACCCATGCGATGGGTACCACGCAGTATTACTTTAAAGGGTCTGTGTTTGCTCACCCAACCTCACCAAACCTCTCAGCCCCAAGAGTGTCCACCCTTATGTCTCATCCAGCTGTGGGTCTAGATATGGTCAATCCAGGTTGCATCACAGCCCCTGAACTCATTGTGTAAGAATTTCTATCTCTTTCACTGTCATTGTTTCATGGGTTTTTGAAAGTAATTTATTTTCATAATGGGGTTTAGCTGCTTTTCACGGCTGTGTTTATGCCGCTTTACACCCACTTGACACACTAACAGAGAGATATCAATACATAGGTTTCAAGATTATTACTAGTCAGATATATTCTTGTGCGGTGAATAGGGCGTGTTGAGTCCAGTTCTCTGAGCAAGGAGTAGGTCTTGTCTACTACATATTGGGTTTATGGAACGGTATCTGAGCTAATTTGATACCCTTGTTTTATGTATCACCTCACCTCACCTTTCCCGTTAAGCAGCCATAGTGTGTTTTCTGCATGTGTGACTCTGTTCTGTTTTGTAATTCAGTTCAAGTGTAACGGTTTTTACATTCCCTCTATAAGTGATACCTTATGAGAAGTGTCCTTTTCTGTGTGACTTATTTCACTTAGAATCGTCGTACCTAAATCCACTCATCATGCTGCTACTAACCTTATGACATTGATTTCATGGCTGAGTGATATTCCATTGTACATAAGGACCACAACTTCTTTATCCATTTTTCTCTTTCCTGGGATATTTAAGGTGGAATGAAGTGGAGGTCCTTGTCAACAGAGCAGCCCTCAACTTTGGGGTGCTTGTGTCTTGCTGATTTTTCATTTTCCCAATTTATACCCCCATGAGTGGAAGTGCCCTATGCTCTCTAAGCTGTGTTTTTCAGATGTTTCAGGACACACCGTACACTTCTCCAGAGTGGCTGTTGGCAATTTACATCCCGCCCATCAGTGTAGCAAGGCTCCCATTTCTCCATGGCCTGTCCTGCATTTCTGGTTTTGACACTTTTTTCAGCATGGCCCTTTTGACCGATGGGAAGCGAGACTTCTCTGTAGCGCTGATTTGCCTTTCCAGGTTGCTTGGTTGGCCAAAAAGGGCGTATGCGTTTTTTCCTGAATATATTCAGGAAAAAACGCATACGCCCTTTTTGGCCAAGGGCATCATTGTCAACGTTTTGCCGCTTTTCATGTGCTTTAAAGGCGATTCGTATCTACCTCCTGAAATCTGTTTCGTGCAATTCTGCCTTGATTTCAAATCCTCTTCTTTGCCTTCCCTCAATATATTTGTGGACGAGAGTTATCATTTATAACTCTGCAGGTTTGTGAATTGCAGTGCCCTGAACCTCCATTTTACAACTCGCTTTTTTGGGAGCTGGCCGCAAAAGCGCAGGATGGCTTCAGGCCCTGTTCTGGTTCCGGGGGGCAGGCTGAGCCTGTGGTTAATTCTTCTTCCTGATGGGAAAATAGAGTGACCTGTGCCTGTCCCAACACCAAGAGCTAGTCTCTCGTTGGTTCCCCGTCTTCCCGTTCATCCTCAGGACAAATTGCAACCTGTACGGAACAGGAGGTTAAAGGTGCTGATGCTCCAAGTAGGGAGATTGCTAGTAAAGTGGCTGGAATGGCGAACCCGGGCACAAGGAGATGAGAAATGAGGTGCGTTTTAGAAACCTTTCCCCATCACACGGTGTACCATCTTCTGGGTTTCTCATGCATGTTTTTGATGTAGGAAGATGCCCTTGAACCTGGAGATTTGGGACCCATGCGATGGGTACCACGCAGTATTACTTTAAAGGGTCTGCGTTTGCTCACCCAACCTCACCAAACCTCTCAGCCCCAAGAGTGTCCACCCTTATGTCTCATCCAGCTGTGGGTCTAGATATGGTCAATCCAGGTTGCATCACAGCCCCTGAACTCATTGTGTAAGAATTTCTATCTCTTTCACTGTCGTTGTTTCATGGGTTTTTCAAAGTAATTTATTTTCATAATGGGGTTTAGCTGCTTTTCACGGCTGTGTTTATGCCGCTTCACACCCACTTGACACACTAACAGAGAGATATCAATACATAGGTTTTAAGATTATTACTAGTCAGATATATTCTTGTGCGGTGAATAGGGCGTGTTGAGTCCAGTTCTCTGAGCAAGGAGTAGGTCTTGTCTACTACATATTGGGTTTATGGAACAGTATCTGAGCTAATTTGATACCCTTGTTTTATGTATCACCCCACCTCACCTTTCCCGTTAAGCAGCCATAGTCTGTTTTCTGCATGTGTGACTCTGTTCTGTTTTGTAATTCAGTTCAAGTGTAACGGTTTTTACATTCCCTCTAAAAGTGATACCTTATGAGAAGTGTCCTTTTCTCTGTGACTTATTTCACTTAGAATCGTCGTACCTAAATCCACTCATCATGCTGCTACTAACCTTATGACATTGATTTCATGGCTGAGTGATATTCCATTGTACATAAGGACCACAACTTCTTTATCCATTTTTCTCTTTCCTTGGATATTTAAGGTGGAATGAAGTGGAGGTCCTTGTCAACAGAGCAGCCCTCAACTTTGGGGTGCTTTTGTCTTGCTGATTTTTCATTTTCCCAATTTATACCCCCATGAGTGGAAGTGCCCTATGCTCTCTAAGCTGTGTTTTTTAGATGTTTCAGGACTCACCGTACACTTCTCCAGAGTGGCTGTTGGCAATTTACATCCCGCCCATCAGTGTAGCAAGGCTCCCATTTCTCCATGGCCTGTCCTTCATTTCTGGTTTTGACACTTTTTTCAGCATGGCCCTTTTGACGGATGGGAAGCGAGACTTCTCTGTAGCGCTGATTTGCCTTTCCAGGTTGCTTGGTTGGCCAAAAAGGGCGTATGCGTTTTTTCCTGAATATATTCAGGAAAAAACGCATACGCCCTTTTTGGCCAAGGGCATCATTGTCAACGTTTTGCCGCTTTTCATGTGCTTTAAAGGCGATTCGTATCTACCTCCTGAAATCTGTTTCGTGCAATTCTGCCTTGATTTCAAATCCTCTTCTTTGCCTTCCCTCAATATATTTGTGGACGAGAGTTATCATTTATAACTCTGCAGGTTTGTGAATTGCAGTGCCCTGAAGCTCCATTTTACAACTCGCTTTTTTGGGAGCTGGCCGCAAAAGCGCAGGATGGCTTCAGGCCCTGTTCTGGTTCCCGGGGGGTGGATGAGCCTGTGGTTAATTCTTCTTCCTGATGGGAAGATCGAGTGACCTGTGCCTGTCCCAACACCAAGAGCTAGTCTCTCACTGGTTCCCCGTCTACCCGTTCATCCTCAGGACAAATTGCAACCTGTACGGAACAGGAGGTTAAAGGTGCTGATGCTCCAAGTAGGGAGATTGTTAGTAAAGCGGCTGGAATGGCGAACCCGGGCACAAGGAGAAGAGAAATGAGGTGCGTTTTAGAAACCTTTCCCCATCACATGGTGTACCATCATTTTGTTTTCTCATGCATGTTTTCGATGTAGGAAGATGTCCTTGAACCTGGAGATTTGGGACCCATGCGATGGGTACCACGCAGTATTACTTTAAAGGGTCTGCGTTTGCTCACCCAACCTCACCAAACCTCTCAGCCCCAAGAGTGTCCACCCTTATGTCTCATCCAGCTGTGGGTCTAGATATGGTCAATCCAGGTTGCATCACAGCCCCTGAACGCATTGTGTAAGTATTTCTCTCTCTTTCACTGTCTTTGTTTCATTGGTTTTTCAAAGTAATTTATTTTTACAATGGGGTTTAGCTGCTTTTCACTGCTGTGTTTATGCCGCTTTACACCCACTTGACACACTAACAGAGAGATATCAATACATAGGTTTTAAGATTATTACTAGTCAGATATATTCTTGTGCGGTGAATAGGGCGTGTTGAGTCCAGTTCTCTGAGCAAGGAGTAGGTCTTGTCTATTACATATTGGGTTTATGGAACGGTATCTGAGCTAATTTGAAACCCTTGTTTTATGTATCACCCCACCTCACCTTTCCCGATAAGCAGCCATAGTGTGTTTTCTGCATGTGTGACTCTGTTCTGTTTTGTAATTCAGTTCAAGTGTAACAGTTTTTACATTCCCTCTATAAGTGATACCTTATGAGAAGTGTCCTTTTCTGTGTGACTTATTTCACTTAGAATCGTCGTACCTAAATCCACTCATCATGCTGCTACTAGCCTTATGACATCGATTTCATGGCTGAGTGATATTCCATTGTACATAAGGACCACAACTTCTTTATCCATTTTTCTCTTTCCTGGGATATTGAAGGTGGAATGAAGTGGAGGTCCTTGTCAACAGAGCAGCCCTAAACTTTGGGGTGCTTGTGTCTTGCTGATTTTTCATTTTCCCAATTTATACCCCCATGAGTGGAAGTGCCCTATGCTCTCTAAGCTGTGTTTTTTAGATGTTTCAAGACACACCGTACACTTCTCCAGAGTGGCTGTTGGCAATTTACATCCCGCCCATCAGTGTAGCAAGGCTCCCATTTCTCCATGGCCTGTCCCGCATTTCTGGTTTTGAGACTTTTTTCAGCATGGCCCTTTTGACTGATGGGTAGCGAGTCTTCTTTGTAGCGCTGATTTGCCTTTCCAGGTTGCTTGGTTGGCCAAAAAGGGCGTATGCGTTTTTTCCTGAATATATTCAGGAAAAAACGCATACGCCATTTTTAGCCAAGGGCTTCATTGTCAACGTTTTGCCGCTTTTCATGTGCTTTAAAGGCGATTCGAATCTACCTCCTGAAATCTGTTTCCTGCAATTCTGCCTTGATTTCAAATCCTCTTCTTTGCCTTCCCTCAATATATTTGTGGACGAGAGTTATCATTTATAACTCTGCAGGTTTGTGAATTGCAGTGCCCTGAAGCTCCATTTTACAACTCGCTTTTTTGGGAGCTGGCCGCAAAAGCGCTGGATGGCTTCAGGCCCTGTTCTGGTTCCGGGGGGGATGATGAGCCTGTGGTTAATTCTTCTTCCTGATGGGAAAATAGAGTGACCTGTGCCTGTCCCAACACCAAGAGCTAGTCTCTCACTGGTTCCCCGTCTTCCCGTTCATCCTCAGGACAAATTGCAACCTGCACGGAACAGGAGGTTAAAGGTGCTGATGCTCCAAATAAGGAGATTGCTAGTAAAGCGGCTGGAATGGAGAACCCGGGCACAAGGAGATGAGAAATGAGGTGCGTTTTAGATATTTTTCCCCATCACACGGTGTACCATCATCTGGGTTTCTCGTGCATGTTTTCGATGTAGGAAGATGCCCTTGAACCTGGAGATTTGGGACCCATGGGATGGGTACCACGCAGTATTACTTTAAAGGGTCTGCGTTTGCTCACCCAACCTCACCAAACCTCTCAGCCCCAAGAGTGTCCACCCTTATGTCTCATCCAGCTGTGGGTCTAGATATGGTCAATCCAGGTTGCATCACAGCCCCTGAACGCATTGTGTAAGAATTTCTCTCTCTTTCACTGTCTTTGTTTCATGGGTTTGTAAAAGTAATTTATTTTTATAATGGGGTTTAGCTGCTTTTCACTGCTGTGTTTATGCTGCTTTACACCCACTTGACACACTAACAGAGAGATATCAATACATAGGTTTTAAGATTATTACTAGTCAGATATATTCTTGTGCAGGGAATAGGGCGTGGTGAGTCCAGTTCTCTGAGCAAGGAGTAGGTCTTGTCTATTACATATTGGGTTTATGGAACGGTATCTGAGCTAATTTGAAACCCTTGTTTTATGTATCACCCCACCTCACCTTTCCCGTTAAGCAGCCATAGTGTGTTTTCTGCATGTGTGACTCTGTTCTGTTTTGTAATTCAGTTCAAGTGTAACGCTTTTTACATTCCCTCTATAAGTGATACCTTATGAGAAGTGTCCTTTTCTGTGTGACTTATTTCACTTAGAATCGTCGTACCTAAATCCACTCATCATGCTGCTACTAGCCTTATGACATTGATTTCATGGCTGAGTGATATTCCATTGTACATAAGGACCACAACTTCTTTATCCATTTTTCTCTTTCCTGGTATATTGAAGGTGGAATGAAGTGGAGGTCCTTGTCAACAGAGCAGCCCTAAACTTTGGGGTGTTTGTGTCTTGCTGATTTTTCATTTTCCCAATTTATACCCCCATGAGTGGAAGTGCCCTATGCTCTCTAAGCTGTGTTTTTTAGATGTTTCAGGACACACCGTACACTTCTCCAGAGTGGCTGTTGGCAATTTACATCCCGCCCATCAGTGTAGCAAGGCTCCCATTTCTCCATGGCCTGTCCTGCATTTCTGGTTTTGAGACTTTTTTCAGCATGGCCCTTTTGACCGATGGGTAGCGAGTCTTCTTTGTTGCCCTGATTTGCCTTTCCAGGTTGCTTGGTTGGCCAAAAAGGGCGTATGCATTTTTTCCTGAATATATTCAGGAAAAAACGCATACGCCCTTTTTGGCCAAGGGCATCATTGTCAACGTTTTGCCGCTTTTCATGTGCTTTAAAGGCGATTCGAATCTACCTCCTGAAATCTGTTTCCTGCAATTCTGCCTTGATTTCAAATCCTCTTCTTTGCCTTCCCTCAATATATTTGTGGATGAGAGTTATCATTTATATCTCTGCAGGTTTGTGAATTGCAGTGCCCTGAAGCTCCATTTTACAACTCGCTTTTTTGGGAGCTGGCCGCAAAAGCGCAGGATGGCTTCAGGCCCTGTTCTGGTTCCGGGGGAGGGGGGAGGATGAGCCTGTGGTTAATTCTTCTTCCTGATGGGAAAATAGAGTGACCTGTGCCTGTCCCAACAACAAGAGGTAGTCTCTCACTGGTTCCCCATCTTCCCGTTCAGCCTCAGGACAAATTGCAACCTGTACGGAACAGGAGGTTAAAGGTGCTGATGCTCCAAGTAGGGAGATTGTTAGTAAAGCGGCTGGAATGGCGACCCCGGGCACAAGGAGAAGAGAAATGAGGTGCGTATTAGAAACCTTTCCCCATCACATGGTGTACCATCTTTTTGTTTTCTCATGCATGTTTTCGATGTAGGAAGATGCCCTTGAACCTGGAGATTTGGGACCCATGCGATGGGTACCACGCAGTATTACTTTAAAGGGTCTGCGTTTGCCCACCCAACCTCACCAAACCTCTCAGCCCCAAGAGTGTCCACCCTTATGTCTCATCCAGCTGTGGGTCTAGATATGGTCAATCCAGGTTGCATCACAGCCCCTGAACGCATTGTGTAAGAATTTCTCTCTCTTTCACTGTCTTTGTTTCATGGGTTTTTCGAAGTAATTTATTTTTATACTGGGGTTTAGCTGCTTTTCACTGCTGTGTTTATGCCGCTTTACACCCACTTGACACACTAACAGAGAGATATCAATACATAGGTTTTAAGATTATTACTAGTCAGATATATTCTTGTGCGGTGAATAGGGCGTGTTGAGTCCAGTTCTCTGAGCAAGGAGTAGGTCTTGTCTACTACATATTGGGTTTATGGAACGGTATCTGAGCTAATTTGATACCCTTGTTTTATGTATCACCCCACCACACCTTTCCCGTTAAGCAGCCATAGTGTGTTTTCTGCATGTGTGACTCTGTTCTGTTTTGTAATTCAGTTCAAGTGTAACGGTTTTTACATTCCCTCTATAAGTGATACCTTATGAGAAGTGTCCTTTTCTGTGTGACTTATTTCACTTAGAATCGTCGTACCTAAATCCACTCATCATGCTGCTACTAACCTTATGACATTGATTTCATGGCTGAGTGATATTCCATTGTACATAAGGACCACAACTTCTTTATCCATTTTTCTCTTTCCTGGGATATTTAAGGTGGAATGAAGTGGAGGTCCTTGTCAACAGAGCAGCCCTCAACTTTGGGGTGCTTGTGTCTTGCTGATTTTTCATTTTCCCAATTTATACCCCCATGAGTGGAAGTGCCCTATGCTCTCTAAGCTGTGTTTTTCAGATGTTTCAGGACACACCGTACACTTCTCCAGAGTGGCTGTTGGCAATTTACATCCCGCCCATCAGTGTAGCAAGGCTCCCATTTCTCCATGGCCTGTCCTGCATTTCTGGTTTTGACACTTTTTTTAGGATGGCCCTTTTGACCGTTGGGAAGCGAGACTTCTCTGTAGCGCTGATTTGCCTTTCCAGGTTGCTTGGTTGGCCAAAAAGGGCGTATGCGTTTTTTCCTGAATATATTCAGGAAAAAACGCATACGCCCTTTTTGGCCAAGGGCATCATTGTCAACGTTTTGCCGCTTTTCATGTGCTTTAAAGGCGATTCGTATCTACCTCCTGAAATCTGTTTCGTGCAATTCTGCCTTGATTTCAAATCCTCTTCTTTGCCTTCCCTCAATATATTTGTGGACGAGAGTTATCATTTATAACTCTGCAGGTTTGTGAATTGCAGTGCCCTGAACCTCCATTTTACAACTCGCTTTTTTGGGAGCTGGCCGCAAAAGCGCAGGATGGCTTCAGGCCCTGTTCTGGTTCCGGGGGGCAGGCTGAGCCTGTGGTTAATTCTTCTTCCTGATGGGAAAATAGAGTGACCTGTGCCTGTCCCGACACCAAGAGCTAGTCTCTCGTTGGTTCCCCGTCTTCCCGTTCATCCTCAGGACAAATTGCAACCTGTACGGAACAGGAGGTTAAAGGTGCTGATGCTCCAAGTAGAGAGATTGCTAGTAAAGTGGCTGGAATGGCGAACCCGGGCACAAGGAGATGAGAAATGAGGTGCGTTTTAGAAACCTTTCCCCATCACACGGTGTACCATCTTCTGGGTTTCTCATGCATGTTTTCGATGTAGGAGGATGCCCTTGAAGCTGGAGATTTGGGACCCATGCGATGGGTACCACGCAGTATTACTTTAAAGGGTCTGTGTTTGCTCACCCAACCTCACCAAACCTCTCAGCCCCAAGAGTGTCCACCCTTATGTCTCATCCAGCTGTGGGTCTAGATATGGTCAATCCAGGTTGCATCACAGCCCCTGAACTCATTGTGTAAGAATTTCTATCTCTTTCACTGTCATTGTTTCATGGGTTTTTGAAAGTAATTTATTTTCATAATGGGGTTTAGCTGCTTTTCACGGCTGTGTTTATGCCGCTTTACACCCACTTGACACACTAACAGAGAGATATCAATACATAGGTTTCAAGATTATTACTAGTCAGATATATTCTTGTGCGGTGAATAGGGCGTGTTGAGTCCAGTTCTCTGAGCAAGGAGTAGGTCTTGTCTACTACATATTGGGTTTATGGAACGGTATCTGAGCTAATTTGATACCCTTGTTTTATGTATCACCTCACCTCACCTTTCCCGTTAAGCAGCCATAGTGTGTTTTCTGCATGTGTGACTCTGTTCTGTTTTGTAATTCAGTTCAAGTGTAACGGTTTTTACATTCCCTCTATAAGTGATACCTTATGAGAAGTGTCCTTTTCTGTGTGACTTATTTCACTTAGAATCGTCGTACCTAAATCCACTCATCATGCTGCTACTAACCTTATGACATTGATTTCATGGCTGAGTTATATTCCATTGTACATAAGGACCACAACTTCTTTATCCATTTTTCTCTTTCCTGGGATATTTAAGGTGGAATGAAGTGGAGGTCCTTGTCAACAGAGCAGCCCTCAACTTTGGGGTGCTTGTGTCTTGCTGATTTTTCATTTTCCCAATTTATACCCCCATGAGTGGAAGTGCCCTATGCTCTCTAAGCTGTGTTTTTCAGATGTTTCAGGACACACCGTACACTTCTCCAGAGTGGCTGTTGGCAATTTACATCCCGCCCATCAGTGTAGCAAGGCTCCCATTTCTCCATGGCCTGTCCTGCATTTCTGGTTTTGACACTTTTTTTAGGATGGCCCTTTTGACCGTTGGGAAGCGAGACTTCTCTGTAGCGCTGATTTGCCTTTCCAGGTTGCTTGGTTGGCCAAAAAGGGCGTATGCGTTTTTTCCTGAATATATTCAGGAAAAAACGCATACGCCCTTTTTGGCCAAGGGCATCATTGTCAACGTTTTGCCGCTTTTCATGTGCTTTAAAGGCGATTCGTATCTACCTCCTGAAATCTGTTTCGTGCAATTCTGCCTTGATTTCAAATCCTCTTCTTTGCCTTCCCTCAATATATTTGTGGACGAGAGTTATCATTTATAACTCTGCAGGTTTGTGAATTGCAGTGCCCTGAACCTCCATTTTACAACTCGCTTTTTTGGGAGCTGGCCGCAAAAGCGCAGGATGGCTTCAGGCCCTGTTCTGGTTCCGGGGGGCAGGCTGAGCCTGTGGTTAATTCTTCTTCCTGATGGGAAAATAGAGTGACCTGTGCCTGTCCCGACACCAAGAGCTAGTCTCTCGTTGGTTCCCCGTCTTCCCGTTCATCCTCAGGACAAATTGCAACCTGTACGGAACAGGAGGTTAAAGGTGCTGATGCTCCAAGTAGAGAGATTGCTAGTAAAGTGGCTGGAATGGCGAACCCGGGCACAAGGAGATGAGAAATGAGGTGCGTTTTAGAAACCTTTCCCCATCACACGGTGTACCATCTTCTGGGTTTCTCATGCATGTTTTCGATGTAGGAAGATGCCCTTGAAGCTGGAGATTTGGGACCCATGCGATGGGTACCACGCAGTATTACTTTAAAGGGTCTGTGTTTGCTCACCCAACCTCACCAAACCTCTCAGCCCCAAGAGTGTCCACCCTTATGTCTCATCCAGCTGTGGGTCTAGATATGGTCAATCCAGGTTGCATCACAGCCCCTGAACTCATTGTGTAAGAATTTCTATCTCTTTCACTGTCATTGTTTCATGGGTTTTTGAAAGTAATTTATTTTCATAATGGGGTTTAGCTGCTTTTCACGGCTGTGTTTATGCCGCTTTACACCCACTTGACACACTAACAGAGAGATATCAATACATAGGTTTCAAGATTATTACTAGTCAGATATATTCTTGTGCGGTGAATAGGGCGTGTTGAGTCCAGTTCTCTGAGCAAGGAGTAGGTCTTGTCTACTACATATTGGGTTTATGGAACGGTATCTGAGCTAATTTGATACCCTTGTTTTATGTATCACCTCACCTCACCTTTCCCGTTAAGCAGCCATAGTGTGTTTTCTGCATGTGTGACTCTGTTCTGTTTTGTAATTCAGTTCAAGTGTAACGGTTTTTACATTCCCTCTATCAGTGATACCTTATGAGAAGTGTCCTTTTCTGTGTGACTTATTTCACTTAGAATCGTCGTACCTAAATCCACTCATCATGCTGCTACTAACCTTATGACATTGATTTCATGGCTGAGTGATATTCCATTGTACATAAGGACCACAACTTCTTTCTCCATTTTTCTCTTTCCTGGGATATTTAAGGTGGAATGAAGTGGAGGTCCTGGTCAACAGAGCAGCCCTAAACTTTGGGGTGCTTGTGTCTTGCTGATTTTTAATTTTCCCAATTTATACCCCCATGAGTGGAAGTGCCCTATGCTCTCTAAGCTGTGTTTTTCAGATGTTTCAGGACTCACCGGACACTTCTCCAGAGTGGCTCTTGGCAATTTACATCCCGCCCATCAGTGTAGCAAGGCTCCCATTTCTCCATGGCCTGTCCTGCATTTCTGGTTTTGACACTTTTTTCAGCATGGCCCTTTTGACCGATGGGAATCGAGACTTCTTTGTAGCGCTGATTTGCCTTTCCAGGTGGCTTGGTTGGCCAAAAAGGGCGTATGCGTTTTTTCCTGAATATATTCAGGAAAAAACGCATACGCCCTTTTTGGCCAAGGGCATCATTGTCAACGTTTTGCCGCTTTTCATGTGCTTTAAAGGCGATTCGTATCTACCTCCTGAAATCTGTTTCCTGCAATTCTGCCTTGATTTCAAATCCTCTTCTTTGCCTTCCCTCAATATATTTGTGGACGAGAGTTATCATTTATAACTCTGCAGGTTTGTGAATTGCAGTGCCCTGAACCTCCATTTTACAACTCGTTTTTATGGGAGCTGGCCGCAAAATCGCAGAATGGCTTCAGGCCCTGTTCTGGTTCCGGGGCGCAGGCTGAGCCTGTGGTTAATTCTTCTTTCTGATGGGAAAATAGAGTGACCTGTGCCTGTCCCAACACCAAGAGCTAGTCTCTCGTTGGTTCCACGTCTTCCCGTTTATCCTCAGGACAAATTGCAACCTGTATGGAACAGGAGGTTAAAGGTGCTGATGCTCCAAGTAGGGAGCTTGCTAGTAAAGCGGCTGGAATGGCGAACCCGGGCACAAGGAGATGAGAAATGAGGTGCGTTTTAGAAACCTTTCCCCATCACACGGTGTACCATCTTCTGGGTTTCTCATGCATGTTTTTGATGTAGGAAGATGCCCTTGAACCTGGAGATTTGGGACCCATGCGATGGGTACCACGCAGTATTCCTTTAAAGGGTCTGCGTTTGCTCACCCAACCTCACCAAACCTCTCAGCCCCAAGAGTGTCCACCCTTATGTCTCATCCAGCTGTGCGTCTAGATATGGTCAATCCAGGTTGCATCACAGCCCCTGAACGCATTGTGTAAGAATTTCTCTCTCTTTCACTGTCTTTGTTTCATGGGTGTTTCAAAGTAATTTATTTTTATAATGGGGTTTAGCTGCTTTTCACTGCTGTGTTTATGCCGCTTTACACCCACTTGACACACTAACAGAGAGATATCAATACATAGGTTTTACGATTATTATTAGTCAGATATATTCTTGTGCGGTGAATAGGGCGTGTTGAGTCCAGTTCTCTGAGCAAGGAGTAGGTCTTGTCTATTACATATTGGGTTTATGGAACGGTATCTGAGCTAATTTGATACCCTTGTTTTATGTATCACCCCACCTCACCTTTCCCGTTAAGCAGCCATAGTGTGTTTTCTGCATGTGTGACTCTGTTCTGTTTTGTAATTCAGTTCAAGTGTAACGGATTTTACATTCCCTCTATCAGTGATAACTTATGAGAAGTGTCCTTTTCTGTGTGACTTATTTCACTTAGAATCGTCGTACCTAAATCCACTCATCATGCTGCTACTAACCTTACGACATTGATTTCCTGGCTGAGTGATATTCCATTGTACATAAGGACCACAAATTCTTTATCCATTTTTCTCTTTCCTGGGATATTTAAGGTGGAATGAAGTGGAGGTCCTGATCAACAGAGCAGCCCTAATCTTTGGGGTGCTTGTGTCTTGCTGATTTTTAATTTTCCCAATTTATACCCCCATGAGTGGAAGTGCCCTATGCTCTCTAAGCTGTGTTTTTCAGATGTTTCAGGACTCACCGGACACTTCTCCAGAGTGGCTCTTGGCAATTTACATCCCGCCCATCAGTGTAGCAAGGCTCCCATTTCTCCATGGCCTGTCCTGCATTTCTGGTTTTGACACTTTTTTCAGCATGGCCCTTTTGACCGATGGGAAGCGAGACTTCTTTGTAGCTCTGATTTGCCTTTCCAGGTTGCTTGGTTGGCCAAAAAGGGCGTATGCGTTTTTTCCTGAATATATTCAGGAAAAAACGCATACGCCCTTTTTGGCAAAGGGCATCATTGTCAACGTTTTGCTGCTTTTCATGTGCTTTAAAGGCGATTCGAATCTACCTCCTGAAATCTGTTTCCTGCAATTCTGCCTTGATTTCAAATCCTCTTCTTTGCCTTCCCTCAATATATTTGTGGACGAGAGTTATCATTAATAACTCTGCAGGTTTGTGAATTGCAGTGCCCTGAACCTCCATTTTACAACTCGTTTTTATGGGAGCTGGCCGCAAAATCGCAGAATGGCTTCAGGCCCTGTTCTGGTTCCGGGGCGCAGGCTGAGCCTGTGGTTAATTCTTCTTTCTGATGGGAAAATAGAGTGACCTGTGCCTGTCCCAACACCAAGAGCTAGTCTCTCGTTGGTTCCACGTCTTCCCGTTTATCCTCAGGACAAATTGCAACCTGTATGGAACAGGAGGTTAAAGGTGCTGATGCTCCAAGTAGGGAGCTTGCTAGTAAAGCGGCTGGAATGGCGAACCCGGGCACAAGGAGATGAGAAATGAGGTGCGTTTTAGAAACCTTTCCCCATCACACGGTGTACCATCTTCTGGGTTTCTCATGCATGTTTTTGATGTAGGAAGATGCCCTTGAACCTGGAGATTTGGGACCCATGCGATGGGTACCACGCAGTATTCCTTTAAAGGGTCTGCGTTTGCTCACCCAACCTCACCAAACCTCTCAGCCCCAAGAGTGTCCACCCTTATGTCTCATCCAGCTGTGCGTCTAGATATGGTCAATCCAGGTTGCATCACAGCCCCTGAACGCATTGTGTAAGAATTTCTCTCTCTTTCACTGTCTTTGTTTCATGGGTGTTTCAAAGTAATTTATTTTTATAATGGGGTTTAGCTGCTTTTCACTGCTGTGTTTATGCTGCTTTACACCCACTTGACACACTAACAGAGAGATATCAATACATAGGTTTTACGATTATTATTAGTCAGATATATTCTTGTGCGGTGAATAGGGCGTGTTGAGTCCAGTTCTCTGAGCAAGGAGTAGGTCTTGTCTATTACATATTGGGTTTATGGAACGGTATCTGAGCTAATTTGATACCCTTGTTTTATGTATCACCCCACCTCACCTTTCCCGTTAAGCAGCCATAGTGTGTTTTCTGCATGTGTGACTCTGTTCTGTTTTGTAATTCAGTTCAAGTGTAACGGTTTTTACATTCCCTCTATCAGTGATACCTTATGAGAAGTGTCCTTTTCTGTGTGACTTATTTCACTTAGAATCGTCGTACCTAAATCCACTCATCATGCTGCTACTAACCTTACGACATTGATTTCCTGGCTGAGTGATATTCCAATGTACATAAGGACCACAACTTCTTTCTCCATTTTTCTCTTTCCTGGGATATTTAAGGTGGAATGAAGTGGAGGTCCTGGTCAACAGAGCAGCCCTAAACTTTGGGGTGCTTGTGTCTTGCTGATTTTTCATTTTCCCAATTTATACCCCCATGAGTGGAAGTGCCCTATGCTCTCTAAGCTGTGTTTTTCAGATGTTTCAGGACTCACCGGACACTTCTCCAGAGTGGCTCTTGGCAATTTACATCCCGCCCATCAGTGTAGCAAGGCTCCCATTTCTCCATGGCCTGTCCTGCATTTCTGGTTTTGACACTTTTTTCAGCATGGCCCTTTTGACCGATGGGAAGCGAGACTTCTTTGTAGCTCTGATTTGCCTTTCCAGGTTGCTTGGTTGGCCAAAAAGGGCGTATGCGTTTTTTCCTGAATATATTCAGGAAAAAACGCATACGCCCTTTTTGGCCAAGGGCATCATTGTCAACGTTTTGCCGCTTTTCATGTGCTTTAAAGGCGATTCGAATCTACCTCCTGAAATCTGTTTCCTGCAATTCTGCCTTGATTTCAAATCCTCTTCTTTGCCTTCCCTCAATATATTTGTGGACGAGAGTTATCATTAATAACTCTGCAGGTTTGTGAATTGCAGTGCCCTGAACCTCCATTTTACAACTCGTTTTTATGGGAGCTGGCCGCAAAATCGCAGAATGGCTTCAGGCCCTGTTCTGGTTCCGGGGCGCAGGCTGAGCCTGTGGTTAATTCTTCTTTCTGATGGGAAAATAGAGTGACCTGTGCCTGTCCCAACACCAAGAGCTAGTCTCTCGTTGGTTCCACGTCTTCCCGTTTATCCTCAGGACAAATTGCAACCTGTATGGAACAGGAGGTTAAAGGTGCTGATGCTCCAAGTAGGGAGCTTGCTAGTAAAGCGGCTGGAATGGCGAACCCGGGCACAAGGAGATGAGAAATGAGGTGCGTTTTAGAAACCTTTCCCCATCACACGGTGTACCATCTTCTGGGTTTCTCATGCATGTTTTTGATGTAGGAAGATGCCCTTGAACCTGGAGATTTGGGACCCATGCGATGGGTACCACGCAGTATTCCTTTAAAGGGTCTGCGTTTGCTCACCCAACCTCACCAAACCTCTCAGCCCCAAGAGTGTCCACCCTTATGTCTCATCCAGCTGTGCGTCTAGATATGGTCAATCCAGGTTGCATCACAGCCCCTGAACGCATTGTGTAAGAATTTCTCTCTCTTTCACTGTCTTTGTTTCATGGGTGTTTCAAAGTAATTTATTTTTATAATGGGGTTTAGCTGCTTTTCACTGCTGTGTTTATGCCGCTTTACACCCACTTGACACACTAACAGAGAGATATCAATACATAGGTTTTACGATTATTATTAGTCAGATATATTCTTGTGCGGTGAATAGGGCGTGTTGAGTCCAGTTCTCTGAGCAAGGAGTAGGTCTTGTCTATTACATATTGGGTTTATGGAACGGTATCTGAGCTAATTTGATACCCTTGTTTTATGTATCACCCCACCTCACCTTTCCCGTTAAGCAGCCATAGTGTGTTTTCTGCATGTGTGACTCTGTTCTGTTTTGTAATTCAGTTCAAGTGTAACGGTTTTTACATTCCCTCTATCAGTGATACCTTATGAGAAGTGTCCTTTTCTGTGTGACTTATTTCACTTAGAATCGTCGTACCTAAATCCACTCATCATGCTGCTACTAACCTTACGACATTGATTTCCTGGCTGAGTGATATTCCATTGTACATAAGGACCACAACTTCTTTATCCATTTTTCTCTTTCCTGGGATATTTAAGGTGGAATGAAGTGGAGGTCCTGGTCAACAGAGCAGCCCTCAACTTTGGGGTGCTTGTGTCTTGCTGATTTTTAATTTTCCCAATTTATACCCCCATGAGTGGAAGTGCCCTATGCTCTCTAAGCTGTGTTTTTCAGATGTTTCAGGACTCACCGGACACTTCTCCAGAGTGGCTCTTGGCAATTTACATCCCGCCCATCAGTGTAGCAAGGCTCCCATTTCTCCATGGCCTGTCCTGCATTTCTGGTTTTGACACTTTTTTCAGCATGGCCCTTTTGACCGATGGGAAGCGAGACTTCTTTGTAGCTCTGATTTGCCTTTCCAGGTTGCTTGGTTGGCCAAAAAGGGCGTATGCGTTTTTTCCTGAATATATTCAGGAAAAAACGCATACGCCCTTTTTGGCAAAGGGCATCATTGTCAACGTTTTGCTGCTTTTCATGTGCTTTAAAGGCGATTCGAATCTACCTCCTGAAATCTGTTTCCTGCAATTCTGCCTTGATTTCAAATCCTCTTCTTTGCCTTCCCTCAATATATTTGTGGACGAGAGTTATCATTAATAACTCTGCAGGTTTGTGAATTGCAGTGCCCTGAACCTCCATTTTACAACTCGTTTTTATGGGAGCTGGCCGCAAAATCGCAGAATGGCTTCAGGCCCTGTTCTGGTTCCGGGGCGCAGGCTGAGCCTGTGGTTAATTCTTCTTTCTGATGGGAAAATAGAGTGACCTGTGCCTGTCCCAACACCAAGAGCTAGTCTCTCGTTGGTTCCACGTCTTCCCGTTTATCCTCAGGACAAATTGCAACCTGTATGGAACAGGAGGTTAAAGGTGCTGATGCTCCAAGTAGGGAGCTTGCTAGTAAAGTGGCTGGAATGGCGAACCCGGGCACAAGGAGATGAGAAATGAGGTGCGTTTTAGAAACCTTTCCCCATCACACGGTGTACCATCTTCTGGGTTTCTCATGCATGTTTTTGATGTAGGAAGATGCCCTTGAACCTGGAGATTTGGGACCCATGCGATGGGTACCACGCAGTATTCCTTTAAAGGGTCTGCGTTTGCTCACCCAACCTCACCAAACCTCTCAGCCCCAAGAGTGTCCACCCTTATGTCTCATCCAGCTGTGCGTCTAGATATGGTCAATCCAGGTTGCATCACAGCCCCTGAACGCATTGTGTAAGAATTTCTCTCTCTTTCACTGTCTTTGTTTCATGGGTGTTTCAAAGTAATTTATTTTTATAATGGGGTTTAGCTGCTTTTCACTGCTGTGTTTATGCCGCTTTACACCCACTTGACACACTAACAGAGAGATATCAATACATAGGTTTTACGATTATTATTAGTCAGATATATTCTTGTGCGGTGAATAGGGCGTGTTGAGTCCAGTTCTCTGAGCAAGGAGTAGGTCTTGTCTATTACATATTGGGTTTATGGAACGGTATCTGAGCTAATTTGATACCCTTGTTTTATGTATCACCCCACCTCACCTTTCCCGTTAAGCAGCCATAGTGTGTTTTCTGCATGTGTGACTCTGTTCTGTTTTGTAATTCAGTTCAAGTGTAACGGTTTTTACATTCCCTCTATCAGTGATACCTTATGAGAAGTGTCCTTTTCTGTGTGACTTATTTCACTTAGAATCGTCGTACCTAAATCCACTCATCATGCTGCTACTAACCTTACGACATTGATTTCCTGGCTGAGTGATATTCCAATGTACATAAGGACCACAACTTCTTTCTCCATTTTTCTCTTTCCTGGGATATTTAAGGTGGAATGAAGTGGAGGTCCTGGTCAACAGAGCAGCCCTAAACTTTGGGGTGCTTGTGTCTTGCTGATTTTTAATTTTCCCAATTTATACCCCCATGAGTGGAAGTGCCCTATGCTCTCTAAGCTGTGTTTTTCAGATGTTTCAGGACTCACCGGACACTTCTCCAGAGTGGCTCTTGGCAATTTACATCCCGCCCATCAGTGTAGCAAGGCTCCCATTTCTCCATGGCCTGTCCTGCATTTCTGGTTTTGACACTTTTTTCAGCATGGCCCTTTTGACCGATGGGAAGCGAGACTTCTTTGTAGCTCTGATTTGCCTTTCCAGGTTGCTTGGTTGGCCAAAAAGGGCGTATGCGTTTTTTCCTGAATATATTCAGGAAAAAACGCATACGCCCTTTTTGGCCAAGGGCATCATTGTCAACGTTTTGCCGCTTTTCATGTGCTTTAAAGGCGATTCGAATCTACCTCCTGAAATCTGTTTCCTGCAATTCTGCCTTGATTTCAAATCCTCTTCTTTGCCTTCCCTCAATATATTTGTGGACGAGAGTTATCATTAATAACTCTGCAGGTTTGTGAATTGCAGTGCCCTGAACCTCCATTTTACAACTCGTTTTTATGGGAGCTGGCCGCAAAATCGCAGAATGGCTTCAGGCCCTGTTCTGGTTCCGGGGCGCAGGCTGAGCCTGTGGTTAATTCTTCTTTCTGATGGGAAAATAGAGTGACCTGTGCCTGTCCCAACACCAAGAGCTAGTCTCTCGTTGGTTCCACGTCTTCCCGTTTATCCTCAGGACAAATTGCAACCTGTATGGAACAGGAGGTTAAAGGTGCTGATGCTCCAAGTAGGGAGCTTGCTAGTAAAGCGGCTGGAATGGCGAACCCGGGCACAAGGAGATGAGAAATGAGGTGCGTTTTAGAAACCTTTCCCCATCAGACGGTGTACCATCTTCTGGGTTTCTCATGCATGTTTTTGATGTAGGAAGATGCCCTTGAACCTGGAGATTTGGGACCCATGCGATGGGTACCACGCAGTATTCCTTTAAAGGGTCTGCGTTTGCTCACCCAACCTCACCAAACCTCTCAGCCCCAAGAGTGTCCACCCTTATGTCTCATCCAGCTGTGCGTCTAGATATGGTCAATCCAGGTTGCATCACAGCCCCTGAACGCATTGTGTAAGAATTTCTCTCTCTTTCACTGTCTTTGTTTCATGGGTGTTTCAAAGTAATTTATTTTTATAATGGGGTTTAGCTGCTTTTCACTGCTGTGTTTATGCCGCTTTACACCCACTTGACACACTAACAGAGAGATATCAATACATAGGTTTTACGATTATTATTAGTCAGATATATTCTTGTGCGGTGAATAGGGCGTGTTGAGTCCAGTTCTCTGAGCAAGGAGTAGGTCTTGTCTATTACATATTGGGTTTATGGAACGGTATCTGAGCTAATTTGATAACCTTGTTTTATGTATCACCCCACCTCACCTTTCCCGTTAAGCAGCCATAGTGTGTTTTCTGCATGTGTGACTCTGTTCTGTTTTGTAATTCAGTTCAAGTGTAACGGTTTTTACATTCCCTCTATCAGTGATACCTTATGAGAAGTGTCCTTTTCTGTGTGACTTATTTCACTTAGAATCGAGGTTCCTAAATCCACTCATCATGCTGCTACTAACCTTACGACATTGATTTCCTGGCTGAGTGATATTCCAATGTACATAAGGACCACAACTTCTTTCTCCATTTTTCTCTTTCCTGGGATATTTAAGGTGGAATGAAGTGGAGGTCCTGGTCAACAGAGCAGCCCTAAACTTTGGGGTGCTTGTGTCTTGCTGATTTTTAATTTTCCCAATTTATACCCCCATGAGTGGAAGTGCCCTATGCTCTCTAAGCTGTGTTTTTCAGATGTTTCAGGACTCACCGGACACTTCTCCAGAGTGGCTCTTGGCAATTTACATCCCGCCCATCAGTGTAGCAAGGCTCCCATTTCTCCATGGCCTGTCCTGCATTTCTGGTTTTGACACTTTTTTCAGCATGGCCCTTTTGACCGATGGGAAGCGAGACTTCTTTGTAGCTCTGATTTGCCTTTCCAGGTTGCTTGGTTGGCCAAAAAGGGCGTATGCGTTTTTTCCTGAATATATTCAGGAAAAAACGCATACGCCCTTTTTGGCCAAGGGCATCATTGTCAACGTTTTGCCGCTTTTCATGTGCTTTAAAGGCGATTCGTATCTACCTCCTGAAATCTGTTTCCTGCAATTCTGCCTTGATTTCAAATCCTCTTCTTTGCCTTCCCTCAATATATTTGTGGACGGGAGTTATCATTTATAACTCTGCAGGTTTGTGAATTGCAGTGCCCTGAACCTCCATTTTACAACTCGTTTTTATGGGAGCTGGCCGCAAAATCGCAGAATGGCTTCAGGCCCTGTTCTGGTTCCGGGGGGCAGGCTGAGCCTGTGGTTAATTCTTCTTTCTGATGGGAAAATAGAGTGACCTGTGCCTGTCCCAACACCAAGAGCTAGTCTCTCGTTGGTTCCACGTCTTCCCGTTTATCCTCAGGACAAATTGCAACCTGCATGGAACAGGAGGTTAAAGGTGCTGATGCTCCAAGTAGGGAGCTTGCTAGTAAAGCGGCTGTAATGGCGAACCCGGGCACAAGGAGTTGAGAAATGAGGTGCGTTTTAGAAACATTTCCCCATCACACAGTGTACCATCTTCTGGGTTTCTCATGCATGTTTTTGATGTAGGAAGATGCCCTTGAACCTGGAGATTTGGGACCCATGCGATGGGTACCATGCAGTATTCCTTTAAAGGGTCTGCGTTTGCTCACCCAACCTCACCAAACCTCTCAGCCCCAAGAGTGTCCACCCTTATGTCTCATCCAGCTGTGCGTCTAGATATGGTCAATCCAGGTTGCATCACAGCCCCTGAACGCATTGTGTAAGAATTTCTCTCTCTTTCACTGTCTTTGTTTCATGGGTGTTTCAAAGTAATTTATTTTTATAATGGGGTTTAGCTGCTTTTCACTGCTGTGTTTATGCCGCTTTACACCCACTTGACACACTAACAGAGAGATATCTATACATAGGTTTTATGATTATTATTAGTCAGATATATTCTTGTGCGGTGAATAGGGCGTGTTGAGTCCAGTTCTCTGAGCAAGGAGTAGGTCTTGTCTATTACATATTGGGTTTATGGAACGGTATCTGAGCTAATTTGATACCCTTGTTTTATGTATCACCCCACCTCACCTTTCCCGTTAAGCAGCCATAGTGTGTTTTCTGCATGTGTGACTCTGTTCTGTTTTGTAATTCAGTTCAAGTGTAACGGTTTTTACATTCCCTCTATCAGTGATACCTTATGAGAAGTGTCCTTTTCTGTGTGACTTATTTCACTTAGAATCGTCGTACCTAAATCCACTCATCATGCTGCTACTAACCTTACGACATTGATTTCCTGGCTGAGTGATATTCCATTGTACATAAGGACCACAACTTCTTTATCCATTTTTCTCTTTCCTGGGATATTTAAGGTGGAATGAAGTGGAGGTCCTGGTCAACAGAGCAGCCCTAAACTTTGGGGTGCTTGTGTCTTGCTGATTTTTAATTTTCCCAATTTATACCCCCATGAGTGGAAGTGCCCTATGCTCTCTAAGCTGTGTTTTTCAGATGTTTCAGGACTCACCGGACACTTCTCCAGAGTGGCTCTTGGCAATTTACATCCCGCCCATCAGTGTAGCAAGGCTCCCATTTCTCCATGGCCTGTCCTGCATTTCTGGTTTTGACACTTTTTTCAGCATGGCCCTTTTGACCGATGGGAAGCGAGACTTGTTTGTAGCGCTGATTTGCCTTTCCAGGTGGCTTGGTTGGCCAAAAAGGGCGTATGCGTTTTTTCCTGAATATATTCAGGAAAAAACGCATACGCCCTTTTTGGCCAAGGGCATCATTGTCAACGTTTTGCCGCTTTTCATGTGCTCTAAAGGCGATTCGTATCTACCTCCTGAAATCTGTTTCCTGCAATTCTGCCTTGATTTCAAATCCTCTTCTTTGCCTTCCCTCAATATATTTGTGGACGAGAGTTATCATTTATAACTCTGCAGGTTTGTGAATTGCAGTGCCCTGAACCTCCATTTTACAACTCGTTTTTATGGGAGCTGGCCGCAAAATCGCAGAATGGCTTCAGGCCCTGTTCTGGTTCCGGGGGTCAGGCTGAGCCTGTGGTTAATTCTTCTTTCTGATGGGAAAATAGAGTGACCTGTGCCTGTCCCAACACCAAGAGCTAGTCTCTCGTTGGTTCCACGTCTTCCCGTTTATCCTCAGGACAAATTGCAACCTGTATGGAACAGGAGGTTAAAGGTGCTGATGCTCCAAGTAGGGAGCTTGCTAGTAAAGCGGCTGGAATGGCGAACCCGGGCACAAGGAGATGAGAAATGAGGTGCGTTTTAGAAACCTTTCCCCATCACACGGTGTACCATCTTCTGGGTTTCTCATGCATGTTTTTGATGTAGGAAGATGCCCTTGAACCTGGAGATTTGGGACCCATGCGATGGGTACCACGCAGTATTCCTTTAAAGGGTCTGCGTTTGCTCACCCAACCTCACCAAACCTCTCAGCCCCAAGAGTGTCCACCCTTATGTCTCATCCAGCTGTGCGTCTAGATATGGTCAATCCAGGTTGCATCACAGCCCCTGAACGCATTGTGTAAGAATTTCTCTCTCTTTCACTGTCTTTGTTTCATGGGTGTTTCAAAGTAATTTATTTTTATAATGGGGTTTAGCTGCTTTTCACTGCTGTGTTTATGCCGCTTTACACCCACTTGACACACTAACAGAGAGATATCAATACATAGGTTTTACGATTATTATTAGTCAGATATATTCTTGTGCGGTGAATAGGGCGTGTTGAGTCCAGTTCTCTGAGCAAGGAGTAGGTCTTGTCTATTACATATTGGGTTTATGGAACGGTATCTGAGCTAATTTGATACCCTTGTTTTATGTATCACCCCACCTCACCTTTCCCGTTAAGCAGCCATAGTGTGTTTTCTGCATGTGTGACTCTGTTCTGTGTTGTAATTCAGTTCAAGTGTAACGGTTTTTACATTCCCTCTATCAGTGATACCTTATGAGAATTGTCCTTTTCTGTGTGACTTATTTCACTTAGAATCGTCGTACCTAAATCCACTCATCATGCTGCTACTAACCTTACGACATTGATTTCCTGGCTGAGTGATATTCCATTGTACATAAGGACCACAACTTCTTTATCCATTTTTCTCTTTCCTGGGATATTTAAGGTGGAATGAAGTGGAGGTCCTGGTCAACAGAGCAGCCCTAAACTTTGGGGTGCTTGTGTCTTGCTGATTTTTAATTTTCCCAATTTATACCCCCATGAGTGGAAGTGCCCTATGCTCTCTAAGCTGTGTTTTTCAGATGTTTCAGGACTCACCGGACACTTCTCCAGAGTGGCTCTTGGCAATTTACATCCCGCCCATCAGTGTAGCAAGGCTCCCATTTCTCCATGGCCTGTCCTGCATTTCTGGTTTTGACACTTTTTTCAGCATGGCCCTTTTGACCGATGGGAAGCGAGACTTCTTTGTAGCGCTGATTTGCCTTTCCAGGTGGCTTGGTTGGCCAAAAAGGGCGTATGCGTTTTTTCCTGAATATATTCAGGAAAAAACGCATACGCCCTTTTTGGCCAAGGGCATCATTGTCAACGTTTTGCCGCTTTTCATGTGCTTTAAAGGCGATTCGTATCTACCTCCTGAAATCTGTTTCCTGCAATTCTGCCTTGATTTCAAATCCTCTTCTTTGCCTTCCCTCAATATATTTGTGGACGAGAGTTATCATTTATAACTCTGCAGGTTTGTGAATTGCAGTGCCCTGAACCTCCATTTTACAACTCGTTTTTATGGGAGCTGGCCGCAAAATCGCAGAATGGCTTCAGGCCCTGTTCTGGTTCCGGGGGGCAGGCTGAGCCTGTGGTTAATTCTTCTTTCTGATGGGAAAATAGAGTGACCTGTGCCTGTCCCAACACCAAGAGCTAGTCTCTCGTTGGTTCCACGTCTTCCCGTTTATCCTCAGGACAAATTGCAACCTGTATGGAACAGGAGGTTAAAGGTGCTGATGCTCCAAGTAGGGAGCTTGCTAGTAAAGCGGCTGGAATGGCGAACCCGGGCACAAGGAGATGAGAAATGAGGTGCGTTTTAGAAACCTTTCCCCATCACACGGTGTACCATCTTCTGGGTTTCTCATGCATGTTTTTGATGTAGGAAGATGCCCTTGAACCTGGAGATTTGGGACCCATGCGATGGGTACCACGCAGTATTCCTTTAAAGGGTCTGCGTTTGCTCACCCAACCTCACCAAACCTCTCAGCCCCAAGAGTGTCCACCCTTATGTCTCATCCAGCTGTGCGTCTAGATATGGTCAATCCAGGTTGCATCACAGCCCCTGAACGCATTGTGTAAGAATTTCTCTCTCTTTCACTGTCTTTGTTTCATGGGTGTTTCAAAGTAATTTATTTTTATAATGGGGTTTAGCTGCTTTTCACTGCTGTGTTTATGCCGCTTTACACCCACTTGACACACTAACAGAGAGATATCAATACATAGGTTTTACGATTATTATTAGTCAGATATATTCTTGTGCGGTGAATAGGGCGTGTTGAGTCCAGTTCTCTGAGCAAGGAGTAGGTCTTGTCTATTACATATTGGGTTTATGGAACGGTATCTGAGCTAATTTGATACCCTTGTTTTATGTATCACCCCACCTCACCTTTCCCGTTAAGCAGCCATAGTGTGTTTTCTGCATGTGTGACTCTGTTCTGTTTTGTAATTCAGTTCAAGTGTAACGGTTTTTACATTCCCTCTATCAGTGATACCTTATGAGAAGTGTCCTTTTCTGTGTGACTTATTTCACTTAGAATCGTCGTACCTAAATCCACTCATCATGCTGCTACTAACCTTACGACATTGATTTCCTTCCTGAGTGATATTCCATTGTACATAAGAACCACAACTTCTTTATCCATTTTTCTCTTTCCTGGGATATTTAAGGTGGAATGAAGTGGAGGTCCTGGTCAACAGAGCAGCCCTAAACTTTGGGGTGCTTGTGTCTTGCTGATTTTTAATTTTCCCAATTTATACCCCCATGAGTGGAAGTGCCCTATGCTCTCTAAGCTGTGTTTTTCAGATGTTTCAGGACTCACCGGACACTTCTCCAGAGTGGCTCTTGGCAATTTACATCCCGCCCATCAGTGTAGCAAGGCTCCCATTTCTCCATGGCCTGTCCTGCATTTCTGGTTTTGACACTTTTTTCAGCATGGCCCTTTTGACCGATGGGAAGCGAGACTTCTTTGTAGCTCTGATTTGCCTTTCCAGGTTGCTTGGTTGGCCAAAAAGGGCGTATGCGTTTTTTCCTGAATATATTCAGGAAAAAACGCATACGCCCTTTTTGGCCAAGGGCATCATTGTCAACGTTTTGCCGCTTTTCATGTGCTTTAAAGGCGATTCGAATCTACCTCCTGAAATCTGTTTCCTGCAATTCTGCCTTGATTTCAAATCCTCTTCTTTGCCTTCCCTCAATATATTTGTGGACGAGAGTTATCATTAATAACTCTGCAGGTTTGTGAATTGCAGTGCCCTGAACCTCCATTTTACAACTCGTTTTTATGGGAGCTGGCCGCAAAATCGCAGAATGGCTTCAGGCCCTGTTCTGGTTCCGGGGCGCAGGCTGAGCCTGTGGTTAATTCTTCTTTCTGATGGGAAAATAGAGTGACCTGTGCCTGTCCCAACACCAAGAGCTAGTCTCTCGTTGGTTCCACGTCTTCCCGTTTATCCTCAGGACAAATTGCAACCTGTATGGAACAGGAGGTTAAAGGTGCTGATGCTCCAAGTAGGGAGCTTGCTAGTAAAGCGGCTGGAATGGCGAACCCGGGCACAAGGAGATGAGAAATGAGGTGCGTTTTAGAAACCTTTCCCCATCACACGGTGTACCATCTTCTGGGTTTCTCATGCATGTTTTTGATGTAGGAAGATGCCCTTGAACCTGGAGATTTGGGACCCATGCGATGGGTACCACGCAGTATTCCTTTAAAGGGTCTGCGTTTGCTCACCCAACCTCACCAAACCTCTCAGCCCCAAGAGTGTCCACCCTTATGTCTCATCCAGCTGTGCGTCTAGATATGGTCAATCCAGGTTGCATCACAGCCCCTGAACGCATTGTGTAAGAATTTCTCTCTCTTTCACTGTCTTTGTTTCATGGGTGTTTCAAAGTAATTTATTTTTATAATGGGGTTTAGCTGCTTTTCACTGCTGTGTTTATGCCGCTTTACACCCACTTGACACACTAACAGAGAGATATCAATACATAGGTTTTACGATTATTATTAGTCAGATATATTCTTGTGCGGTGAATAGGGCGTGTTGAGTCCAGTTCTCTGAGCAAGGAGTAGGTCTTGTCTATTACATATTGGGTTTATGGAACGGTATCTGAGCTAATTTGATACCCTTGTTTTATGTATCACCCCACCTCACCTTTCCCGTTAAGCAGCCATAGTGTGTTTTCTGCATGTGTGACTCTGTTCTGTTTTGTAATTCAGTTCAAGTGTAACGGTTTTTACATTCCCTCTATCAGTGATACCTTATGAGAAGTGTCCTTTTCTGTGTGACTTATTTCACTTAGAATCGTCGTACCTAAATCCACTCATCATGCTGCTACTAACCTTACGACATTGATTTCCTGGCTGAGTGATATTCCAATGTACATAAGGACCACAACTTCTTTCTCCATTTTTCTCTTTCCTGGGATATTTAAGGTGGAATGAAGTGGAGGTCCTGGTCAACAGAGCAGCCCTAAACTTTGGGGTGCTTGTGTCTTGCTGATTTTTCATTTTCCCAATTTATACCCCCATGAGTGGAAGTGCCCTATGCTCTCTAAGCTGTGTTTTTCAGATGTTTCAGGACTCACCGGACACTTCTCCAGAGTGGCTCTTGGCAATTTACATCCCGCCCATCAGTGTAGCAAGGCTCCCATTTCTCCATGGCCTGTCCTGCATTTCTGGTTTTGACACTTTTTTCAGCATGGCCCTTTTGACCGATGGGAAGCGAGACTTCTTTGTAGCTCTGATTTGCCTTTCCAGGTTGCTTGGTTGGCCAAAAAGGGCGTATGCGTTTTTTCCTGAATATATTCAGGAAAAAACGCATACGCCCTTTTTGGCCAAGGGCATCATTGTCAACGTTTTGCCGCTTTTCATGTGCTTTAAAGGCGATTCGTATCTACCTCCTGAAATCTGTTTCCTGCAATTCTGCCTTGATTTCAAATCCTCTTCTTTGCCTTCCCTCAATATATTTGTGGACGGGAGTTATCATTTATAACTCTGCAGGTTTGTGAATTGCAGTGCCCTGAACCTCCATTTTACAACTCGTTTTTATGGGAGCTGGCCGCAAAATCGCAGAGTGGCTTCAGGCCCTGTTCTGGTTCCGGGGGGCAGGCTGAGCCTGTGGTTAATTCTTCTTTCTGATGGGAAAATAGAGTGACCTGTGCCTGTCCCAACACTAAGAGCTAGTCTCTCGTTGGTTCCACGTCTTCCCGTTTATCCTCAGGACAAATTGCAACCTGCATGGAACAGGAGGTTAAAGGTGCTGATGCTCCAAGTAGGGAGCTTGCTAGTAAAGCGGCTGTAATGGCGAACCCGGGCACAAGGAGTTGAGAAATGAGGTGCGTTTTAGAAACCTTTCCCCATCACACGGTGTACCATCTTCTGGGTTTCTCATGCATGTTTTTGATGTAGGAAGATGCCCTTGAACCTGGAGATTTGGGACCCATGCGATGGGTACCACGCAGTATTCCTTTAAAGGGTCTGCGTTTGCTCACCCAACCTCACCAAACCTCTCAGCCCCAAGAGTGTCCACCCTTATGTCTCATCCAGCTGTGCGTCTAGATATGGTCAATCCAGGTTGCATCACAGCCCCTGAACGCATTGTGTAAGAATTTCTCTCTCTTTCACTGTCTTTGTTTCATGGGTGTTTCAAAGTAATTTATTTTTATAATGGGGTTTAGCTGCTTTTCACTGCTGTGTTTATGCCGCTTTACAACCACTTGACACACTAACAGAGAGATATCAATACATAGGTTTTACGATTATTATTAGTCAGATATATTCTTGTGCGGTGAATAGGGCGTGTTGAGTCCAGTTCTCTGAGCAAGGAGTAGGTCTTGTCTATTACATATTGGGTTTATGGAACGGTATCTGAGCTAATTTGATACCCTTGTTTTATGTATCACCCCACCTCACCTTTCCCGTTAAGCAGCCATAGTGTGTTTTCTGCATGTGTGACTCTGTTCTGTTTTGTAATTCAGTTCAAGTGTAACGGTTTTTACATTCCCTCTATCAGTGATACCTTATGAGAAGTGTCCTTTTCTGTGTGACTTATTTCACTTAGAATCGTCGTACCTAAATCCACTCATCATGCTGCTACTAACCTTACGACATTGATTTCCTGGCTGAGTGATATTCCAATGTACATAAGGACCACAACTTCTTTCTCCATTTTTCTCTTTCCTGGGATATTTAAGGTGGAATGAAGTGGAGGTCCTGGTCAACAGAGCAGCCCTAAACTTTGGGGTGCTTGTGTCTTGCTGATTTTTAATTTTCCCAATTTATACCCCCATGAGTGGAAGTGCCCTATGCTCTCTAAGCTGTGTTTTTCAGATGTTTCAGGACTCACCGGACACTTCTCCAGAGTGGCTCTTGGCAATTTACATCCCGCCCATCAGTGTAGCAAGGCTCCCATTTCTCCATGGCCTGTCCTGCATTTCTGGTTTTGACACTTTTTTCAGCATGGCCCTTTTGACCGATGGGAAGCGAGACTTGTTTGTAGCGCTGATTTGCCTTTCCAGGTGGCTTGGTTGGCCAAAAAGGGCGTATGCGTTTTTTCCTGAATATATTCAGGAAAAAAGGCATACGCCCTTTTTGGCCAAGGGCATCATTGTCAACGTTTTGCCGCTTTTCATGTGCTCTAAAGGCGATTCGTATCTACCTCCTGAAATCTGTTTCCTGCAATTCTGCCTTGATTTCAAATCCTCTTCTTTGCTTTCCCTCAATATATTTGTGGACGAGAGTTATCATTTATAACTCTGCAGGTTTTTGAATTGCAGTGCCCTGAACCTCCATTTTACAACTCGTTTTTATGGGAGCTGGCCGCAAAATCGCAGAATGGCTTCAGGCCCTGTTCTGGTTCCGGGGGTCAGGCTGAGCCTGTGGTTAATTCTTCTTTCTGATGGGAAAATAGAGTGACCTGTGCCTGTCCCAACACCAAGAGCTAGTCTCTCGTTGGTTCCACGTCTTCCCGTTTATCCTCAGGACAAATTGCAACCTGTATGGAACAGGAGGTTAAAGGTGCTGATGCTCCAAGTAGGGAGCTTGCTAGTAAAGCGGCTGGAATGGCGAACCCGGGCACAAGGAGATGAGAAATGAGGTGCGTTTTAGAAACCTTTCCCCATCACACGGTGTACCATCTTCTGGGTTTCTCATGCATGTTTTTGATGTAGGAAGATGCCCTTGAACCTGGAGATTTGGGACCCATGCGATGGGTACCACGCAGTATTCCTTTAAAGGGTCTGCGTTTGCTCACCCAACCTCACCAAACCTCTCAGCCCCAAGAGTGTCCACCCTTATGTCTCATCCAGCTGTGCGTCTAGATATGGTCAATCCAGGTTGCATCACAGCCCCTGAACGCATTGTGTAAGAATTTCTCTCTCTTTCACTGTCTTTGTTTCATGGGTGTTTCAAAGTAATTTATTTTTATAATGGGGTTTAGCTGCTTTTCACTGCTGTGTTTATGCCGCTTTACACCCACTTGACACACTAACAGAGAGATATCAATACATAGGTTTTACGATTATTATTAGTCAGATATATTCTTGTGCGGTGAATAGGGCGTGTTGAGTCCAGTTCTCTGAGCAAGGAGTAGGTCTTGTCTATTACATATTGGGTTTATGGAACGGTATCTGAGCTAATTTGATACCCTTGTTTTATGTATCACCCCACCTCACCTTTCCCGTTAAGCAGCCATAGTGTGTTTTCTGCATGTGTGACTCTGTTCTGTGTTGTAATTCAGTTCAAGTGTAACGGTTTTTACATTCCCTCTATCAGTGATACCTTATGAGAATTGTCCTTTTCTGTGTGACTTATTTCACTTAGAATCGTCGTACCTAAATCCACTCATCATGCTGCTACTAACCTTACGACATTGATTTCCTGGCTGAGTGATATTCCATTGTACATAAGGACCACAACTTCTTTATCCATTTTTCTCTTTCCTGGGATATTTAAGGTGGAATGAAGTGGAGGTCCTGGTCAACAGAGCAGCCCTAAACTTTGGGGTGCTTGTGTCTTGCTGATTTTTAATTTTCCCAATTTATACCCCCATGAGTGGAAGTGCCCTATGCTCTCTAAGCTGTGTTTTTCAGATGTTTCAGGACTCACCGGACACTTCTCCAGAGTGGCTCTTGGCAATTTACATCCCGCCCATCAGTGTAGCAAGGCTCCCATTTCTCCATGGCCTGTCCTGCATTTCTGGTTTTGACACTTTTTTCAGCATGGCCCTTTTGACCGATGGGAAGCGAGACTTCTTTGTAGCGCTGATTTGCCTTTCCAGGTGGCTTGGTTGGCCAAAAAGGGCGTATGCGTTTTTTCCTGAATATATTCAGGAAAAAACGCATACGCCCTTTTTGGCCAAGGGCATCATTGTCAACGTTTTGCCGCTTTTCATGTGCTTTAAAGGCGATTCGTATCTACCTCCTGAAATCTGTTTCCTGCAATTCTGCCTTGATTTCAAATCCTCTTCTTTGCCTTCCCTCAATATATTTGTGGACGAGAGTTATCATTTATAACTCTGCAGGTTTGTGAATTGCAGTGCCCTGAACCTCCATTTTACAACTCGTTTTTATGGGAGCTGGCCGCAAAATCGCAGAATGGCTTCAGGCCCTGTTCTGGTTCCGGGGGGCAGGCTGAGCCTGTGGTTAATTCTTCTTTCTGATGGGAAAATAGAGTGACCTGTGCCTGTCCCAACACCAAGAGCTAGTCTCTCGTTGGTTCCACGTCTTCCCGTTTATCCTCAGGACAAATTGCAACCTGTATGGAACAGGAGGTTAAAGGTGCTGATGCTCCAAGTAGGGAGCTTGCTAGTAAAGCGGCTGGAATGGCGAACCCGGGCACAAGGAGATGAGAAATGAGGTGCGTTTTAGAAACCTTTCCCCATCACACGGTGTACCATCTTCTGGGTTTCTCATGCATGTTTTTGATGTAGGAAGATGCCCTTGAACCTGGAGATTTGGGACCCATGCGATGGGTACCACGCAGTATTCCTTTAAAGGGTCTGCGTTTGCTCACCCAACCTCACCAAACCTCTCAGCCCCAAGAGTGTCCACCCTTATGTCTCATCCAGCTGTGCGTCTAGATATGGTCAATCCAGGTTGCATCACAGCCCCTGAACGCATTGTGTAAGAATTTCTCTCTCTTTCACTGTCTTTGTTTCATGGGTGTTTCAAAGTAATTTATTTTTATAATGGGGTTTAGCTGCTTTTCACTGCTGTGTTTATGCCGCTTTACACCCACTTGACACACTAACAGAGAGATATCAATACATAGGTTTTACGATTATTATTAGTCAGATATATTCTTGTGCGGTGAATAGGGCGTGTTGAGTCCAGTTCTCTGAGCAAGGAGTAGGTCTTGTCTATTACATATTGGGTTTATGGAACGGTATCTGAGCTAATTTGATACCCTTGTTTTATGTATCACCCCACCTCACCTTTCCCGTTAAGCAGCCATAGTGTGTTTTCTGCATGTGTGACTCTGTTCTGTTTTGTAATTCAGTTCAAGTGTAACGGTTTTTACATTCCCTCTATCAGTGATACCTTATGAGAAGTGTCCTTTTCTGTGTGACTTATTTCACTTAGAATCGTCGTACCTAAATCCACTCATCATGCTGCTACTAACCTTACGACATTGATTTCCTGGCTGAGTGATATTCCATTGTACATAAGGACCACAACTTCTTTATCCATTTTTCTCTTTCCTGGGATATTTAAGGTGGAATGAAGTGGAGGTCCTGGTCAACAGAGCAGCCCTAAACTTTGGGGTGCTTGTGTCTTGCTGATTTTTAATTTTCCCAATTTATACCCCCATGAGTGGAAGTGCCCTATGCTCTCTAAGCTGTGTTTTTCAGATGTTTCAGGACTCACCGGACACTTCTCCAGAGTGGCTCTTGGCAATTTACATCCCGCCCATCAGTGTAGCAAGGCTCCCATTTCTCCATGGCCTGTCCTGCATTTCTGGTTTTGACACTTTTTTCAGCATGGCCCTTTTGACCGATGGGAAGCGAGACTTCTTTGTAGCGCTGATTTGCCTTTCCAGGTGGCTTGGTTGGCCAAAAAGGGCGTATGCGTTTTTTCCTGAATATATTCAGGAAAAAACGCATACGCCCTTTTTGGCCAAGGGCATCATTGTCAACGTTTTGCCGCTTTTCATGTGCTTTAAAGGCGATTCGAATCTACCTCCTGAAATCTGTTTCCTGCAATTCTGCCTTGATTTCAAATCCTCTTCTTTGCCTTCCCTCAATATATTTGTGGACGACAGTTATCATTTATAACTCTGCAGGTTTGTGAATTGCAGTGCCCTGAACCTCCATTTTACAACTCGTTTTTATGGGAGCTGGCCGCAAAATCGCAGAATGGCTTCAGGCCCTGTTCTGGTTCCGGGGGGCAGGCTGAGCCTGTGGTTAATTCTTCTTTCTGATGGGAAAATAGAGTGACCTATGCCTGTCCCAACACCAAGAGCTAGTCTCTCGTTGGTTCCACGTCTTCCCGTTTATCCTCAGGACAAATTGCAACCTGTATGGAACAGGAGGTTAAAGGTGCTGATGCTCCAAGTAGGGAGCTTGCTAGTAAAGCAGCTGGAATGGCGAACCCAGGCACAAGGAGATGAGAAATGAGGTGCGTTTTAGAAACCTTTCCCCATCACACGGTGTACCATCTTCTGGGTTTCTCATGTATGTTTTTGATGTAGGAAGATGCCCTTGAACCTGGAGATTTGGGACCCATGCGATGGGTACCACGCAGTATTACTTTAAAGGGTCTGCGTTTGCTCACCCAACCTCACCAAACCTCTCAGCCCCAAGAGTGTCCACCCTTATGTCTCATCCAGCTGTGCGTCTAGATATGGTCAATCCAGGTTGCATCACAGCCCCTGAACGCATTGTGTAAGAATTTCTCTCTCTTTCACTGTCTTTGTTTCATGGGTGTTTCAAAGTAATTTATTTTTATAATGGGGTTTAGCTGCTTTTCACTGCTGTGTTTATGCCGCTTTACACCCACTTGACACACTAACAGAGAGATATCAATACATAGGTTTTACGATTATTATTAGTCAGATATATTCTTGTGCGGTGAATAGGGCGTGTTGAGTCCAGTTCTCTGAGCAAGGAGTAGGTCTTGTCTATTACATATTGGGTTTATGGAACGGTATCTGAGCTAATTTGATACCCTTGTTTTATGTATCACCCCACCTCACCTTTCCCGTTAAGCAGCCATAGTGTGTTTTCTGCATGTGTGACTCTGTTCTGTTTTGTAATTCAGTTCAAGTGTAACGGTTTTTACATTCCCTCTATCAGTGATACCTTATGAGAAGTGTCCTTTTCTGTGTGACTTATTTCACTTAGAATCGTCGTACCTAAATCCACTCATCATGCTGCTACTAACCTTACGACATTGATTTCCTGGCTGAGTGATATTCCAATGTACATAAGGACCACAACTTCTTTATCCATTTTTCTCTTTCCTGGGATATTTAAGGTGGAATGAAGTGGAGGTCCTGGTCAACAGAGCAGCCCTAAACGTTGGGGTGCTTGTGTCTTGCTGATTTTCAATTTTCCCAATTTATACCCCCATGAGTGGAAGTGCCCTATGCTCTCTAAGCTGTGTTTTTCAGATGTTTCAGGACTCACCGGACACTTCTCCAGAGTGGCTCTTGGCAATTTACATCCCGCCCATCAGTGTAGCAAGGCTCCCATTTCTCCATGGCCTGTCCTGCATTTCTGGTTTTGACACTTTTTTCAGCATGGCCCTTTTGACCGACGGGAAGCGAGACTTCTTTGTAGCGCTGATTTGCCTTTCCAGGTTGCTTGGTTGGCCAAAAAGGGCGTATGCGTTTTTTCCTGAATATATTCAGGAAAAAACGCATACGCCCTTTTTGGCCAAGGGCATCATTGTCAACGTTTTGCCGCTTTTCATGTGCTTTAAAGGCGATTCGAATCTACCTCCTGAAATCTGTTTCCTGCAATTCTGCCTTGATTTCAAATCCTCTTCTTTGCCTTCCCTCAATATATTTGTGGACGAGAGTTATCATTTATAACTCTGCAGGTTTGTGAATTGCAGTGCCCTGAACCTCCATTTTACAACTCGTTTTTATGGGAGCTGGCCTCAAAATCGCAGAATGGCTTCAGGCCCTGTTCTGGTTCCGGGGGGCAGGCTGAGCCTGTGGTTAATTCTTCTTTCTGATGGGAAAATAGAGTGACCTGTGCCTGTCCCAACACCAAGAGCTAGTCTCTCGTTGGTTCCACGTCTTCCCGTTTATCCTCAGGACAAATTGCAACCTGTATGGAACAGGAGGTTAAAGGTGCTGATGCTCCAAATAGGGAGCTTGCTAGTAAAGCGGCTGGAATGGCGAACCCGGGCACAAGGAGATGAGAAATGAGGTGCGTTTTAGAAACCTTTCCCCATCACACGGTGTACCATCTTCTGGGTTTCTCATGCATGTTTTTGATGTAGGAAGATGCCCTTGAACCTGGAGATTTGGGACCCATGCGATGGGTACCACGCAGTATTCCTTTAAAGGGTCTGCGTTTGCTCACCCAACCTCACCAAACCTCTCAGCCCCAAGAGTGTCCACCCTTATGTCTCATCCAGCTGTGCGTCTAGATATGGTCAATCCAGGTTGCATCACAGCCCCTGAACGCATTGTGTAAGAATTTCTCTCTCTTTCACTGTCTTTGTTTCATGGGTGTTTCAAAGTAATTTATTTTTATAATGGGGTTTAGCTGCTTTTCACTGCTGTGTTTATGCCGCTTTACACCCACTTGACACACTAACAGAGAGATATCAATACATAGGTTTTACGATTATTATTAGTCAGATATATTCTTGTGCGGTGAATAGGGCGTGTTGAGTCCAGTTCTCTGAGCAAGGAGTAGGTCTTGTCTATTACATATTGGGTTTATGGAACGGTATCTGAGCTAATTTGATACCCTTGTTTTATGTATCACCCCACCTCACCTTTCCCGTTAAGCAGCCATAGTGTGTTTTCTGCATGTGTGACTCTGTTCTGTTTTGTAATTCAGTTCAAGTGTAACGGTTTTTACATTCCCTCTATCAGTGATACCTTATGAGAAGTGTCCTTTTCTGTGTGACTTATTTCACTTAGAATCGTCGTACCTAAATCCACTCATCATGCTGCTACTAACCTTACGACATTGATTTCCTGGCTGAGTGATATTCCAATGTACATAAGGACCACAACTTCTTTATCCATTTTTCTCTTTCCTGGGATATTTAAGGTGGAATGAAGTGGAGGTCCTGGTCAACAGAGCAGCCCTAAACGTTGGGGTGCTTGTGTCTTGCTGATTTTCAATTTTCCCAATTTATACCCCCATGAGTGGAAGTGCCCTATGCTCTCTAAGCTGTGTTTTTCAGATGTTTCAGGACTCACCGGACACTTCTCCAGAGTGGCTCTTGGCAATTTACATCCCGCCCATCAGTGTAGCAAGGCTCCCATTTCTCCATGGCCTGTCCTGCATTTCTGGTTTTGACACTTTTTTCAGCATGGCCCTTTTGACCGACGGGAAGCGAGACTTCTTTGTAGCGCTGATTTGCCTTTCCAGGTTGCTTGGTTGGCCAAAAAGGGCGTATGCGTTTTTTCCTGAATATATTCAGGAAAAAACGCATACGCCCTTTTTGGCCAAGGGCATCATTGTCAACGTTTTGCCGCTTTTCATGTGCTTTAAAGGCGATTCGAATCTACCTCCTGAAATCTGTTTCCTGCAATTCTGCCTTGATTTCAAATCCTCTTCTTTGCCTTCCCTCAATATATTTGTGGACGAGAGTTATCATTTATAACTCTGCAGGTTTGTGAATTGCAGTGCCCTGAACCTCCATTTTACAACTCGTTTTTATGGGAGCTGGCCTCAAAATCGCAGAATGGCTTCAGGCCCTGTTCTGGTTCCGGGGGGCAGGCTGAGCCTGTGGTTAATTCTTCTTTCTGATGGGAAAATAGAGTGACCTGTGCCTGTCCCAACACCAAGAGCTAGTCTCTCGTTGGTTCCACGTCTTCCCGTTTATCCTCAGGACAAATTGCAACCTGTATGGAACAGGAGGTTAAAGGTGCTGATGCTCCAAATAGGGAGCTTGCTAGTAAAGCGGCTGGAATGGCGAACCCGGGCACAAGGAGATGAGAAATGAGGTGCGTTTTAGAAACCTTTCCCCATCACACGGTGTACCATCTTCTGGGTTTCTCATGCATGTTTTTGATGTAGGAAGATGCCCTTGAACCTGGAGATTTGGGACCCATGCGATGGGTACCACGCAGTATTCCTTTAAAGGGTCTGCGTTTGCTCACCCAACCTCACCAAACCTCTCAGCCCCAAGAGTGTCCACCCTTATGTCTCATCCAGCTGTGCGTCTAGATATGGTCAATCCAGGTTGCATCACAGCCCCTGAACGCATTGTGTAAGAATTTCTCTCTCTTTCACTGTCTTTGTTTCATGGGTGTTTCAAAGTAATTTATTTTTATAATGGGGTTTAGCTGCTTTTCACTGCTGTGTTTATGCCGCTTTACACCCACTTGACACACTAACAGAGAGATATCAATACATAGGTTTTACGATTATTATTAGTCAGATATATTCTTGTGCGGTGAATAGGGCGTGTTGAGTCCAGTTCTCTGAGCAAGGAGTAGGTCTTGTCTATTACATATTGGGTTTATGGAACGGTATCTGAGCTAATTTGATACCCTTGTTTTATGTATCACCCCACCTCACCTTTCCCGTTAAGCAGCCATAGTGTGTTTTCTGCATGTGTGACTCTGTTCTGTTTTGTAATTCAGTTCAAGTGTAACGGTTTTTACATTCCCTCTATCAGTGATACCTTATGAGAAGTGTCCTTTTCTGTGTGACTTATTTCACTTAGAATCGTCGTACCTAAATCCACTCATCATGCTGCTACTAACCTTACGACATTGATTTCCTGCCTGAGTGATATTCCAATGTACATAAGGACCACAACTTCTTTCTCCATTTTTCTCTTTCCTGGGATATTTAAGGTGGAATGAAGTGGAGGTCCTGGTCAACAGAGCAGCCCTAAACGTTGGGGTGCTTGTGTCTTGCTGATTTTCAATTTTCCCAATTTATACCCCCATGAGTGGAAGTGCCCTATGCTCTCTAAGCTGTGTTTTTCAGATGTTTCAGGACTCACCGGACACTTCTCCAGAGTGGCTCTTGGCAATTTACATCCCGCCCATCAGTGTAGCAAGGCTCCCATTTCTCCATGGCCTGTCCTGCATTTCTGGTTTTGACACTTTTTTCAGCATGGCCCTTTTGACCGACGGGAAGCGAGACTTCTTTGTAGCGCTGATTTGCCTTTCCATGTTGCTTGGTTGGCCAAAAAGGGCGTATGCGTTTTTTCCTGAATATATTCAGGAAAAAACGCATACGCCCTTTTTGGCCAAGGGCATCATTGTCAACGTTTTGCCGCTTTTCATGTGCTTTAAAGGCGATTCGAATCTACCTCCTGAAATCTGTTTCCTGCAATTCTGCCTTGATTTCAAATCCTCTTCTTTGCCTTCCCTCAATATATTTGTGGACGAGAGTTATCATTTATAACTCTGCAGGTTTGTGAATTGCAGTGCCCTGAACCTCCATTTTACAACTCGTTTTTATGGGAGCTGGCCTCAAAATCGCAGAATGGCTTCAGGCCCTGTTCTGGTTCCGGGGGGCAGGCTGAGCCTGTGGTTAATTCTTCTTTCTGATGGGAAAATAGAGTGACCTGTGCCTGTCCCAACACCAAGAGCTAGTCTCTCGTTGGTTCCACGTCTTCCCGTTTATCCTCAGGACAAATTGCAACCTGTATGGAACAGGAGGTTAAAGGTGCTGATGCTCCAAATAGGGAGCTTGCTAGTAAAGCGGCTGGAATGGCGAACCCGGGCACAAGGAGATGAGAAATGAGGTGCGTTTTAGAAACCTTTCCCCATCACACGGTGTACCATCTTCTGGGTTTCTCATGCATGTTTTTGATGTAGGAAGATGCCCTTGAACCTGGAGATTTGGGACCCATGCGATGGGTACCACGCAGTATTCCTTTAAAGGGTCTGCGTTTGCTCACCCAACCTCACCAAACCTCTCAGCCCCAAGAGTGTCCACCCTTATGTCTCATCCAGCTGTGCGTCTAGATATGGTCAATCCAGGTTGCATCACAGCCCCTGAACGCATTGTGTAAGAATTTCTCTCTCTTTCACTGTCTTTGTTTCATGGGTGTTTCAAAGTAATTTATTTTTATAATGGGGTTTAGCTGCTTTTCACTGCTGTGTTTATGCCGCTTTACACCCACTTGACACACTAACAGAGAGATATCAATACATAGGTTTTACGATTATTATTAGTCAGATATATTCTTGTGCGGTGAATAGGGCGTGTTGAGTCCAGTTCTCTGAGCAAGGAGTAGGTCTTGTCTATTACATATTGGGTTTATGGAACGGTATCTGAGCTAATTTGATACCCTTGTTTTATGTATCACCCCACCTCACCTTTCCCGTTAAGCAGCCATAGTGTGTTTTCTGCATGTGTGACTCTGTTCTGTTTTGTAATTCAGTTCAAGTGTAACGGTTTTTACATTCCCTCTATCAGTGATACCTTATGAGAAGTGTCCTTTTCTGTGTGACTTATTTCACTTAGAATCGTCGTACCTAAATCCACTCATCATGCTGCTACTAACCTTACGACATTGATTTCCTGCCTGAGTGATATTCCAATGTACATAAGGACCACAACTTCTTTCTCCATTTTTCTCTTTCCTGGGATATTTAAGGTGGAATGAAGTGGAGGTCCTGGTCAACAGAGCAGCCCTAAACTTTGGGGTGCTTGTGTCTTGCTGATTTTTAATTTTCCCAATTTATACCCCCATGAGTGGAAGTGCCCTATGCTCTCTAAGCTGTGTTTTTCAGATGTTTCAGGACTCACCGGACACTTCTCCAGAGTGGCTCTTGGCAATTTACATCCCGCCCATCAGTGTAGCAAGGCTCCCATTTCTCCATGGCCTGTCCTGCATTTCTGGTTTTGACACTTTTTTCAGCATGGCCCTTTTGACCGATGGGAAGCGAGACTTCTTTGTAGCTCTGATTTGCCTTTCCAGGTTGCTTGGTTGGCCAAAAAGGGCGTATGCGTTTTTTCCTGAATATATTCAGGAAAAAACGCATACGCCCTTTTTGGCCAAGGGCATCATTGTCAACGTTTTGCCGCTTTTCATGTGCTTTAAAGGCGATTCGAATCTACCTCCTGAAATCTGTTTCCTGCAATTCTGCCTTGATTTCAAATCCTCTTCTTTGCCTTCCCTCAATATATTTGTGGACGAGAGTTATCATTTATAACTCTGCAGGTTTGTGAATTGCAGTGCCCTGAACCTCCATTTTACAACTCGTTTTTATGGGAGCTGGCCGCAAAATCGCAGAATGGCTTCAGGCCCTGTTCTGGTTCCGGGGCGCAGGCTGAGCCTGTGGTTAATTCTTCTTTCTGATGGGAAAATAGAGTGACCTGTGCCTGTCCCAACACCAAGAGCTAGTCTCTCGTTGGTTCCACGTCTTCCCGTTTATCCTCAGGACAAATTGCAACCTGTATGGAACAGGAGGTTAAAGGTGCTGATGCTCCAAGTAGGGAGCTTGCTAGTAAAGCGGCTGGAATGGCGAACCCGGGCACAAGGAGATGAGAAATGAGGTGCGTTTTAGAAACCTTTCCCCATCACACGGTGTACCATCTTCTGGGTTTCTCATGCATGTTTTTGATGTAGGAAGATGCCCTTGAACCTGGAGATTTGGGACCCATGCGATGGGTACCACGCAGTATTCCTTTAAAGGGTCTGCGTTTGCTCACCCAACCTCACCAAACCTCTCAGCCCCAAGAGTGTCCACCCTTATGTCTCATCCAGCTGTGCGTCTAGATATGGTCAATCCAGGTTGCATCACAGCCCCTGAACGCATTGTGTAAGAATTTCTCTCTCTTTCACTGTCTTTGTTTCATGGGTGTTTCAAAGTAATTTATTTTTATAATGGGGTTTAGCTGCTTTTCACTGCTGTGTTTATGCCGCTTTACACCCACTTGACACACTAACAGAGAGATATCAATACATAGGTTTTACGATTATTATTAGTCAGATATATTCTTGTGCGGTGAATAGGGCGTGTTGAGTCCAGTTCTCTGAGCAAGGAGTAGGTCTTGTCTATTACATATTGGGTTTATGGAACGGTATCTGAGCTAATTTGATACCCTTGTTTTATGTATCACCCCACCTCACCTTTCCCGTTAAGCAGCCATAGTGTGTTTTCTGCATGTGTGACTCTGTTCTGTTTTGTAATTCAGTTCAAGTGTAACGGTTTTTACATTCCCTCTATCAGTGATACCTTATGAGAAGTGTCCTTTTCTGTGTGACTTATTTCACTTAGAATCGTCGTACCTAAATCCACTCATCATGCTGCTACTAACCTTACGACATTGATTTCCTGGCTGAGTGATATTCCAATGTACATAAGGACCACAACTTCTTTATCCATTTTTCTCTTTCCTGGGATATTTAAGGTGGAATGAAGTGGAGGTCCTGGTCAACAGAGCAGCCCTAAACTTTGGGGTGCTTGTGTCTTGCTGATTTTTAATTTTCCCAATTTATACCCCCATGAGTGGAAGTGCCCTATGCTCTCTAAGCTGTGTTTTTCAGATGTTTCAGGACTCACCGGACACTTCTCCAGAGTGGCTCTTGGCAATTTACATCCCGCCCATCAGTGTAGCAAGGCTCCCATTTCTCCATGGCCTGTCCTGCATTTCTGGTTTTGACACTTTTTTCAGCATGGCCCTTTTGACCGATGGGAAGCGAGACTTCTTTGTAGCTCTGATTTGCCTTTCCAGGTTGCTTGGTTGGCCAAAAAGGGCGTATGCGTTTTTTCCTGAATATATTCAGGAAAAAACGCATACGCCCTTTTTGGCCAAGGGCATCATTGTCAACGTTTTGCCGCTTTTCATGTGCTTTAAAGGCGATTCGAATCTACCTCCTGAAATCTGTTTCCTGCAATTCTGCCTTGATTTCAAATCCTCTTCTTTGCCTTCCCTCAATATATTTGTGGACGAGAGTTATCATTAATAACTCTGCAGGTTTGTGAATTGCAGTGCCCTGAACCTCCATTTTACAACTCGTTTTTATGGGAGCTGGCCGCAAAATCGCAGAATGGCTTCAGGCCCTGTTCTGGTTCCGGGGCGCAGGCTGAGCCTGTGGTTAATTCTTCTTTCTGATGGGAAAATAGAGTGACCTGTGCCTGTCCCAACACCAAGAGCTAGTCTCTCGTTGGTTCCACGTCTTCCCGTTTATCCTCAGGACAAATTGCAACCTGTATGGAACAGGAGGTTAAAGGTGCTGATGCTCCAAGTAGGGAGCTTGCTAGTAAAGCGGCTGGAATGGCGAACCCGGGCACAAGGAGATGAGAAATGAGGTGCGTTTTAGAAACCTTTCCCCATCAGACGGTGTACCATCTTCTGGGTTTCTCATGCATGTTTTTGATGTAGGAAGATGCCCTTGAACCTGGAGATTTGGGACCCATGCGATGGGTACCACGCAGTATTCCTTTAAAGGGTCTGCGTTTGCTCACCCAACCTCACCAAACCTCTCAGCCCCAAGAGTGTCCACCCTTATGTCTCATCCAGCTGTGCGTCTAGATATGGTCAATCCAGGTTGCATCACAGCCCCTGAACGCATTGTGTAAGAATTTCTCTCTCTTTCACTGTCTTTGTTTCATGGGTGTTTCAAAGTAATTTATTTTTATAATGGGGTTTAGCTGCTTTTCACTGCTGTGTTTATGCCGCTTTACACCCACTTGACACACTAACAGAGAGATATCAATACATAGGTTTTACGATTATTATTAGTCAGATATATTCTTGTGCGGTGAATAGGGCGTGTTGAGTCCAGTTCTCTGAGCAAGGAGTAGGTCTTGTCTATTACATATTGGGTTTATGGAACGGTATCTGAGCTAATTTGATACCCTTGTTTTATGTATCACCCCACCTCACCTTTCCCGTTAAGCAGCCATAGTGTGTTTTCTGCATGTGTGACTCTGTTCTGTTTTGTAATTCAGTTCAAGTGTAACGGTTTTTACATTCCCTCTATCAGTGATACCTTATGAGAAGTGTCCTTTTCTGTGTGACTTATTTCACTTAGAATCGAGGTTCCTAAATCCACTCATCATGCTGCTACTAACCTTACGACATTGATTTCCTGGCTGAGTGATATTCCAATGTACATAAGGACCACAACTTCTTTCTCCATTTTTCTCTTTCCTGGGATATTTAAGGTGGAATGAAGTGGAGGTCCTGGTCAACAGAGCAGCCCTAAACTTTGGGGTGCTTGTGTCTTGCTGATTTTTAATTTTCCCAATTTATACCCCCATGAGTGGAAGTGCCCTATGCTCTCTAAGCTGTGTTTTTCAGATGTTTCAGGACTCACCGGACACTTCTCCAGAGTGGCTCTTGGCAATTTACATCCCGCCCATCAGTGTAGCAAGGCTCCCATTTCTCCATGGCCTGTCCTGCATTTCTGGTTTTGACACTTTTTTCAGCATGGCCCTTTTGACCGATGGGAAGCGAGACTTCTTTGTAGCTCTGATTTGCCTTTCCAGGTTGCTTGGTTGGCCAAAAAGGGCGTATGCGTTTTTTCCTGAATATATTCAGGAAAAAACGCATACGCCCTTTTTGGCCAAGGGCATCATTGTCAACGTTTTGCCGCTTTTCATGTGCTTTAAAGGCGATTCGTATCTACCTCCTGAAATCTGTTTCCTGCAATTCTGCCTTGATTTCAAATCCTCTTCTTTGCCTTCCCTCAATATATTTGTGGACGGGAGTTATCATTTATAACTCTGCAGGTTTGTGAATTGCAGTGCCCTGAACCTCCATTTTACAACTCGTTTTTATGGGAGCTGGCCGCAAAATCGCAGAATGGCTTCAGGCCCTGTTCTGGTTCCGGGGGGCAGGCTGAGCCTGTGGTTAATTCTTCTTTCTGATGGGAAAATAGAGTGACCTGTGCCTGTCCCAACACCAAGAGCTAGTCTCTCGTTGGTTCCACGTCTTCCCGTTTATCCTCAGGACAAATTGCAACCTGCATGGAACAGGAGGTTAAAGGTGCTGATGCTCCAAGTAGGGAGCTTTCTAGTAAAGCGGCTGTAATGGCGAACCCGGGCACAAGGAGTTGAGAAATGAAGTGCGTTTTAGAAACCTTTCCCCATCACACGGTGTACCATCTTCTGGGTTTCTCATGCATGTTTTTGATGTAGGAAGATGCCCTTGAACCTGGAGATTTGGGACCCATGCGATGGGTACCACGCAGTATTCCTTTAAAGGGTCTGCGTTTGCTCACCCAACCTCACCAAACCTCTCAGCCCCAAGAGTGTCCACCCTTATGTCTCATCCAGCTGTGCGTCTAGATATGGTCAATCCAGGTTGCATCACAGCCCCTGAACGCATTGTGTAAGAATTTCTCTCTCTTTCACTGTCTTTGTTTCATGGTGGTTTCAAAGTAATTTATTTTTATAATGGGGTTTAGCTGCTTTTCACTGCTGTGTTTATGCCGCTTTACAACCACTTGACACACTAACAGAGAGATATCAATACATAGGTTTTACGATTATTATTACTCAGATATATTCTTGTGCGGTGAATAGGGCGTGTTGAGTCCAGTTCTCTGAGCAAGGAGTAGGTCTTGTCTATTACATATTGGGTTTATGGAATGGTATCTGAGCTAATTTGATACCCTTGTTTTATGTATCACCCCACCTCACCTTTCCCGTTAAGCAGCCATAGTGTGTTTTCTGCATGTGTGACTCTGTTCTGTTTTGTAATTCAGTTCAAGTGTAACGGTTTTTACATTCCCTCTATCAGTGATACCTTATGAGAAGTGTCCTTTTCTGTGTGACTTATTTCACTTAGAATCGTCGTACCTAAATCCACTCATCATGCTGCTACTAACCTTACGACATTGATTTCCTGGCTGAGTGATATTCCAATGTACATAAGGACCACAACTTCTTTCTCCATTTTTCTCTTTCCTGGGATATTTAAGGTGGAATGAAGTGGAGGTCCTGGTCAACAGAGCAGCCCTAAACTTTGGGGTGCTTGTGTCTTGCTGATTTTTAATTTTCCCAATTTATACCCCCATGAGTGGAAGTGCCCTATGCTCTCTAAGCTGTGTTTTTCAGATGTTTCAGGACTCACCGGACACTTCTCCAGAGTGGCTCTTGGCAATTTACATCCCGCCCATCAGTGTAGCAAGGCTCCCATTTCTCCATGGCCTGTCCTGCATTTCTGGTTTTGACACTTTTTTCAGCATGGCCCTTTTGACCGATGGGAATCGAGACTTCTTTGTAGCGCTGATTTGCCTTTCCAGGTGGCTTGGTTGGCCAAAAAGGGCGTATGCGTTTTTTCCTGAATATATTCAGGAAAAAACGCATACGCCCTTTTTGGCCAAGGGCATCATTGTCAACGTTTTGCCGCTTTTCATGTGCTTTAAAGGCGATTCGTATCTACCTCCTGAAATCTGTTTCCTGCAATTCTGCCTTGATTTCAAATCCTCTTCTTTGCCTTCCCTCAATATATTTGTGGACGAGAGTTATCATTTATAACTCTGCAGGTTTGTGAATTGCAGTGCCCTGAACCTCCATTTTACAACTCGTTTTTATGGGAGCTGGCCGCAAAATCGCAGAATGGCTTCAGGCCCTGTTCTGGTTCCGGGGGGCAGGCTGAGCCTGTGGTTAATTCTTCTTTCTGATGGGAAAATAGAGTGACCTGTGCCTGTCCCAACACCAAGAGCTAGTCTCTCGTTGGTTCCACGTCTTCCCGTTTATCCTCAGGACAAATTGCAACCTGTATGGAACAGGAGGTTAAAGGTGCTGATGCTCCAAGTAGGGAGCTTGCTAGTAAAGCGGCTGGAATGGCGAACCCGGGCACAAGGAGATGAGAAATGAGGTGCGTTTTAGAAACCTTTCCCCATCACACGGTGTACCATCTTCTGGGTTTCTCATGCATGTTTTTGATGTAGGAAGATGCCCTTGAACCTGGAGATTTGGGACCCATGCGATGGGTACCACGCAGTATTCCTTTAAAGGGTCTGCGTTTGCTCACCCAACCTCACCAAACCTCTCAGCCCCAAGAGTGTCCACCCTTATGTCTCATCCAGCTGTGCGTCTAGATATGGTCAATCCAGGTTGCATCACAGCCCCTGAACGCATTGTGTAAGAATTTCTCTCTCTTTCACTGTCTTTGTTTCATGGGTGTTTCAAAGTAATTTATTTTTATAATGGGGTTTAGCTGCTTTTCACTGCTGTGTTTATGCCGCTTTACACCCACTTGACACACTAACAGAGAGATATCAATACATAGGTTTTACGATTATTATTAGTCAGATATATTCTTGTGCGGTGAATAGGGCGTGTTGAGTCCAGTTCTCTGAGCAAGGAGTAGGTCTTGTCTATTACATATTGGGTTTATGGAACGGTATCTGAGCTAATTTGATACCCTTGTTTTATGTATCACCCCACCTCACCTTTCCCGTTAAGCAGCCATAGTGTGTTTTCTGCATGTGTGACTCTGTTCTGTGTTGTAATTCAGTTCAAGTGTAACGGTTTTTACATTCCCTCTATCAGTGATACCTTATGAGAAGTGTCCTTTTCTGTGTGACTTATTTCACTTAGAATCGTCGTACCTAAATCCACTCATCATGCTGCTACTAACCTTACGACATTGATTTCCTGGCTGAGTGATATTCCATTGTACATAAGGACCACAACTTCTTTATCCATTTTTCTCTTTCCTGGGATATTTAAGGTGGAATGAAGTGGAGGTCCTGGTCAACAGAGCAGCCCTAAACTTTGGGGTGCTTGTGTCTTGCTGATTTTTAATTTTCCCAATTTATACCCCCATGAGTGGAAGTGCCCTATGCTCTCTAAGCTGTGTTTTTCAGATGTTTCAGGACTCACCGGACACTTCTCCAGAGTGGCTCTTGGCAATTTACATCCCGCCCATCAGTGTAGCAAGGCTCCCATTTCTCCATGGCCTGTCCTGCATTTCTGGTTTTGACACTTTTTTCAGCATGGCCCTTTTGACCGATGGGAAGCGAGACTTGTTTGTAGCGCTGATTTGCCTTTCCAGGTGGCTTGGTTGGCCAAAAAGGGCGTATGCGTTTTTTCCTGAATATATTCAGGAAAAAACGCATACGCCCTTTTTGGCCAAGGGCATCATTGTCAACGTTTTGCCGCTTTTCATGTGCTCTAAAGGCGATTCGTATCTACCTCCTGAAATCTGTTTCCTGCAATTCTGCCTTGATTTCAAATCCTCTTCTTTGCCTTCCCTCAATATATTTGTGGACGAGAGTTATCATTTATAACTCTGCAGGTTTGTGAATTGCAGTGCCCTGAACCTCCATTTTACAACTCGTTTTTATGGGAGCTGGCCGCAAAATCGCAGAATGGCTTCAGGCCCTGTTCTGGTTCCGGGGGTCAGGCTGAGCCTGTGGTTAATTCTTCTTTCTGATGGGAAAATAGAGTGACCTGTGCCTGTCCCAACACCAAGAGCTAGTCTCTCGTTGGTTCCACGTCTTCCCGTTTATCCTCAGGACAAATTGCAACCTGTATGGAACAGGAGGTTAAAGGTGCTGATGCTCCAAGTAGGGAGCTTGCTAGTAAAGCGGCTGGAATGGCGAACCCGGGCACAAGGAGATGAGAAATGAGGTGCGTTTTAGAAACCTTTCCCCATCACACGGTGTACCATCTTCTGGGTTTCTCATGCATGTTTTTGATGTAGGAAGATGCCCTTGAACCTGGAGATTTGGGACCCATGCGATGGGTACCACGCAGTATTCCTTTAAAGGGTCTGCGTTTGCTCACCCAACCTCACCAAACCTCTCAGCCCCAAGAGTGTCCACCCTTATGTCTCATCCAGCTGTGCGTCTAGATATGGTCAATCCAGGTTGCATCACAGCCCCTGAACGCATTGTGTAAGAATTTCTCTCTCTTTCACTGTCTTTGTTTCATGGGTGTTTCAAAGTAATTTATTTTTATAATGGGGTTTAGCTGCTTTTCACTGCTGTGTTTATGCCGCTTTACACCCACTTGACACACTAACAGAGAGATATCAATACATAGGTTTTACGATTATTATTAGTCAGATATATTCTTGTGCGGTGAATAGGGCGTGTTGAGTCCAGTTCTCTGAGCAAGGAGTAGGTCTTGTCTATTACATATTGGGTTTATGGAACGGTATCTGAGCTAATTTGATACCCTTGTTTTATGTATCACCCCACCTCACCTTTCCCGTTAAGCAGCCATAGTGTGTTTTCTGCATGTGTGACTCTGTTCTGTGTTGTAATTCAGTTCAAGTGTAACGGTTTTTACATTCCCTCTATCAGTGATACCTTATGAGAATTGTCCTTTTCTGTGTGACTTATTTCACTTAGAATCGTCGTACCTAAATCCACTCATCATGCTGCTACTAACCTTACGACATTGATTTCCTGGCTGAGTGATATTCCATTGTACATAAGGACCACAACTTCTTTATCCATTTTTCTCTTTCCTGGGATATTTAAGGTGGAATGAAGTGGAGGTCCTGGTCAACAGAGCAGCCCTAAACTTTGGGGTGCTTGTGTCTTGCTGATTTTTAATTTTCCCAATTTATACCCCCATGAGTGGAAGTGCCCTATGCTCTCTAAGCTGTGTTTTTCAGATGTTTCAGGACTCACCGGACACTTCTCCAGAGTGGCTCTTGGCAATTTACATCCCGCCCATCAGTGTAGCAAGGCTCCCATTTCTCCATGGCCTGTCCTGCATTTCTGGTTTTGACACTTTTTTCAGCATGGCCCTTTTGACCGATGGGAAGCGAGACTTCTTTGTAGCGCTGATTTGCCTTTCCAGGTTGCTTGGTTGGCCAAAAAGGGCGTATGCGTTTTTTCCTGAATATATTCAGGAAAAAACGCATACGCCCTTTTTGGCCAAGGGCATCATTGTCAACGTTTTGCCGCTTTTCATGTGCTTTAAAGGCGATTCGTATCTACCTCCTGAAATCTGTTTCCTGCAATTCTGCCTTGATTTCAAATCCTCTTCTTTGCCTTCCCTCAATATATTTGTGGACGAGAGTTATCATTTATAACTCTGCAGGTTTGTGAATTGCAGTGCCCTGAACCTCCATTTTACAACTCGTTTTTATGGGAGCTGGCCGCAAAATCGCAGAATGGCTTCAGGCCCTGTTCTGGTTCCGGGGGTCAGGCTGAGCCTGTGGTTAATTCTTCTTTCTGATGGGAAAATAGAGTGACCTGTGCCTGTCCCAACACCAAGAGCTAGTCTCTCGTTGGTTCCACGTCTTCCCGTTTATCCTCAGGACAAATTGCAACCTGTATGGAACAGGAGGTTAAAGGTGCTGATGCTCCAAGTAGGGAGCTTGCTAGTAAAGCGGCTGGAATGGCGAACCCGGGCACAAGGAGATGAGAAATGAGGTGCGTTTTAGAAACCTTTCCCCATCACACGGTGTACCATCTTCTGGGTTTCTCATGCATGTTTTTGATGTAGGAAGATGCCCTTGAACCTGGAGATTTGGGACCCATGCGATGGGTACCACGCAGTATTCCTTTAAAGGGTCTGCGTTTGCTCACCCAACCTCACCAAACCTCTCAGCCCCAAGAGTGTCCACCCTTATGTCTCATCCAGCTGTGCGTCTAGATATGGTCAATCCAGGTTGCATCACAGCCCCTGAACGCATTGTGTAAGAATTTCTCTCTCTTTCACTGTCTTTGTTTCATGGGTGTTTCAAAGTAATTTATTTTTATAATGGGGTTTAGCTGCTTTTCACTGCTGTGTTTATGCCGCTTTACACCCCCTTGACACACTAACAGAGAGATATCAATACATAGGTTTTACGATTATTATTAGTCAGATATATTCTTGTGCGGTGAATAGGGCGTGTTGAGTCCAGTTCTCTGAGCAAGGAGTAGGTCTTGTCTATTACATATTGGGTTTATGGAACGGTATCTGAGCTAATTTGATACCCTTGTTTTATGTATCACCCCACCTCACCTTTCCCGTTAAGCAGCCATAGTGTGTTTTCTGCATGTGTGACTCTGTTCTGTTTTGTAATTCAGTTCAAGTGTAACGGTTTTTACATTCCCTCTATCAGTGATACCTTATGAGAAGTGTCCTTTTCTGTGTGACTTATTTCACTTAGAATCGTCGTACCTAAATCCACTCATCATGCTGCTACTAACCTTACGACATTGATTTCCTTCCTGAGTGATATTCCATTGTACATAAGAACCACAACTTCTTTATCCATTTTTCTCTTTCCTGGGATATTTAAGGTGGAATGAAGTGGAGGTCCTGGTCAACAGAGCAGCCCTAAACTTTGGGGTGCTTGTGTCTTGCTGATTTTTAATTTTCCCAATTTATACCCCCATGAGTGGAAGTGCCCTATGCTCTCTAAGCTGTGTTTTTCAGATGTTTCAGGACTCACCGGACACTTCTCCAGAGTGGCTCTTGGCAATTTACATCCCGCCCATCAGTGTAGCAAGGCTCCCATTTCTCCATGGCCTGTCCTGCATTTCTGGTTTTGACACTTTTTTCAGCATGGCCCTTTTGACCGATGGGAAGCGAGACTTCTTTGTAGCTCTGATTTGCCTTTCCAGGTTGCTTGGTTGGCCAAAAAGGGCGTATGCGTTTTTTCCTGAATATATTCAGGAAAAAACGCATACGCCCTTTTTGGCCAAGGGCATCATTGTCAACGTTTTGCCGCTTTTCATGTGCTTTAAAGGCGATTCGAATCTACCTCCTGAAATCTGTTTCCTGCAATTCTGCCTTGATTTCAAATCCTCTTCTTTGCCTTCCCTCAATATATTTGTGGACGAGAGTTATCATTTATAACTCTGCAGGTTTGTGAATTGCAGTGCCCTGAACCTCCATTTTACAACTCGTTTTTATGGGAGCTGGCCTCAAAATCGCAGAATGGCTTCAGGCCCTGTTCTGGTTCCGGGGGGCAGGCTGAGCCTGTGGTTAATTCTTCTTTCTGATGGGAAAATAGAGTGACCTGTGCCTGTCCCAACACCAAGAGCTAGTCTCTCGTTGGTTCCACGTCTTCCCGTTTATCCTCAGGACAAATTGCAACCTGTATGGAACAGGAGGTTAAAGGTGCTGATGCTCCAAATAGGGAGCTTGCTAGTAAAGCGGCTGGAATGGCGAACCCGGGCACAAGGAGATGATAAATGAGGTGCGTTTTAGAAACCTTTCCCCATCACACGGTGTACCATCTTCTGGGTTTCTCATGCATGTTTTTGATGTAGGAAGATGCCCTTGAACCTGGAGATTTGGGACCCATGCGATGGGTACCACGCAGTATTCCTTTAAAGGGTCTGCGTTTGCTCACCCAACCTCACCAAACCTCTCAGCCCCAAGAGTGTCCACCCTTATGTCTCATCCAGCTGTGCGTCTAGATATGGTCAATCCAGGTTGCATCACAGCCCCTGAACGCATTGTGTAAGAATTTCTCTCTCTTTCACTGTCTTTGTTTCATGGGTGTTTCAAAGTAATTTATTTTTATAATGGGGTTTAGCTGCTTTTCACTGCTGTGTTTATGCCGCTTTACACCCCCTTGACACACTAACAGAGAGATATCAATACATAGGTTTTACGATTATTATTAGTCAGATATATTCTTGTGCGGTGAATAGGGCGTGTTGAGTCCAGTTCTCTGAGCAAGGAGTAGGTCTTGTCTATTACATATTGGGTTTATGGAACGGTATCTGAGCTAATTTGATACCCTTGTTTTATGTATCACCCCACCTCACCTTTCCCGTTAAGCAGCCATAGTGTGTTTTCTGCATGTGTGACTCTGTTCTGTTTTGTAATTCAGTTCAAGTGTAACGGTTTTTACATTCCCTCTATCAGTGATACCTTATGAGAAGTGTCCTTTTCTGTGTGACTTATTTCACTTAGAATCGTCGTACCTAAATCCACTCATCATGCTGCTACTAACCTTACGACATTGATTTCCTGCCTGAGTGATATTCCAATGTACATAAGGACCACAACTTCTTTCTCCATTTTTCTCTTTCCTGGGATATTTAAGGTGGAATGAAGTGGAGGTCCTGGTCAACAGAGCAGCCCTAAACTTTGGGGTGCTTGTGTCTTGCTGATTTTTAATTTTCCCAATTTATACCCCCATGAGTGGAAGTGCCCTATGCTCTCTAAGCTGTGTTTTTCAGATGTTTCAGGACTCACCGGACACTTCTCCAGAGTGGCTCTTGGCAATTTACATCCCGCCCATCAGTGTAGCAAGGCTCCCATTTCTCCATGGCCTGTCCTGCATTTCTGGTTTTGACACTTTTTTCAGCATGGCCCTTTTGACCGATGGGAAGCGAGACTTCTTTGTAGCTCTGATTTGCCTTTCCAGGTTGCTTGGTTGGCCAAAAAGGGCGTATGCGTTTTTTCCTGAATATATTCAGGAAAAAACGCATACGCCCTTTTTGGCCAAGGGCATCATTGTCAACGTTTTGCCGCTTTTCATGTGCTTTAAAGGCGATTCGAATCTACCTCCTGAAATCTGTTTCCTGCAATTCTGCCTTGATTTCAAATCCTCTTCTTTGCCTTCCCTCAATATATTTGTGGACGAGAGTTATCATTAATAACTCTGCAGGTTTGTGAATTGCAGTGCCCTGAACCTCCATTTTACAACTCGTTTTTATGGGAGCTGGCCGCAAAATCGCAGAATGGCTTCAGGCCCTGTTCTGGTTCCGGGGCGCAGGCTGAGCCTGTGGTTAATTCTTCTTTCTGATGGGAAAATAGAGTGACCTGTGCCTGTCCCAACACCAAGAGCTAGTCTCTCGTTGGTTCCACGTCTTCCCGTTTATCCTCAGGACAAATTGCAACCTGTATGGAACAGGAGGTTAAAGGTGCTGATGCTCCAAGTAGGGAGCTTGCTAGTAAAGCGGCTGGAATGGCGAACCCGGGCACAAGGAGATGAGAAATGAGGTGCGTTTTAGAAACCTTTCCCCATCACACGGTGTACCATCTTCTGGGTTTCTCATGCATGTTTTTGATGTAGGAAGATGCCCTTGAACCTGGAGATTTGGGACCCATGCGATGGGTACCACGCAGTATTCCTTTAAAGGGTCTGCGTTTGCTCACCCAACCTCACCAAACCTCTCAGCCCCAAGAGTGTCCACCCTTATGTCTCATCCAGCTGTGCGTCTAGATATGGTCAATCCAGGTTGCATCACAGCCCCTGAACGCATTGTGTAAGAATTTCTCTCTCTTTCACTGTCTTTGTTTCATGGGTGTTTCAAAGTAATTTATTTTTATAATGGGGTTTAGCTGCTTTTCACTGCTGTGTTTATGCCGCTTTACACCCACTTGACACACTAACAGAGAGATATCAATACATAGGTTTTACGATTATTATTAGTCAGATATATTCTTGTGCGGTGAATAGGGCGTGTTGAGTCCAGTTCTCTGAGCAAGGAGTAGGTCTTGTCTATTACATATTGGGTTTATGGAACGGTATCTGAGCTAATTTGATACCCTTGTTTTATGTATCACCCCACCTCACCTTTCCCGTTAAGCAGCCATAGTGTGTTTTCTGCATGTGTGACTCTGTTCTGTTTTGTAATTCAGTTCAAGTGTAACGGTTTTTACATTCCCTCTATCAGTGATACCTTATGAGAAGTGTCCTTTTCTGTGTGACTTATTTCACTTAGAATCGTCGTACCTAAATCCACTCATCATGCTGCTACTAACCTTACGACATTGATTTCCTGGCTGAGTGATATTCCAATGTACATAAGGACCACAACTTCTTTCTCCATTTTTCTCTTTCCTGGGATATTTAAGGTGGAATGAAGTGGAGGTCCTGGTCAACAGAGCAGCCCTAAACTTTGGGGTGCTTGTGTCTTGCTGATTTTTAATTTTCCCAATTTATACCCCCATGAGTGGAAGTGCCCTATGCTCTCTAAGCTGTGTTTTTCAGATGTTTCAGGACTCACCGGACACTTCTCCAGAGTGGCTCTTGGCAATTTACATCCCGCCCATCAGTGTAGCAAGGCTCCCATTTCTCCATGGCCTGTCCTGCATTTCTGGTTTTGACACTTTTTTCAGCATGGCCCTTTTGACCGATGGGAAGCGAGACTTCTTTGTAGCTCTGATTTGCCTTTCCAGGTGGCTTGGTTGGCCAAAAAGGGCGTATGCGTTTTTTCCTGAATATATTCAGGAAAAAACGCATACGCCCTTTTTGGCCAAGGGCATCATTGTCAACGTTTTGCCGCTTTTCATGTGCTTTAAAGGCGATTCGAATCTACCTCCTGAAATCTGTTTCCTGCAATTCTGCCTTGATTTCAAATCCTCTTCTTTGCCTTCCCTCAATATATTTGTGGACGAGAGTTATCATTAATAACTCTGCAGGTTTGTGAATTGCAGTGCCCTGAACCTCCATTTTACAACTCGTTTTTATGGGAGCTGGCCGCAAAATCGCAGAATGGCTTCAGGCCCTGTTCTGGTTCCGGGGCGCAGGCTGAGCCTGTGGTTAATTCTTCTTTCTGATGGGAAAATAGAGTGACCTGTGCCTGTCCCAACACCAAGAGCTAGTCTCTCGTTGGTTCCACGTCTTCCCGTTTATCCTCAGGACAAATTGCAACCTGTATGGAACAGGAGGTTAAAGGTGCTGATGCTCCAAGTAGGGAGCTTGCTAGTAAAGCGGCTGGAATGGCAAACCCGGGCACAAGGAGATGAGAAATGAGGTGCGTTTTAGAAACCTTTCCCCATCAGACGGTGTACCATCTTCTGGGTTTCTCATGCATGTTTTTGATGTAGGAAGATGCCCTTGAACCTGGAGATTTGGGACCCATGCGATGGGTACCACGCAGTATTCCTTTAAAGGGTCTGCGTTTGCTCACCCAACCTCACCAAACCTCTCAGCCCCAAGAGTGTCCACCCTTATGTCTCATCCAGCTGTGCGTCTAGATATGGTCAATCCAGGTTGCATCACAGCCCCTGAACGCATTGTGTAAGAATTTCTCTCTCTTTCACTGTCTTTGTTTCATGGGTGTTTCAAAGTAATTTATTTTTATAATGGGGTTTAGCTGCTTTTCACTGCTGTGTTTATGCCGCTTTACACCCACTTGACACACTAACAGAGAGATATCAATACATAGGTTTTACGATTATTATTAGTCAGATATATTCTTGTGCGGTGAATAGGGCGTGTTGAGTCCAGTTCTCTGAGCAAGGAGTAGGTCTTGTCTATTACATATTGGGTTTATGGAACGGTATCTGAGCTAATTTGATACCCTTGTTTTATGTATCACCCCACCTCACCTTTCCCGTTAAGCAGCCATAGTGTGTTTTCTGCATGTGTGACTCTGTTCTGTTTTGTAATTCAGTTCAAGTGTAACGGTTTTTACATTCCCTCTATCAGTGATACCTTATGAGAAGTGTCCTTTTCTGTGTGACTTATTTCACTTAGAATCGAGGTTCCTAAATCCACTCATCATGCTGCTACTAACCTTACGACATTGATTTCCTGGCTGAGTGATATTCCAATGTACATAAGGACCACAACTTCTTTCTCCATTTTTCTCTTTCCTGGGATATTTAAGGTGGAATGAAGTGGAGGTCCTGGTCAACAGAGCAGCCCTAAACTTTGGGGTGCTTGTGTCTTGCTGATTTTTAATTTTCCCAATTTATACCCCCATGAGTGGAAGTGCCCTATGCTCTCTAAGCTGTGTTTTTCAGATGTTTCAGGACTCACCGGACACTTCTCCAGAGTGGCTCTTGGCAATTTACATCCCGCCCATCAGTGTAGCAAGGCTCCCATTTCTCCATGGCCTGTCCTGCATTTCTGGTTTTGACACTTTTTTCAGCATGGCCCTTTTGACCGATGGGAATCGAGACTTCTTTGTAGCGCTGATTTGCCTTTCTAGGTGGCTTGGTTGGCCAAAAAGGGCGTATGCGTTTTTTCCTGAATATATTCAGGAAAAAACGCATACGCCCTTTTTGGCCAAGGGCATCATTGTCAACGTTTTGCCGCTTTTCATGTGCTTTAAAGGCGATTCGTATCTACCTCCTGAAATCTGTTTCCTGCAATTCTGCCTTGATTTCAAATCCTCTTCTTTGCCTTCCCTCAATATATTTGTGGACGGGAGTTATCATTTATAACTCTGCAGGTTTGTGAATTGCAGTGCCCTGAACCTCCATTTTACAACTCGTTTTTATGGGAGCTGGCCGCAAAATCGCAGAATGGCTTCAGGCCCTGTTCTGGTTCCGGGGGGCAGGCTGAGCCTGTGGTTAATTCTTCTTTCTGATGGGAAAATAGAGTGACCTGTGCCTGTCCCAACACCAAGAGCTAGTCTCTCGTTGGTTCCACGTCTTCCCGTTTATCCTCAGGACAAATTGCAACCTGCATGGAACAGGAGGTTAAAGGTGCTGATGCTCCAAGTAGGGAGCTTGCTAGTAAAGCGGCTGTAATGGCGAACCCGGGCACAAGGAGTTGAGAAATGAAGTGCGTTTTAGAAACCTTTCCCCATCACACGGTGTACCATCTTCTGGGTTTCTCATGCATGTTTTTGATGTAGGAAGATGCCCTTGAACCTGGAGATTTGGGACCCATGCGATGGGTACCACGCAGTATTCCTTTAAAGGGTCTGCGTTTGCTCACCCAACCTCACCAAACCTCTCAGCCCCAAGAGTGTCCACCCTTATGTCTCATCCAGCTGTGCGTCTAGATATGGTCAATCCAGGTTGCATCACAGCCCCTGAACGCATTGTGTAAGAATTTCTCTCTCTTTCACTGTCTTTGTTTCATGGTGGTTTCAAAGTAATTTATTTTTATAATGGGGTTTAGCTGCTTTTCACTGCTGTGTTTATGCCACTTTACAACCACTTGACACACTAACAGAGAGATATCAATACATAGGTTTTACGATTATTATTACTCAGATATATTCTTGTGCGGTGAATAGGGCGTGTTGAGTCCAGTTCTCTGAGCAAGGAGTAGGTCTTGTCTATTACATATTGGGTTTATGGAATGGTATCTGAGCTAATTTGATACCCTTGTTTTATGTATCACCCCACCTCACCTTTCCCGTTAAGCAGCCATAGTGTGTTTTCTGCATGTGTGACTCTGTTCTGTTTTGTAATTCAGTTCAAGTGTAACGGTTTTTACATTCCCTCTATCAGTGATACCTTATGAGAAGTGTCCTTTTCTGTGTGACTTATTTCACTTAGAATCGTCGTACCTAAATCCACTCATCATGCTGCTACTAACCTTACGACATTGATTTCCTGGCTGAGTGATATTCCATTGTACATAAGGACCACAACTTCTTTATCCATTTTTCTCTTTCCTGGGATATTTAAGGTGGAATGAAGTGGAGGTCCTGGTCAACAGAGCAGCCCTAAACTTTGGGGTGCTTGTGTCTTGCTGATTTTTAATTTTCCCAATTTATACCCCCATGAGTGGAAGTGCCCTATGCTCTCTAAGCTGTGTTTTTCAGATGTTTCAGGACTCACCGGACACTTCTCCAGAGTGGCTCTTGGCAATTTACATCCCGCCCATCAGTGTAGCAAGGCTCCCATTTCTCCATGGCCTGTCCTGCATTTCTGGTTTTGACACTTTTTTCAGCATGGCCCTTTTGACCGATGGGAAGCGAGACTTGTTTGTAGCGCTGATTTGCCTTTCCAGGTGGCTTGGTTGGCCAAAAAGGGCGTATGCGTTTTTTCCTGAATATATTCAGGAAAAAACGCATACGCCCTTTTTGGCCAAGGGCATCATTGTCAACGTTTTGCCGCTTTTCATGTGCTCTAAAGGCGATTCGTATCTACCTCCTGAAATCTGTTTCCTGCAATTCTGCCTTGATTTCAAATCCTCTTCTTTGCCTTCCCTCAATATATTTGTGGACGAGAGTTATCATTTATAACTCTGCAGGTTTGTGAATTGCAGTGCCCTGAACCTCCATTTTACAACTCGTTTTTATGGGAGCTGGCCGCAAAATCGCAGAATGGCTTCAGGCCCTGTTCTGGTTCCGGGGGTCAGGCTGAGCCTGTGGTTAATTCTTCTTTCTGATGGGAAAATAGAGTGACCTGTGCCTGTCCCAACACCAAGAGCTAGTCTCTCGTTGGTTCCACGTCTTCCCGTTTATCCTCAGGACAAATTGCAACCTGTATGGAACAGGAGGTTAAAGGTGCTGATGCTCCAAGTAGGGAGCTTGCTAGTAAAGCGGCTGGAATGGCGAACCCGGGCACAAGGAGATGAGAAATGAGGTGCGTTTTAGAAACATTTCCCCATCACACGGTGTACCATCTTCTGGGTTTCTCATGCATGTTTTTGATGTAGGAAGATGCCCTTGAACCTGGAGATTTGGGACCCATGCGATGGGTACCACGCAGTATTCCTTTAAAGGGTCTGCGTTTGCTCACCCAACCTCACCAAACCTCTCAGCCCCAAGAGTGTCCACCCTTATGTCTCATCCAGCTGTGCGTCTAGATATGGTCAATCCAGGTTGCATCACAGCCCCTGAACGCATTGTGTAAGAATTTCTCTCTCTTTCACTGTCTTTGTTTCATGGGTGTTTCAAAGTAATTTATTTTTATAATGGGGTTTAGCTGCTTTTCACTGCTGTGTTTATGCCGCTTTACACCCACTTGACACACTAACAGAGAGATATCAATACATAGGTTTTACGATTATTATTAGTCAGATATATTCTTGTGCGGTGAATAGGGCGTGTTGAGTCCAGTTCTCTGAGCAAGGAGTAGGTCTTGTCTATTACATATTGGGTTTATGGAACGGTATCTGAGCTAATTTGATACCCTTGTTTTATGTATCACCCCACCTCACCTTTCCCGTTAAGCAGCCATAGTGTGTTTTCTGCATGTGTGACTCTGTTCTGTGTTGTAATTCAGTTCAAGTGTAACGGTTTTTACATTCCCTCTATCAGTGATACCTTATGAGAAGTGTCCTTTTCTGTGTGACTTATTTCACTTAGAATCGTCGTACCTAAATCCACTCATCATGCTGCTACTAACCTTACGACATTGATTTCCTGGCTGAGTGATATTCCATTGTACATAAGGACCACAACTTCTTTATCCATTTTTCTCTTTCCTGGGATATTTAAGGTGGAATGAAGTGGAGGTCCTGGTCAACAGAGCAGCCCTAAACTTTGGGGTGCTTGTGTCTTGCTGATTTTTAATTTTCCCAATTTATACCCCCATGAGTGGAAGTGCCCTATGCTCTCTAAGCTGTGTTTTTCAGATGTTTCAGGACTCACCGGACACTTCTCCAGAGTGGCTCTTGGCAATTTACATCCCGCCCATCAGTGTAGCAAGGCTCCCATTTCTCCATGGCCTGTCCTGCATTTCTGGTTTTGACACTTTTTTCAGCATGGCCCTTTTGACCGATGGGAAGCGAGACTTGTTTGTAGCGCTGATTTGCCTTTCCAGGTGGCTTGGTTGGCCAAAAAGGGCGTATGCGTTTTTTCCTGAATATATTCAGGAAAAAACGCATACGCCCTTTTTGGCCAAGGGCATCATTGTCAACGTTTTGCCGCTTTTCATGTGCTCTAAAGGCGATTCGTATCTACCTCCTGAAATCTGTTTCCTGCAATTCTGCCTTGATTTCAAATCCTCTTCTTTGCCTTCCCTCAATATATTTGTGGACGAGAGTTATCATTTATAACTCTGCAGGTTTGTGAATTGCAGTGCCCTGAACCTCCATTTTACAACTCGTTTTTATGGGAGCTGGCCGCAAAATCGCAGAATGGCTTCAGGCCCTGTTCTGGTTCCGGGGGTCAGGCTGAGCCTGTGGTTAATTCTTCTTTCTGATGGGAAAATAGAGTGACCTGTGCCTGTCCCAACACCAAGAGCTAGTCTCTCGTTGGTTCCACGTCTTCCCGTTTATCCTCAGGACAAATTGCAACCTGTATGGAACAGGAGGTTAAAGGTGCTGATGCTCCAAGTAGGGAGCTTGCTAGTAAAGCGGCTGGAATGGCGAACCCGGGCACAAGGAGATGAGAAATGAGGTGCGTTTTAGAAACCTTTCCCCATCACACGGTGTACCATCTCCTGGGTTTCTCATGCATGTTTTTGATGTAGGAAGATGCCCTTGAACCTGGAGATTTGGGACCCATGCGATGGGTACCACGCAGTATTCCTTTAAAGGGTCTGCGTTTGCTCACCCAACCTCACCAAACCTCTCAGCCCCAAGAGTGTCCACCCTTATGTCTCATCCAGCTGTGCGTCTAGATATGGTCAATCCAGGTTGCATCACAGCCCCTGAACGCATTGTGTAAGAATTTCTCTCTCTTTCACTGTCTTTGTTTCATGGGTGTTTCAAAGTAATTTATTTTTATAATGGGGTTTAGCTGCTTTTCACTGCTGTGTTTATGCCGCTTTACACCCACTTGACACACTAACAGAGAGATATCAATACATAGGTTTTACGATTATTATTAGTCAGATATATTCTTGTGCGGTGAATAGGGCGTGTTGAGTCCAGTTCTCTGAGCAAGGAGTAGGTCTTGTCTATTACATATTGGGTTTATGGAACGGTATCTGAGCTAATTTGATACCCTTGTTTTATGTATCACCCCACCTCACCTTTCCCGTTAAGCAGCCATAGTGTGTTTTCTGCATGTGTGACTCTGTTCTGTGTTGTAATTCAGTTCAAGTGTAACGGTTTTTACATTCCCTCTATCAGTGATACCTTATGAGAATTGTCCTTTTCTGTGTGACTTATTTCACTTAGAATCGTCGTACCTAAATCCACTCATCATGCTGCTACTAACCTTACGACATTGATTTCCTGGCTGAGTGATATTCCATTGTACATAAGGACCACAACTTCTTTATCCATTTTTCTCTTTCCTGGGATATTTAAGGTGGAATGAAGTGGAGGTCCTGGTCAACAGAGCAGCCCTAAACTTTGGGGTGCTTGTGTCTTGCTGATTTTTAATTTTCCCAATTTATACCCCCATGAGTGGAAGTGCCCTATGCTCTCTAAGCTGTGTTTTTCAGATGTTTCAGGACTCACCGGACACTTCTCCAGAGTGGCTCTTGGCAATTTACATCCCGCCCATCAGTGTAGCAAGGCTCCCATTTCTCCATGGCCTGTCCTGCATTTCTGGTTTTGACACTTTTTTCAGCATGGCCCTTTTGACCGATGGGAAGCGAGACTTCTTTGTAGCGCTGATTTGCCTTTCTAGGTTGCTTGGTTGGCCAAAAAGGGCGTATGCGTTTTTTCCTGAATATATTCAGGAAAAAACGCATACGCCCTTTTTGGCCAAGGGCATCATTGTCAACGTTTTGCCGCTTTTCATGTGCTTTAAAGGCGATTCGTATCTACCTCCTGAAATCTGTTTCCTGCAATTCTGCCTTGATTTCAAATCCTCTTCTTTGCCTTCCCTCAATATATTTGTGGACGAGAGTTATCATTTATAACTCTGCAGGTTTGTGAATTGCAGTGCCCTGAACCTCCATTTTACAACTCGTTTTTATGGGAGCTGGCCGCAAAATCGCAGAATGGCTTCAGGCCCTGTTCTGGTTCCGGGGGTCAGGCTGAGCCTGTGGTTAATTCTTCTTTCTGATGGGAAAATAGAGTGACCTGTGCCTGTCCCAACACCAAGAGCTAGTCTCTCGTTGGTTCCACGTCTTCCCGTTTATCCTCAGGACAAATTGCAACCTGTATGGAACAGGAGGTTAAAGGTGCTGATGCTCCAAGTAGGGAGCTTGCTAGTAAAGCGGCTGGAATGGCGAACCCGGGCACAAGGAGATGAGAAATGAGGTGCGTTTTAGAAACCTTTCCCCATCACACGGTGTACCATCTTCTGGGTTTCTCATGCATGTTTTTGATGTAGGAAGATGCCCTTGAACCTGGAGATTTGGGACCCATGCGATGGGTACCACGCAGTATTCCTTTAAAGGGTCTGCGTTTGCTCACCCAACCTCACCAAACCTCTCAGCCCCAAGAGTGTCCACCCTTATGTCTCATCCAGCTGTGCGTCTAGATATGGTCAATCCAGGTTGCATCACAGCCCCTGAACGCATTGTGTAAGAATTTCTCTCTCTTTCACTGTCTTTGTTTCATGGGTGTTTCAAAGTAATTTATTTTTATAATGGGGTTTAGCTGCTTTTCACTGCTGTGTTTATGCCGCTTTACACCCACTTGACACACTAACAGAGAGATATCAATACATAGGTTTTACGATTATTATTAGTCAGATATATTCTTGTGCGGTGAATAGGGCGTGTTGAGTCCAGTTCTCTGAGCAAGGAGTAGGTCTTGTCTATTACATATTGGGTTTATGGAACGGTATCTGAGCTAATTTGATACCCTTGTTTTATGTATCACCCCACCTCACCTTTCCCGTTAAGCAGCCATAGTGTGTTTTCTGCATGTGTGACTCTGTTCTGTTTTGTAATTCAGTTCAAGTGTAACGGTTTTTACATTCCCTCTATCAGTGATACCTTATGAGAAGTGTCCTTTTCTGTGTGACTTATTTCACTTAGAATCGTCGTACCTAAATCCACTCATCATGCTGCTACTAACCTTACGACATTGATTTCCTTCCTGAGTGATATTCCATTGTACATAAGAACCACAACTTCTTTATCCATTTTTCTCTTTCCTGGGATATTTAAGGTGCAATGAAGTGGAGGTCCTGGTCAACAGAGCAGCCCTAAACTTTGGGGTGCTTGTGTCTTGCTGATTTTTAATTTTCCCAATTTATACCCCCATGAGTGGAAGTGCCCTATGCTCTCTAAGCTGTGTTTTTCAGATGTTTCAGGACTCACCGGACACTTCTCCAGAGTGGCTCTTGGCAATTTACATCCCGCCCATCAGTGTAGCAAGGCTCCCATTTCTCCATGGCCTGTCCTGCATTTCTGGTTTTGACACTTTTTTCAGCATGGCCCTTTTGACCGATGGGAAGCTAGACTTCTTTGTAGCTCTGATTTGCCTTTCCAGGTTGCTTGGTTGGCCAAAAAGGGCGTATGCGTTTTTTCCTGAATATATTCAGGAAAAAACGCATACGCCCTTTTTGGCCAAGGGCATCATTGTCAACGTTTTGCCGCTTTTCATGTGCTTTAAAGGCGATTCGAATCTACCTCCTGAAATCTGTTTCCTGCAATTCTGCCTTGATTTCAAATCCTCTTCTTTGCCTTCCCTCAATATATTTGTGGACGAGAGTTATCATTAATAACTCTGCAGGTTTGTGAATTGCAGTGCCCTGAACCTCCATTTTACAACTCGTTTTTATGGGAGCTGGCCGCAAAATCGCAGAATGGCTTCAGGCCCTGTTCTGGTTCCGGGGCGCAGGCTGAGCCTGTGGTTAATTCTTCTTTCTGATGGGAAAATAGAGTGACCTGTGCCTGTCCCAACACCAAGAGCTAGTCTCTCGTTGGTTCCACGTCTTCCCGTTTATCCTCAGGACAAATTGCAACCTGTATGGAACAGGAGGTTAAAGGTGCTGATGCTCCAAGTAGGGAGCTTGCTAGTAAAGCGGCTGGAATGGCGAACCCGGGCACAAGGAGATGAGAAATGAGGTGCGTTTTAGAAACCTTTCCCCATCACACGGTGTACCATCTTCTGGGTTTCTCATGCATGTTTTTGATGTAGGAAGATGCCCTTGAACCTGGAGATTTGGGACCCATGCGATGGGTACCACGCAGTATTCCTTTAAAGGGTCTGCGTTTGCTCACCCAACCTCACCAAACCTCTCAGCCCCAAGAGTGTCCACCCTTATGTCTCATCCAGCTGTGCGTCTAGATATGGTCAATCCAGGTTGCATCACAGCCCCTGAACGCATTGTGTAAGAATTTCTCTCTCTTTCACTGTCTTTGTTTCATGGGTGTTTCAAAGTAATTTATTTTTATAATGGGGTTTAGCTGCTTTTCACTGCTGTGTTTATGCCGCTTTACACCCCCTTGACACACTAACAGAGAGATATCAATACATAGGTTTTACGATTATTATTAGTCAGATATATTCTTGTGCGGTGAATAGGGCGTGTTGAGTCCAGTTCTCTGAGCAAGGAGTAGGTCTTGTCTATTACATATTGGGTTTATGGAACGGTATCTGAGCTAATTTGATACCCTTGTTTTATGTATCACCCCACCTCACCTTTCCCGTTAAGCAGCCATAGTGTGTTTTCTGCATGTGTGACTCTGTTCTGTTTTGTAATTCAGTTCAAGTGTAACGGTTTTTACATTCCCTCTATCAGTGATACCTTATGAGAAGTGTCCTTTTCTGTGTGACTTATTTCACTTAGAATCGTCGTACCTAAATCCACTCATCATGCTGCTACTAACCTTACGACATTGATTTCCTGGCTGAGTGATATTCCAATGTACATAAGGACCACAACTTCTTTCTCCATTTTTCTCTTTCCTGGGATATTTAAGGTGGAATGAAGTGGAGGTCCTGGTCAACAGAGCAGCCCTAAACTTTGGGGTGCTTGTGTCTTGCTGATTTTTAATTTTCCCAATTTATACCCCCATGAGTGGAAGTGCCCTATGCTCTCTAAGCTGTGTTTTTCAGATGTTTCAGGACTCACCGGACACTTCTCCAGAGTGGCTCTTGGCAATTTACATCCCGCCCATCAGTGTAGCAAGGCTCCCATTTCTCCATGGCCTGTCCTGCATTTCTGGTTTTGACACTTTTTTCAGCATGGCCCTTTTGACCGATGGGAAGCGAGACTTCTTTGTAGCTCTGATTTGCCTTTCCAGGTTGCTTGGTTGGCCAAAAAGGGCGTATGCGTTTTTTCCTGAATATATTCAGGAAAAAACGCATACGCCCTTTTTGGCCAAGGGCATCATTGTCAACGTTTTGCCGCTTTTCATGTGCTTTAAAGGCGATTCGTATCTACCTCCTGAAATCTGTTTCCTGCAATTCTGCCTTGATTTCAAATCCTCTTCTTTGCCTTCCCTCAATATATTTGTGGACGGGAGTTATCATTTATAACTCTGCAGGTTTGTGAATTGCAGTGCCCTGAACCTCCATTTTACAACTCGTTTTTATGGGAGCTGGCCGCAAAATCGCAGAATGGCTTCAGGCCCTGTTCTGGTTCCGGGGGGCAGGCTGAGCCTGTGGTTAATTCTTCTTTCTGATGGGAAAATAGAGTGACCTGTGCCTGTCCCAACACCAAGAGCTAGTCTCTCGTTGGTTCCACGTCTTCCCGTTTATCCTCAGGACAAATTGCAACCTGCATGGAACAGGAGGTTAAAGGTGCTGATGCTCCAAGTAGGGAGCTTGCTAGTAAAGCGGCTGTAATGGCGAACCCAGGCACAAGGAGTTGAGAAATGAGGTGCGTTTTAGAAACCTTTCCCCATCACACGGTGTACCATCTTCTGGGTTTCTCATGCATGTTTTTGATGTAGGAAGATGCCCTTGAACCTGGAGATTTGGGACCCATGCGATGGGTACCACGCAGTATTCCTTTAAAGGGTCTGCGTTTGCTCACCCAACCTCACCAAACCTCTCAGCCCCAAGAGTGTCCACCCTTATGTCTCATCCAGCTGTGCGTCTAGATATGGTCAATCCAGGTTGCATCACAGCCCCTGAACGCATTGTGTAAGAATTTCTCTCTCTTTCACTGTCTTTGTTTCATGGGTGTTTCAAAGTAATTTATTTTTATAATGGGGTTTAGCTGCTTTTCACTGCTGTGTTTATGCCGCTTTACAACCACTTGACACACTAACAGAGAGATATCAATACATAGGTTTTACGATTATTATTAGTCAGATATATTCTTGTGCGGTGAATAGGGCGTGTTGAGTCCAGTTCTCTGAGCAAGGAGTAGGTCTTGTCTATTACATATTGGGTTTATGGAACGGTATCTGAGCTAATTTGATACCCTTGTTTTATGTATCACCCCACCTCACCTTTCCCGTTAAGCAGCCATAGTGTGTTTTCTGCATGTGTGACTCTGTTCTGTTTTGTAATTCAGTTCAAGTGTAACGGTTTTTACATTCCCTCTATCAGTGATACCTTATGAGAAGTGTCCTTTTCTGTGTGACTTATTTCACTTAGAATCGTCGTACCTAAATCCACTCATCATGCTGCTACTAACCTTACGACATTGATTTCCTGGCTGAGTGATATTCCAATGTACATAAGGACCACAACTTCTTTCTCCATTTTTCTCTTTCCTGGGATATTTAAGGTGGAATGAAGTGGAGGTCCTGGTCAACAGAGCAGCCCTAAACTTTGGGGTGCTTGTGTCTTGCTGATTTTTAATTTTCCCAATTTATACCCCCATGAGTGGAAGTGCCCTATGCTCTCTAAGCTGTGTTTTTCAGATGTTTCAGGACTCACCGGACACTTCTCCAGAGTGGCTCTTGGCAATTTACATCCCGCCCATCAGTGTAGCAAGGCTCCCATTTCTCCATGGCCTGTCCTGCATTTCTGGTTTTGACACTTTTTTCAGCATGGCCCTTTTGACCGATGGGAAGCGAGACTTGTTTGTAGCGCTGATTTGCCTTTCCAGGTGGCTTGGTTGGCCAAAAAGGGCGTATGCGTTTTTTCCTGAATATATTCAGGAAAAAAGGCATACGCCCTTTTTGGCCAAGGGCATCATTGTCAACGTTTTGCCGCTTTTCATGTGCTCTAAAGGCGATTCGTATCTACCTCCTGAAATCTGTTTCCTGCAATTCTGCCTTGATTTCAAATCCTCTTCTTTGCCTTCCCTCAATATATTTGTGGACGAGAGTTATCATTTATAACTCTGCAGGTTTTTGAATTGCAGTGCCCTGAACCTCCATTTTACAACTCGTTTTTATGGGAGCTGGCCGCAAAATCGCAGAATGGCTTCAGGCCCTGTTCTGGTTCCGGGGGTCAGGCTGAGCCTGTGGTTAATTCTTCTTTCTGATGGGAAAATAGAGTGACCTGTGCCTGTCCCAACACCAAGAGCTAGTCTCTCGTTGGTTCCACGTCTTCCCGTTTATCCTCAGGACAAATTGCAACCTGTATGGAACAGGAGGTTAAAGGTGCTGATGCTCCAAGTAGGGAGCTTGCTAGTAAAGCGGCTGGAATGGCGAACCCGGGCACAAGGAGATGAGAAATGAGGTGCGTTTTAGAAACCTTTCCCCATCACACGGTGTACCATCTTCTGGGTTTCTCATGCATGTTTTTGATGTAGGAAGATGCCCTTGAACCTGGAGATTTGGGACCCATGCGATGGGTACCACGCAGTATTCCTTTAAAGGGTCTGCGTTTGCTCACCCAACCTCACCAAACCTCTCAGCCCCAAGAGTGTCCACCCTTATGTCTCATCCAGCTGTGCGTCTAGATATGGTCAATCCAGGTTGCATCACAGCCCCTGAACGCATTGTGTAAGAATTTCTCTCTCTTTCACTGTCTTTGTTTCATGGGTGTTTCAAAGTAATTTATTTTTATAATGGGGTTTAGCTGCTTTTCACTGCTGTGTTTATGCCGCTTTACACCCACTTGACACACTAACAGAGAGATATCAATACATAGGTTTTACGATTATTATTAGTCAGATATATTCTTGTGCGGTGAATAGGGCGTGTTGAGTCCAGTTCTCTGAGCAAGGAGTAGGTCTTGTCTATTACATATTGGGTTTATGGAACGGTATCTGAGCTAATTTGATACCCTTGTTTTATGTATCACCCCACCTCACCTTTCCCGTTAAGCAGCCATAGTGTGTTTTCTGCATGTGTGACTCTGTTCTGTGTTGTAATTCAGTTCAAGTGTAACGGTTTTTACATTCCCTCTATCAGTGATACCTTATGAGAATTGTCCTTTTCTGTGTGACTTATTTCACTTAGAATCGTCGTACCTAAATCCACTCATCATGCTGCTACTAACCTTACGACATTGATTTCCTGGCTGAGTGATATTCCATTGTACATAAGGACCACAACTTCTTTCTCCATTTTTCTCTTTCCTGGGATATTTAAGGTGGAATGAAGTGGAGGTCCTGGTCAACAGAGCAGCCCTAAACTTTGGGGTGCTTGTGTCTTGCTGATTTTTAATTTTCCCAATTTATACCCCCATGAGTGGAAGTGCCCTATGCTCTCTAAGCTGTGTTTTTCAGATGTTTCAGGACTCACCGGACACTTCTCCAGAGTGGCTCTTGGCAATTTACATCCCGCCCATCAGTGTAGCAAGGCTCCCATTTCTCCATGGCCTGTCCTGCATTTCTGGTTTTGACACTTTTTTCAGCATGGCCCTTTTGACCGATGGGAAGCGAGACTTCTTTGTAGCTCTGATTTGCCTTTCCAGGTTGCTTGGTTGGCCAAAAAGGGCGTATGCGTTTTTTCCTGAATATATTCAGGAAAAAACGCATACGCCCTTTTTGGCCAAGGGCATCATTGTCAACGTTTTGCCGCTTTTCATGTGCTTTAAAGGCGATTCGTATCTACCTCCTGAAATCTGTTTCCTGCAATTCTGCCTTGATTTCAAATCCTCTTCTTTGCCTTCCCTCAATATATTTGTGGACGGGAGTTATCATTTATAACTCTGCAGGTTTGTGAATTGCAGTGCCCTGAACCTCCATTTTACAACTCGTTTTTATGGGAGCTGGCCGCAAAATCGCAGAATGGCTTCAGGCCCTGTTCTGGTTCCGGGGGGCAGGCTGAGCCTGTGGTTAATTCTTCTTTCTGATGGGAAAATAGAGTGACCTGTGCCTGTCCCAACACCAAGAGCTAGTCTCTCGTTGGTTCCACGTCTTCCCGTTTATCCTCAGGACAAATTGCAACCTGCATGGAACAGGAGGTTAAAGGTGCTGATGCTCCAAGTAGGGAGCTTGCTAGTAAAGCGGCTGTAATGGCGAACCCAGGCACAAGGAGTTGAGAAATGAGGTGCGTTTTAGAAACCTTTCCCCATCACACGGTGTACCATCTTCTGGGTTTCTCATGCATGTTTTTGATGTAGGAAGATGCCCTTGAACCTGGAGATTTGGGACCCATGCGATGGGTACCACGCAGTATTCCTTTAAAGGGTCTGCGTTTGCTCACCCAACCTCACCAAACCTCTCAGCCCCAAGAGTGTCCACCCTTATGTCTCATCCAGCTGTGCGTCTAGATATGGTCAATCCAGGTTGCATCACAGCCCCTGAACGCATTGTGTAAGAATTTCTCTCTCTTTCACTGTCTTTGTTTCATGGGTGTTTCAAAGTAATTTATTTTTATAATGGGGTTTAGCTGCTTTTCACTGCTGTGTTTATGCCGCTTTACAACCACTTGACACACTAACAGAGAGATATCAATACATAGGTTTTACGATTATTATTAGTCAGATATATTCTTGTGCGGTGAATAGGGCGTGTTGAGTCCAGTTCTCTGAGCAAGGAGTAGGTCTTGTCTATTACATATTGGGTTTATGGAACGGTATCTGAGCTAATTTGATACCCTTGTTTTATGTATCACCCCACCTCACCTTTCCCGTTAAGCAGCCATAGTGTGTTTTCTGCATGTGTGACTCTGTTCTGTTTTGTAATTCAGTTCAAGTGTAACGGTTTTTACATTCCCTCTATCAGTGATACCTTATGAGAAGTGTCCTTTTCTGTGTGACTTATTTCACTTAGAATCGTCGTACCTAAATCCACTCATCATGCTGCTACTAACCTTACGACATTGATTTCCTGGCTGAGTGATATTCCAATGTACATAAGGACCACAACTTCTTTCTCCATTTTTCTCTTTCCTGGGATATTTAAGGTGGAATGAAGTGGAGGTCCTGGTCAACAGAGCAGCCCTAAACTTTGGGGTGCTTGTGTCTTGCTGATTTTTAATTTTCCCAATTTATACCCCCATGAGTGGAAGTGCCCTATGCTCTCTAAGCTGTGTTTTTCAGATGTTTCAGGACTCACCGGACACTTCTCCAGAGTGGCTCTTGGCAATTTACATCCCGCCCATCAGTGTAGCAAGGCTCCCATTTCTCCATGGCCTGTCCTGCATTTCTGGTTTTGACACTTTTTTCAGCATGGCCCTTTTGACCGATGGGAAGCGAGACTTGTTTGTAGCGCTGATTTGCCTTTCCAGGTGGCTTGGTTGGCCAAAAAGGGCGTATGCGTTTTTTCCTGAATATATTCAGGAAAAAAGGCATACGCCCTTTTTGGCCAAGGGCATCATTGTCAACGTTTTGCCGCTTTTCATGTGCTCTAAAGGCGATTCGTATCTACCTCCTGAAATCTGTTTCCTGCAATTCTGCCTTGATTTCAAATCCTCTTCTTTGCCTTCCCTCAATATATTTGTGGACGAGAGTTATCATTTATAACTCTGCAGGTTTTTGAATTGCAGTGCCCTGAACCTCCATTTTACAACTCGTTTTTATGGGAGCTGGCCGCAAAATTGCAGAATGGCTTCAGGCCCTGTTCTGGTTCCGGGGGTCAGGCTGAGCCTGTGGTTAATTCTTCTTTCTGATGGGAAAATAGAGTGACCTGTGCCTGTCCCAACACCAAGAGCTAGTCTCTCGTTGGTTCCACGTCTTCCCGTTTATCCTCAGGACAAATTGCAACCTGTATGGAACAGGAGGTTAAAGGTGCTGATGCTCCAAGTAGGGAGCTTGCTAGTAAAGCGGCTGGAATGGCGAACCCGGGCACAAGGAGATGAGAAATGAGGTGCGTTTTAGAAACCTTTCCCCATCACACGGTGTACCATCTTCTGGGTTTCTCATGCATGTTTTTGATGTAGGAAGATGCCCTTGAACCTGGAGATTTGGGACCCATGCGATGGGTACCACGCAGTATTCCTTTAAAGGGTCTGCGTTTGCTCACCCAACCTCACCAAACCTCTCAGCCCCAAGAGTGTCCACCCTTATGTCTCATCCAGCTGTGCGTCTAGATATGGTCAATCCAGGTTGCATCACAGCCCCTGAACGCATTGTGTAAGAATTTCTCTCTCTTTCACTGTCTTTGTTTCATGGGTGTTTCAAAGTAATTTATTTTTATAATGGGGTTTAGCTGCTTTTCACTGCTGTGTTTATGCCGCTTTACACCCACTTGACACACTAACAGAGAGATATCAATACATAGGTTTTACGATTATTATTAGTCAGATATATTCTTGTGCGGTGAATAGGGCGTGTTGAGTCCAGTTCTCTGAGCAAGGAGTAGGTCTTGTCTATTACATATTGGGTTTATGGAACGGTATCTGAGCTAATTTGATACCCTTGTTTTATGTATCACCCCACCTCACCTTTCCCGTTAAGCAGCCATAGTGTGTTTTCTGCATGTGTGACTCTGTTCTGTGTTGTAATTCAGTTCAAGTGTAACGGTTTTTACATTCCCTCTATCAGTGATACCTTATGAGAATTGTCCTTTTCTGTGTGACTTATTTCACTTAGAATCGTCGTACCTAAATCCACTCATCATGCTGCTACTAACCTTACGACATTGATTTCCTGGCTGAGTGATATTCCATTGTACATAAGGACCACAACTTCTTTATCCATTTTTCTCTTTCCTGGGATATTTAAGGTGGAATGAAGTGGAGGTCCTGGTCAACAGAGCAGCCCTAAACTTTGGGGTGCTTGTGTCTTGCTGATTTTTAATTTTCCCAATTTATACCCCCATGAGTGGAAGTGCCCTATGCTCTCTAAGCTGTGTTTTTCAGATGTTTCAGGACTCACCGGACACTTCTCCAGAGTGGCTCTTGGCAATTTACATCCCGCCCATCAGTGTAGCAAGGCTCCCATTTCTCCATGGCCTGTCCTGCATTTCTGGTTTTGACACTTTTTTCAGCATGGCCCTTTTGACCGATGGGAAGCGAGACTTCTTTGTAGCGCTGATTTGCCTTTCCAGGTGGCTTGGTTGGCCAAAAAGGGCGTATGCGTTTTTTCCTGAATATATTCAGGAAAAAACGCATACGCCCTTTTTGGCCAAGGGCATCATTGTCAACGTTTTGCCGCTTTTCATGTGCTTTAAAGGCGATTCGTATCTACCTCCTGAAATCTGTTTCCTGCAATTCTGCCTTGATTTCAAATCCTCTTCTTTGCCTTCCCTCAATATATTTGTGGACGAGAGTTATCATTTATAACTCTGCAGGTTTGTGAATTGCAGTGCCCTGAACCTCCATTTTACAACTCGTTTTTATGGGAGCTGGCCGCAAAATCGCAGAATGGCTTCAGGCCCTGTTCTGGTTCCGGGGGGCAGGCTGAGCCTGTGGTTAATTCTTCTTTCTGATGGGAAAATAGAGTGACCTGTGCCTGTCCCAACACCAAGAGCTAGTCTCTCGTTGGTTCCACGTCTTCCCGTTTATCCTCAGGACAAATTGCAACCTGTATGGAACAGGAGGTTAAAGGTGCTGATGCTCCAAGTAGGGAGCTTGCTAGTAAAGCGGCTGGAATGGCGAACCCGGGCACAAGGAGATGAGAAATGAGGTGCGTTTTAGAAACCTTTCCCCATCACACGGTGTACCATCTTCTGGGTTTCTCATGCATGTTTTTGATGTAGGAAGATGCCCTTGAACCTGGAGATTTGGGACCCATGCGATGGGTACCACGCAGTATTCCTTTAAAGGGTCTGCGTTTGCTCACCCAACCTCACCAAACCTCTCAGCCCCAAGAGTGTCCACCCTTATGTCTCATCCAGCTGTGCGTCTAGATATGGTCAATCCAGGTTGCATCACAGCCCCTGAACGCATTGTGTAAGAATTTCTCTCTCTTTCACTGTCTTTGTTTCATGGGTGTTTCAAAGTAATTTATTTTTATAATGGGGTTTAGCTGCTTTTCACTGCTGTGTTTATGCCGCTTTACACCCACTTGACACACTAACAGAGAGATATCAATACATAGGTTTTACGATTATTATTAGTCAGATATATTCTTGTGCGGTGAATAGGGCGTGTTGAGTCCAGTTCTCTGAGCAAGGAGTAGGTCTTGTCTATTACATATTGGGTTTATGGAACGGTATCTGAGCTAATTTGATACCCTTGTTTTATGTATCACCCCACCTCACCTTTCCCGTTAAGCAGCCATAGTGTGTTTTCTGCATGTGTGACTCTGTTCTGTTTTGTAATTCAGTTCAAGTGTAACGGTTTTTACATTCCCTCTATCAGTGATACCTTATGAGAAGTGTCCTTTTCTGTGTGACTTATTTCACTTAGAATCGTCGTACCTAAATCCACTCATCATGCTGCTACTAACCTTACGACATTGATTTCCTGGCTGAGTGATATTCCATTGTACATAAGGACCACAACTTCTTTATCCATTTTTCTCTTTCCTGGGATATTTAAGGTGGAATGAAGTGGAGGTCCTGGTCAACAGAGCAGCCCTAAACTTTGGGGTGCTTGTGTCTTGCTGATTTTTAATTTTCCCAATTTATACCCCCATGAGTGGAAGTGCCCTATGCTCTCTAAGCTGTGTTTTTCAGATGTTTCAGGACTCACCGGACACTTCTCCAGAGTGGCTCTTGGCAATTTACATCCCGCCCATCAGTGTAGCAAGGCTCCCATTTCTCCATGGCCTGTCCTGCATTTCTGGTTTTGACACTTTTTTCAGCATGGCCCTTTTGACCGATGGGAAGCGAGACTTCTTTGTAGCGCTGATTTGCCTTTCCAGGTGGCTTGGTTGGCCAAAAAGGGCGTATGCGTTTTTTCCTGAATATATTCAGGAAAAAACGCATACGCCCTTTTTGGCCAAGGGCATCATTGTCAACGTTTTGCCGCTTTTCATGTGCTTTAAAGGCGATTCGAATCTACCTCCTGAAATCTGTTTCCTGCAATTCTGCCTTGATTTCAAATCCTCTTCTTTGCCTTCCCTCAATATATTTGTGGACGACAGTTATCATTTATAACTCTGCAGGTTTGTGAATTGCAGTGCCCTGAACCTCCATTTTACAACTCGTTTTTATGGGAGCTGGCCGCAAAATCGCAGAATGGCTTCAGGCCCTGTTCTGGTTCCGGGGCGCAGGCTGAGCCTGTGGTTAATTCTTCTTTCTGATGGGAAAATAGAGTGACCTGTGCCTGTCCCAACACCAAGAGCTAGTCTCTCGTTGGTTCCACGTCTTCCCGTTTATCCTCAGGACAAATTGCAACCTGTATGGAACAGGAGGTTAAAGGTGCTGATGCTCCAAGTAGGGAGCTTGCTAGTAAAGCGGCTGGAATGGCGAACCCGGGCACAAGGAGATGAGAAATGAGGTGCGTTTTAGAAACCTTTCCCCATCACACGGTGTACCATCTTCTGGGTTTCTCATGCATGTTTTTGATGTAGGAAGATGCCCTTGAACCTGGAGATTTGGGACCCATGCGATGGGTACCACGCAGTATTCCTTTAAAGGGTCTGCGTTTGCTCACCCAACCTCACCAAACCTCTCAGCCCCAAGAGTGTCCACCCTTATGTCTCATCCAGCTGTGCGTCTAGATATGGTCAATCCAGGTTGCATCACAGCCCCTGAACGCATTGTGTAAGAATTTCTCTCTCTTTCACTGTCTTTGTTTCATGGGTGTTTCAAAGTAATTTATTTTTATAATGGGGTTTAGCTGCTTTTCACTGCTGTGTTTATGCCGCTTTACACCCACTTGACACACTAACAGAGAGATATCAATACATAGGTTTTACGATTATTATTAGTCAGATATATTCTTGTGCGGTGAATAGGGCGTGTTGAGTCCAGTTCTCTGAGCAAGGAGTAGGTCTTGTCTATTACATATTGGGTTTATGGAACGGTATCTGAGCTAATTTGATACCCTTGTTTTATGTATCACCCCACCTCACCTTTCCCGTTAAGCAGCCATAGTGTGTTTTCTGCATGTGTGACTCTGTTCTGTGTTGTAATTCAGTTCAAGTGTAACGGTTTTTACATTCCCTCTATCAGTGATACCTTATGAGAATTGTCCTTTTCTGTGTGACTTATTTCACTTAGAATCGTCGTACCTAAATCCACTCATCATGCTGCTACTAACCTTACGACATTGATTTCCTGGCTGAGTGATATTCCATTGTACATAAGGACCACAACTTCTTTCTCCATTTTTCTCTTTCCTGGGATATTTAAGGTGGAATGAAGTGGAGGTCCTGGTCAACAGAGCAGCCCTAAACTTTGGGGTGCTTGTGTCTTGCTGATTTTTAATTTTCCCAATTTATACCCCCATGAGTGGAAGTGCCCTATGCTCTCTAAGCTGTGTTTTTCAGATGTTTCAGGACTCACCGGACACTTCTCCAGAGTGGCTCTTGGCAATTTACATCCCGCCCATCAGTGTAGCAAGGCTCCCATTTCTCCATGGCCTGTCCTGCATTTCTGGTTTTGACACTTTTTTCAGCATGGCCCTTTTGACCGATGGGAAGCGAGACTTCTTTGTAGCGCTGATTTGCCTTTCCAGGTGGCTTGGTTGGCCAAAAAGGGCGTATGCGTTTTTTCCTGAATATATTCAGGAAAAAACGCATACGCCCTTTTTGGCCAAGGGCATCATTGTCAACGTTTTGCCGCTTTTCATGTGCTTTAAAGGCGATTCGTATCTACCTCCTGAAATCTGTTTCCTGCAATTCTGCCTTGATTTCAAATCCTCTTCTTTGCCTTCCCTCAATATATTTGTGGACGGGAGTTATCATTTATAACTCTGCAGGTTTGTGAATTGCAGTGCCCTGAACCTCCATTTTACAACTCGTTTTTATGGGAGCTGGCCGCAAAATCGCAGAATGGCTTCAGGCCCTGTTCTGGTTCCGGGGGGCAGGCTGAGCCTGTGGTTAATTCTTCTTTCTGATGGGAAAATAGAGTGACCTGTGCCTGTCCCAACACCAAGAGCTAGTCTCTCGTTGGTTCCACGTCTTCCCGTTTATCCTCAGGACAAATTGCAACCTGCATGGAACAGGAGGTTAAAGGTGCTGATGCTCCAAGTAGGGAGCTTGCTAGTAAAGCGGCTGTAATGGCGAACCCAGGCACAAGGAGTTGAGAAATGAGGTGCGTTTTAGAAACCTTTCCCCATCACACGGTGTACCATCTTCTGGGTTTCTCATGCATGTTTTTGATGTAGGAAGATGCCCTTGAACCTGGAGATTTGGGACCCATGCGATGGGTACCACGCAGTATTCCTTTAAAGGGTCTGCGTTTGCTCACCCAACCTCACCAAACCTCTCAGCCCCAAGAGTGTCCACCCTTATGTCTCATCCAGCTGTGCGTCTAGATATGGTCAATCCAGGTTGCATCACAGCCCCTGAACGCATTGTGTAAGAATTTCTCTCTCTTTCACTGTCTTTGTTTCATGGGTGTTTCAAAGTAATTTATTTTTATAATGGGGTTTAGCTGCTTTTCACTGCTGTGTTTATGCCGCTTTACAACCACTTGACACACTAACAGAGAGATATCAATACATAGGTTTTACGATTATTATTAGTCAGATATATTCTTGTGCGGTGAATAGGGCGTGTTGAGTCCAGTTCTCTGAGCAAGGAGTAGGTCTTGTCTATTACATATTGGGTTTATGGAACGGTATCTGAGCTAATTTGATACCCTTGTTTTATGTATCACCCCACCTCACCTTTCCCGTTAAGCAGCCATAGTGTGTTTTCTGCATGTGTGACTCTGTTCTGTTTTGTAATTCAGTTCAAGTGTAACGGTTTTTACATTCCCTCTATCAGTGATACCTTATGAGAAGTGTCCTTTTCTGTGTGACTTATTTCACTTAGAATCGTCGTACCTAAATCCACTCATCATGCTGCTACTAACCTTACGACATTGATTTCCTGGCTGAGTGATATTCCAATGTACATAAGGACCACAACTTCTTTCTCCATTTTTCTCTTTCCTGGGATATTTAAGGTGGAATGAAGTGGAGGTCCTGGTCAACAGAGCAGCCCTAAACTTTGGGGTGCTTGTGTCTTGCTGATTTTTAATTTTCCCAATTTATACCCCCATGAGTGGAAGTGCCCTATGCTCTCTAAGCTGTGTTTTTCAGATGTTTCAGGACTCACCGGACACTTCTCCAGAGTGGCTCTTGGCAATTTACATCCCGCCCATCAGTGTAGCAAGGCTCCCATTTCTCCATGGCCTGTCCTGCATTTCTGGTTTTGACACTTTTTTCAGCATGGCCCTTTTGACCGATGGGAAGCGAGACTTGTTTGTAGCGCTGATTTGCCTTTCCAGGTGGCTTGGTTGGCCAAAAAGGGCGTATGCGTTTTTTCCTGAATATATTCAGGAAAAAAGGCATACGCCCTTTTTGGCCAAGGGCATCATTGTCAACGTTTTGCCGCTTTTCATGTGCTCTAAAGGCGATTCGTATCTACCTCCTGAAATCTGTTTCCTGCAATTCTGCCTTGATTTCAAATCCTCTTCTTTGCCTTCCCTCAATATATTTGTGGACGAGAGTTATCATTTATAACTCTGCAGGTTTTTGAATTGCAGTGCCCTGAACCTCCATTTTACAACTCGTTTTTATGGGAGCTGGCCGCAAAATTGCAGAATGGCTTCAGGCCCTGTTCTGGTTCCGGGGGTCAGGCTGAGCCTGTGGTTAATTCTTCTTTCTGATGGGAAAATAGAGTGACCTGTGCCTGTCCCAACACCAAGAGCTAGTCTCTCGTTGGTTCCACGTCTTCCCGTTTATCCTCAGGACAAATTGCAACCTGTATGGAACAGGAGGTTAAAGGTGCTGATGCTCCAAGTAGGGAGCTTGCTAGTAAAGCGGCTGGAATGGCGAACCCGGGCACAAGGAGATGAGAAATGAGGTGCGTTTTAGAAACCTTTCCCCATCACACGGTGTACCATCTTCTGGGTTTCTCATGCATGTTTTTGATGTAGGAAGATGCCCTTGAACCTGGAGATTTGGGACCCATGCGATGGGTACCACGCAGTATTCCTTTAAAGGGTCTGCGTTTGCTCACCCAACCTCACCAAACCTCTCAGCCCCAAGAGTGTCCACCCTTATGTCTCATCCAGCTGTGCGTCTAGATATGGTCAATCCAGGTTGCATCACAGCCCCTGAACGCATTGTGTAAGAATTTCTCTCTCTTTCACTGTCTTTGTTTCATGGGTGTTTCAAAGTAATTTATTTTTATAATGGGGTTTAGCTGCTTTTCACTGCTGTGTTTATGCCGCTTTACACCCACTTGACACACTAACAGAGAGATATCAATACATAGGTTTTACGATTATTATTAGTCAGATATATTCTTGTGCGGTGAATAGGGCGTGTTGAGTCCAGTTCTCTGAGCAAGGAGTAGGTCTTGTCTATTACATATTGGGTTTATGGAACGGTATCTGAGCTAATTTGATACCCTTGTTTTATGTATCACCCCACCTCACCTTTCCCGTTAAGCAGCCATAGTGTGTTTTCTGCATGTGTGACTCTGTTCTGTGTTGTAATTCAGTTCAAGTGTAACGGTTTTTACATTCCCTCTATCAGTGATACCTTATGAGAATTGTCCTTTTCTGTGTGACTTATTTCACTTAGAATCGTCGTACCTAAATCCACTCATCATGCTGCTACTAACCTTACGACATTGATTTCCTGGCTGAGTGATATTCCATTGTACATAAGGACCACAACTTCTTTATCCATTTTTCTCTTTCCTGGGATATTTAAGGTGGAATGAAGTGGAGGTCCTGGTCAACAGAGCAGCCCTAAACTTTGGGGTGCTTGTGTCTTGCTGATTTTTAATTTTCCCAATTTATACCCCCATGAGTGGAAGTGCCCTATGCTCTCTAAGCTGTGTTTTTCAGATGTTTCAGGACTCACCGGACACTTCTCCAGAGTGGCTCTTGGCAATTTACATCCCGCCCATCAGTGTAGCAAGGCTCCCATTTCTCCATGGCCTGTCCTGCATTTCTGGTTTTGACACTTTTTTCAGCATGGCCCTTTTGACCGATGGGAAGCGAGACTTCTTTGTAGCGCTGATTTGCCTTTCCAGGTGGCTTGGTTGGCCAAAAAGGGCGTATGCGTTTTTTCCTGAATATATTCAGGAAAAAACGCATACGCCCTTTTTGGCCAAGGGCATCATTGTCAACGTTTTGCCGCTTTTCATGTGCTTTAAAGGCGATTCGTATCTACCTCCTGAAATCTGTTTCCTGCAATTCTGCCTTGATTTCAAATCCTCTTCTTTGCCTTCCCTCAATATATTTGTGGACGAGAGTTATCATTTATAACTCTGCAGGTTTGTGAATTGCAGTGCCCTGAACCTCCATTTTACAACTCGTTTTTATGGGAGCTGGCCGCAAAATCGCAGAATGGCTTCAGGCCCTGTTCTGGTTCCGGGGGGCAGGCTGAGCCTGTGGTTAATTCTTCTTTCTGATGGGAAAATAGAGTGACCTGTGCCTGTCCCAACACCAAGAGCTAGTCTCTCGTTGGTTCCACGTCTTCCCGTTTATCCTCAGGACAAATTGCAACCTGTATGGAACAGGAGGTTAAAGGTGCTGATGCTCCAAGTAGGGAGCTTGCTAGTAAAGCGGCTGGAATGGCGAACCCGGGCACAAGGAGATGAGAAATGAGGTGCGTTTTAGAAACCTTTCCCCATCACACGGTGTACCATCTTCTGGGTTTCTCATGCATGTTTTTGATGTAGGAAGATGCCCTTGAACCTGGAGATTTGGGACCCATGCGATGGGTACCACGCAGTATTCCTTTAAAGGGTCTGCGTTTGCTCACCCAACCTCACCAAACCTCTCAGCCCCAAGAGTGTCCACCCTTATGTCTCATCCAGCTGTGCGTCTAGATATGGTCAATCCAGGTTGCATCACAGCCCCTGAACGCATTGTGTAAGAATTTCTCTCTCTTTCACTGTCTTTGTTTCATGGGTGTTTCAAAGTAATTTATTTTTATAATGGGGTTTAGCTGCTTTTCACTGCTGTGTTTATGCCGCTTTACACCCACTTGACACACTAACAGAGAGATATCAATACATAGGTTTTACGATTATTATTAGTCAGATATATTCTTGTGCGGTGAATAGGGCGTGTTGAGTCCAGTTCTCTGAGCAAGGAGTAGGTCTTGTCTATTACATATTGGGTTTATGGAACGGTATCTGAGCTAATTTGATACCCTTGTTTTATGTATCACCCCACCTCACCTTTCCCGTTAAGCAGCCATAGTGTGTTTTCTGCATGTGTGACTCTGTTCTGTTTTGTAATTCAGTTCAAGTGTAACGGTTTTTACATTCCCTCTATCAGTGATACCTTATGAGAAGTGTCCTTTTCTGTGTGACTTATTTCACTTAGAATCGTCGTACCTAAATCCACTCATCATGCTGCTACTAACCTTACGACATTGATTTCCTGGCTGAGTGATATTCCATTGTACATAAGGACCACAACTTCTTTATCCATTTTTCTCTTTCCTGGGATATTTAAGGTGGAATGAAGTGGAGGTCCTGGTCAACAGAGCAGCCCTAAACTTTGGGGTGCTTGTGTCTTGCTGATTTTTAATTTTCCCAATTTATACCCCCATGAGTGGAAGTGCCCTATGCTCTCTAAGCTGTGTTTTTCAGATGTTTCAGGACTCACCGGACACTTCTCCAGAGTGGCTCTTGGCAATTTACATCCCGCCCATCAGTGTAGCAAGGCTCCCATTTCTCCATGGCCTGTCCTGCATTTCTGGTTTTGACACTTTTTTCAGCATGGCCCTTTTGACCGATGGGAAGCGAGACTTCTTTGTAGCGCTGATTTGCCTTTCCAGGTGGCTTGGTTGGCCAAAAAGGGCGTATGCGTTTTTTCCTGAATATATTCAGGAAAAAACGCATACGCCCTTTTTGGCCAAGGGCATCATTGTCAACGTTTTGCCGCTTTTCATGTGCTTTAAAGGCGATTCGAATCTACCTCCTGAAATCTGTTTCCTGCAATTCTGCCTTGATTTCAAATCCTCTTCTTTGCCTTCCCTCAATATATTTGTGGACGACAGTTATCATTTATAACTCTGCAGGTTTGTGAATTGCAGTGCCCTGAACCTCCATTTTACAACTCGTTTTTATGGGAGCTGGCCGCAAAATCGCAGAATGGCTTCAGGCCCTGTTCTGGTTCCGGGGCGCAGGCTGAGCCTGTGGTTAATTCTTCTTTCTGATGGGAAAATAGAGTGACCTGTGCCTGTCCCAACACCAAGAGCTAGTCTCTCGTTGGTTCCACGTCTTCCCGTTTATCCTCAGGACAAATTGCAACCTGTATGGAACAGGAGGTTAAAGGTGCTGATGCTCCAAGTAGGGAGCTTGCTAGTAAAGCGGCTGGAATGGCGAACCCGGGCACAAGGAGATGAGAAATGAGGTGCGTTTTAGAAACCTTTCCCCATCACACGGTGTACCATCTTCTGGGTTTCTCATGCATGTTTTTGATGTAGGAAGATGCCCTTGAACCTGGAGATTTGGGACCCATGCGATGGGTACCACGCAGTATTCCTTTAAAGGGTCTGCGTTTGCTCACCCAACCTCACCAAACCTCTCAGCCCCAAGAGTGTCCACCCTTATGTCTCATCCAGCTGTGCGTCTAGATATGGTCAATCCAGGTTGCATCACAGCCCCTGAACGCATTGTGTAAGAATTTCTCTCTCTTTCACTGTCTTTGTTTCATGGGTGTTTCAAAGTAATTTATTTTTATAATGGGGTTTAGCTGCTTTTCACTGCTGTGTTTATGCCGCTTTACACCCACTTGACACACTAACAGAGAGATATCAATACATAGGTTTTACGATTATTATTAGTCAGATATATTCTTGTGCGGTGAATAGGGCGTGTTGAGTCCAGTTCTCTGAGCAAGGAGTAGGTCTTGTCTATTACATATTGGGTTTATGGAACGGTATCTGAGCTAATTTGATACCCTTGTTTTATGTATCACCCCACCTCACCTTTCCCGTTAAGCAGCCATAGTGTGTTTTCTGCATGTGTGACTCTGTTCTGTGTTGTAATTCAGTTCAAGTGTAACGGTTTTTACATTCCCTCTATCAGTGATACCTTATGAGAATTGTCCTTTTCTGTGTGACTTATTTCACTTAGAATCGTCGTACCTAAATCCACTCATCATGCTGCTACTAACCTTACGACATTGATTTCCTGGCTGAGTGATATTCCATTGTACATAAGGACCACAACTTCTTTATCCATTTTTCTCTTTCCTGGGATATTTAAGGTGGAATGAAGTGGAGGTCCTGGTCAACAGAGCAGCCCTAAACTTTGGGGTGCTTGTGTCTTGCTGATTTTTAATTTTCCCAATTTATACCCCCATGAGTGGAAGTGCCCTATGCTCTCTAAGCTGTGTTTTTCAGATGTTTCAGGACTCACCGGACACTTCTCCAGAGTGGCTCTTGGCAATTTACATCCCGCCCATCAGTGTAGCAAGGCTCCCATTTCTCCATGGCCTGTCCTGCATTTCTGGTTTTGACACTTTTTTCAGCATGGCCCTTTTGACCGATGGGAAGCGAGACTTCTTTGTAGCGCTGATTTGCCTTTCCAGGTGGCTTGGTTGGCCAAAAAGGGCGTATGCGTTTTTTCCTGAATATATTCAGGAAAAAACGCATACGCCCTTTTTGGCCAAGGGCATCATTGTCAACGTTTTGCCGCTTTTCATGTGCTTTAAAGGCGATTCGTATCTACCTCCTGAAATCTGTTTCCTGCAATTCTGCCTTGATTTCAAATCCTCTTCTTTGCCTTCCCTCAATATATTTGTGGACGAGAGTTATCATTTATAACTCTGCAGGTTTGTGAATTGCAGTGCCCTGAACCTCCATTTTACAACTCGTTTTTATGGGAGCTGGCCGCAAAATCGCAGAATGGCTTCAGGCCCTGTTCTGGTTCCGGGGGGCAGGCTGAGCCTGTGGTTAATTCTTCTTTCTGATGGGAAAATAGAGTGACCTGTGCCTGTCCCAACACCAAGAGCTAGTCTCTCGTTGGTTCCACGTCTTCCCGTTTATCCTCAGGACAAATTGCAACCTGTATGGAACAGGAGGTTAAAGGTGCTGATGCTCCAAGTAGGGAGCTTGCTAGTAAAGCGGCTGGAATGGCGAACCCGGGCACAAGGAGATGAGAAATGAGGTGCGTTTTAGAAACCTTTCCCCATCACACGGTGTACCATCTTCTGGGTTTCTCATGCATGTTTTTGATGTAGGAAGATGCCCTTGAACCTGGAGATTTGGGACCCATGCGATGGGTACCACGCAGTATTCCTTTAAAGGGTCTGCGTTTGCTCACCCAACCTCACCAAACCTCTCAGCCCCAAGAGTGTCCACCCTTATGTCTCATCCAGCTGTGCGTCTAGATATGGTCAATCCAGGTTGCATCACAGCCCCTGAACGCATTGTGTAAGAATTTCTCTCTCTTTCACTGTCTTTGTTTCATGGGTGTTTCAAAGTAATTTATTTTTATAATGGGGTTTAGCTGCTTTTCACTGCTGTGTTTATGCCGCTTTACACCCACTTGACACACTAACAGAGAGATATCAATACATAGGTTTTACGATTATTATTAGTCAGATATATTCTTGTGCGGTGAATAGGGCGTGTTGAGTCCAGTTCTCTGAGCAAGGAGTAGGTCTTGTCTATTACATATTGGGTTTATGGAACGGTATCTGAGCTAATTTGATACCCTTGTTTTATGTATCACCCCACCTCACCTTTCCCGTTAAGCAGCCATAGTGTGTTTTCTGCATGTGTGACTCTGTTCTGTTTTGTAATTCAGTTCAAGTGTAACGGTTTTTACATTCCCTCTATCAGTGATACCTTATGAGAAGTGTCCTTTTCTGTGTGACTTATTTCACTTAGAATCGTCGTACCTAAATCCACTCATCATGCTGCTACTAACCTTACGACATTGATTTCCTGGCTGAGTGATATTCCATTGTACATAAGGACCACAACTTCTTTATCCATTTTTCTCTTTCCTGGGATATTTAAGGTGGAATGAAGTGGAGGTCCTGGTCAACAGAGCAGCCCTAAACTTTGGGGTGCTTGTGTCTTGCTGATTTTTAATTTTCCCAATTTATACCCCCATGAGTGGAAGTGCCCTATGCTCTCTAAGCTGTGTTTTTCAGATGTTTCAGGACTCACCGGACACTTCTCCAGAGTGGCTCTTGGCAATTTACATCCCGCCCATCAGTGTAGCAAGGCTCCCATTTCTCCATGGCCTGTCCTGCATTTCTGGTTTTGACACTTTTTTCAGCATGGCCCTTTTGACCGATGGGAAGCGAGACTTCTTTGTAGCGCTGATTTGCCTTTCCAGGTGGCTTGGTTGGCCAAAAAGGGCGTATGCGTTTTTTCCTGAATATATTCAGGAAAAAACGCATACGCCCTTTTTGGCCAAGGGCATCATTGTCAACGTTTTGCCGCTTTTCATGTGCTTTAAAGGCGATTCGAATCTACCTCCTGAAATCTGTTTCCTGCAATTCTGCCTTGATTTCAAATCCTCTTCTTTGCCTTCCCTCAATATATTTGTGGACGACAGTTATCATTTATAACTCTGCAGGTTTGTGAATTGCAGTGCCCTGAACCTCCATTTTACAACTCGTTTTTATGGGAGCTGGCCGCAAAATCGCAGAATGGCTTCAGGCCCTGTTCTGGTTCCGGGGCGCAGGCTGAGCCTGTGGTTAATTCTTCTTTCTGATGGGAAAATAGAGTGACCTGTGCCTGTCCCAACACCAAGAGCTAGTCTCTCGTTGGTTCCACGTCTTCCCGTTTATCCTCAGGACAAATTGCAACCTGTATGGAACAGGAGGTTAAAGGTGCTGATGCTCTAAGTAGGGAGCTTGCTAGTAAAGAGGCTGGAATGGCGAACCCGGGCACAAGGAGATGAGAAATGAGGTGCGTTTTAGAAACCTTTCCCCATCACACGGTGTACCATCTTCTGGGTTTCTCATGCATGTTTTTGATGTAGGAAGATGCCCTTGAACCTGGAGATTTGGGACCCATGCGATGGGTACCACGCAGTATTCCTTTAAAGGGTCTGCGTTTGCTCACCCAACCTCACCAAACCTCTCAGCCCCAAGAGTGTCCACCCTTATGTCTCATCCAGCTGTGCGTCTAGATATGGTCAATCCAGGTTGCATCACAGCCCCTGAACGCATTGTGTAAGAATTTCTCTCTCTTTCACTGTCTTTGTTTCATGGGTGTTTCAAAGTAATTTATTTTTATAATGGGGTTTAGCTGCTTTTCACTGCTGTGTTTATGCCGCTTTACACCCACTTGACACACTAACAGAGAGATATCAATACATAGGTTTTACGATTATTATTAGTCAGATATATTCTTGTGCGGTGAATAGGGCGTGTTGAGTCCAGTTCTCTGAGCAAGGAGTAGGTCTTGTCTATTACATATTGGGTTTATGGAATGGTATCTGAGCTAATTTGATACCCTTGTTTTATGTATCACCCCACCTCACCTTTCCCGTTAAGCAGCCATAGTGTGTTTTCTGCATGTGTGACTCTGTTCTGTTTTGTAATTCAGTTCAAGTGTAACGGTTTTTACATTCCCTCTATCAGTGATACGTTATGAGAAGTGTCCTTTTCTGTGTGACTTATTTCACTTAGAATCGTCGTACCTAAATCCACTCATCATGCTGCTACTAACCTTACGACATTGATTTCCTGGCTGAGTGATATTCCAATGTACATAAGGACCACAACTTCTTTATCCATTTTTCTCTTTCCTGGGATATTTAAGGTGGAATGAAGTGGAGGTCCTGGTCAACAGAGCAGCCCTAAACGTTGGGGTGCTTGTGTCTTGCTGATTTTCAATTTTCCCAATTTATACCCCCATGAGTGGAAGTGCCCTATGCTCTCTAAGCTGTGTTTTTCAGATGTTTCAGGACTCACCGGACACTTCTCCAGAGTGGCTCTTGGCAATTTACATCCCGCCCATCAGTGTAGCAAGGCTCCCATTTCTCCATGGCCTGTCCTGCATTTCTGGTTTTGACACTTTTTTCAGCATGGCCCTTTTGACCGATGGGAAGCGAGACTTCTTTGTAGCGCTGATTTGCCTTTCCAGGTTGCTTGGTTGGCCAAAAAGGGCGTATACGTTTTTTCCTGAATATATTCAGGAAAAAACGCATACACCCTTTTTGGCCAAGGGCATCATTGTCAACGTTTTGCCGCTTTTCATGTGCTTTAAAGGCGATTCGAATCTACCTCCTGAAATCTGTTTCCTGCAATTCTGCCTTGATTTCAAATCCTCTTCTTTGCCTTCCCTCAATATATTTGTGGACGAGAGTTATCATTTATAACTCTGCAGGTTTGTGAATTGCAGTGCCCTGAACCTCCATTTTACAACTCGTTTTTATGGGAGCTGGCCGCAAAATCGCAGAATGGCTTCAGGCCCTGTTCTGGTTCCGGGGGGCAGGCTGAGCCTGTGGTTAATTCTTCTTTCTGATGGGAAAATAGAGTGACCTATGCCTGTCCCAACACCAAGAGCTAGTCTCTCGTTGGTTCCACGTCTTCCCGTTTATCCTCAGGACAAATTGCAACCTGTATGGAACAGGAGGTTAAAGGTGCTGATGCTCCAAGTAGGGAGCTTGCTAGTAAAGCAGCTGGAATGGCGAACCCAGGCACAAGGAGATGAGAAATGAGGTGCGTTTTAGAAACCTTTCCCCATCACACGGTGTACCATCTTCTGGGTTTCTCATGTATGTTTTTGATGTAGGAAGATGCCCTTGAACCTGGAGATTTGGGACCCATGCGATGGGTACCACGCAGTATTACTTTAAAGGGTCTGCGTTTGCTCACCCAACCTCACCAAACCTCTCAGCCCCAAGAGTGTCCACCCTTATGTCTCATCCAGCTGTGCGTCTAGATATGGTCAATCCAGGTTGCATCACAGCCCCTGAACGCATTGTGTAAGAATTTCTCTCTCTTTCACTGTCTTTGTTTCATGGGTGTTTCAAAGTAATTTATTTTTATAATGGGGTTTAGCTGCTTTTCACTGCTGTGTTTATGCCGCTTTACACCCACTTGACACACTAACAGAGAGATATCAATACATAGGTTTTACGATTATTATTAGTCAGATATATTCTTGTGCGGTGAATAGGGCGTGTTGAGTCCAGTTCTCTGAGCAAGGAGTAGGTCTTGTCTATTACATATTGGGTTTATGGAACGGTATCTGAGCTAATTTGATACCCTTGTTTTATGTATCACCCCACCTCACCTTTCCCGTTAAGCAGCCATAGTGTGTTTTCTGCATGTGTGACTCTGTTCTGTTTTGTAATTCAGTTCAAGTGTAACGGTTTTTACATTCCCTCTATCAGTGATACCTTATGAGAAGTGTCCTTTTCTGTGTGACTTATTTCACTTAGAATCGTCGTACCTAAATCCACTCATCATGCTGCTACTAACCTTACGACATTGATTTCCTGGCTGAGTGATATTCCAATGTACATAAGGACCACAACTTCTTTATCCATTTTTCTCTTTCCTGGGATATTTAAGGTGGAATGAAGTGGAGGTCCTGGTCAACAGAGCAGCCCTAAACGTTGGGGTGCTTGTGTCTTGCTGATTTTCAATTTTCCCAATTTATACCCCCATGAGTGGAAGTGCCCTATGCTCTCTAAGCTGTGTTTTTCAGATGTTTCAGGACTCACCGGACACTTCTCCAGAGTGGCTCTTGGCAATTTACATCCCGCCCATCAGTGTAGCAAGGCTCCCATTTCTCCATGGCCTGTCCTGCATTTCTGGTTTTGACACTTTTTTCAGCATGGCCCTTTTGACCGACGGGAAGCGAGACTTCTTTGTAGCGCTGATTTGCCTTTCCAGGTTGCTTGGTTGGCCAAAAAGGGCGTATGCGTTTTTTCCTGAATATATTCAGGAAAAAACGCATACGCCCTTTTTGGCCAAGGGCATCATTGTCAACGTTTTGCCGCTTTTCATGTGCTTTAAAGGCGATTCGAATCTACCTCCTGAAATCTGTTTCCTGCAATTCTGCCTTGATTTCAAATCCTCTTCTTTGCCTTCCCTCAATATATTTGTGGACGAGAGTTATCATTTATAACTCTGCAGGTTTGTGAATTGCAGTGCCCTGAACCTCCATTTTACAACTCGTTTTTATGGGAGCTGGCCTCAAAATCGCAGAATGGCTTCAGGCCCTGTTCTGGTTCCGGGGGGCAGGCTGAGCCTGTGGTTAATTCTTCTTTCTGATGGGAAAATAGAGTGACCTGTGCCTGTCCCAACACCAAGAGCTAGTCTCTCGTTGGTTCCACGTCTTCCCGTTTATCCTCAGGACAAATTGCAACCTGTATGGAACAGGAGGTTAAAGGTGCTGATGCTCCAAATAGGGAGCTTGCTAGTAAAGCGGCTGGAATGGCGAACCCGGGCACAAGGAGATGAGAAATGAGGTGCGTTTTAGAAACCTTTCCCCATCACACGGTGTACCATCTTCTGGGTTTCTCATGCATGTTTTTGATGTAGGAAGATGCCCTTGAACCTGGAGATTTGGGACCCATGCAATGGGTACCACGCAGTATTCCTTTAAAGGGTCTGCGTTTGCTCACCCAACCTCACCAAACCTCTCAGCCCCAAGAGTGTCCACCCTTATGTCTCATCCAGCTGTGCGTCTAGATATGGTCAATCCAGGTTGCATCACAGCCCCTGAACGCATTGTGTAAGAATTTCTCTCTCTTTCACTGTCTTTGTTTCATGGGTGTTTCAAAGTAATTTATTTTTATAATGGGGTTTAGCTGCTTTTCACTGCTGTGTTTATGCCGCTTTACACCCACTTGACACACTAACAGAGAGATATCAATACATAGGTTTTACGATTATTATTAGTCAGATATATTCTTGTGCGGTGAATAGGGCGTGTTGAGTCCAGTTCTCTGAGCAAGGAGTAGGTCTTGTCTACTACATATTGGGTTTATGGAACGGTATCTGAGCTAATTTGATACCCTTGTTTTATGTTTCACCCCACCTCACCTTTCCCGTTAAGCAGCCATAGTGTGTTTTCTGCATGTGTGACTCTGTTCTGTTTTGTAATTCAGTTCAAGTGTAACGGTTTTTACATTCCCTCTATCAGTGATACATTATGAGAAGTGTCCTTTTCTGTGTGACTTATTTCACTTAGAATCGTCGTACCTAAATCCACTCATCATGCTGCTACTAACCTTACGACATTGATTTCCTGGCTGAGTGATATTCCATTGTACATAAGGACCACAACTTCTTTATCCATTTTTCTCTTTCCTGGGATATTTAAGGTGGAATGAAGTGGAGGTCCTGGTCAACAGAGCAGCCCTAAACTTTGGGGTGCTTGTGTCTTGCTGATTTTTAATTTTCCCAATTTATACCCCCATGAGTGGAAGTGCCCTATGCTCTCTAAGCTGTGTTTTTCAGATGTTTCAGGACTCACCGGACACTTCTCCAGAGTGGCTCTTGGCAATTTACATCCCGCCCATCAGTGTAGCAAGGCTCCCATTTCTCCATGGCCTGTCCTGCATTTCTGGTTTTGACACTTTTTTCAGCATGGCCCTTTTGACCGACGGGAAGCGAGACTTCTTTGTAGCGCTGATTTGCCTTTCCAGGTTGCTTGGTTGGCCAAAAAGGGCGTATGCGTTTTTTCCTGAATATATTCAGGAAAAAACGCATACGCCCTTTTTGGCCAAGGGCATCATTGTCAACGTTTTGCCGCTTTTCATGTGCTTTAAAGGCGATTCGAATCTACCTCCTGAAATCTGTTTCCTGCAATTCTGCCTTGATTTCAAATCCTCTTCTTTGCCTTCCCTCAATATATTTGTGGACGACAGTTATCATTTATAACTCTGCAGGTTTGTGAATTGCAGTGCCCTGAACCTCCATTTTACAACTCGTTTTTATGGGAGCTGGCCTCAAAATCGCAGAATGGCTTCAGGCCCTGTTCTGGTTCCGGGGGGCAGGCTGAGCCTGTGGTTAATTCTTCTTTCTGATGGGAAAATAGAGTGACCTGTGCCTGTCCCAACACCAAGAGCTAGTCTCTCGTTGGTTCCACGTCTTCCCGTTTATCCTCAGGACAAATTGCAACCTGTATGGAACAGGAGGTTAAAGGTGCTGATGCTCCAAGTAGGGAGCTTGCTAGTAAAGCGGCTGGAATGGCGAACCCGGGCACAAGGAGATGAGAAATGAGGTGCGTTTTAGAAACCTTTCCCCATCACACGGTGTACCATCTTCTGGGTTTCTCATGCATGTTTTTGATGTAGGAAGATGCCCTTGAACCTGGAGATTTGGGACCCATGCGATGGGTACCACGCAGTATTCCTTTAAAGGGTCTGCGTTTGCTCACCCAACCTCACCAAACCTCTCAGCCCCAAGAGTGTCCACCCTTATGTCTCATCCAGCTGTGCGTCTAGATATGGTCAATCCAGGTTGCATCACAGCCCCTGAACGCATTGTGTAAGAATTTCTCTCTCTTTCACTGTCTTTGTTTCATGGGTGTTTCAAAGTAATTTATTTTTATAATGGGGTTTAGCTGCTTTTCACTGCTGTGTTTATGCTGCTTTACACCCACTTGACACACTAACAGAGAGATATCAATACATAGGTTTTACGATTATTATTAGTCAGATATATTCTTGTGCGGTGAATAGGGCGTGTTGAGTCCAGTTCTCTGAGCAAGGAGTAGGTCTTGTCTACTACATATTGGGTTTATGGAACGGTATCTGAGCTAATTTGATACCCTTGTTTTATGTATCACCCCACCTCACCTTTCCCGTTAAGCAGCCATAGTGTGTTTTCTGCATGTGTGACTCTGTTCTGTTTTGTAATTCAGTTCAAGTGTAACGGTTTTTACATTCCCTCTATCAGTGATACATTATGAGAAGTGTCCTTTTCTGTGTGACTTATTTCACTTAGAATCGTCGTACCTAAATCCACTCATCATGCTGCTACTAACCTTACGACATTGATTTCCTGGCTGAGTGATATTCCATTGTACATAAGGACCACAACTTCTTTATCCATTTTTCTCTTTCCTGGGATATTTAAGGTGGAATGAAGTGGAGGTCCTGGTCAACAGAGCAGCCCTAAACTTTGGGGTGCTTGTGTCTTGCTGATTTTTAATTTTCCCAATTTATACCCCCATGAGTAGAAGTGCCCTATGCTCTCTAAGCTGTGTTTTTCAGATGTTTCAGGACTCACCGGACACTTCTCCAGAGTGGCTCTTGGCAATTTACATCCCGCCCATCAGTGTAGCAAGGCTCCCATTTCTCCATGGCCTGTCCTGCATTTCTGGTTTTGACACTTTTTTCAGCATGGCCCTTTTGACCGACGGGAAGCGAGACTTCTTTGTAGCGCTGATTTGCCTTTCCAGGTTGCTTGGTTGGCCAAAAAGGGCGTATGCGTTTTTTCCTGAATATATTCAGGAAAAAACGCATACGCCCTTTTTGGCCAAGGGCATCATTGTCAACGTTTTGCCGCTTTTCATGTGCTTTAAAGGCGATTCGAATCTACCTCCTGAAATCTGTTTCCTGCAATTCTGCCTTGATTTCAAATCCTCTTCTTTGCCTTCCCTCAATATATTTGTGGACGACAGTTATCATTTATAACTCTGCAGGTTTGTGAATTGCAGTGCCCTGAACCTCCATTTTACAACTCGTTTTTATGGGAGCTGGCCTCAAAATCGCAGAATGGCTTCAGGCCCTGTTCTGGTTCCGGGGGGCAGGCTGAGCCTGTGGTTAATTCTTCTTTCTGATGGGAAAATAGAGTGACCTGTGCCTGTCCCAACACCAAGAGCTAGTCTCTCGTTGGTTCCACGTCTTCCCGTTTATCCTCAGGACAAATTGCAACCTGTATGGAACAGGATGTTAAAGGTGCTGATGCTCCAAATAGGGAGCTTGCTAGTAAAGCGGCTGGAATGGCGAACCCGGGCACAAGGAGATGAGAAATGAGGTGCGTTTTAGAAACCTTTCCCCATCACACGGTGTACCATCTTCTGGGTTTCTCATGCATGTTTTTGATGTAGGAAGATGCCCTTGAACCTGGAGATTTGGGACCCATGCGATGGGTACCACGCAGTATTCCTTTAAAGGGTCTGCGTTTGCTCACCCAACCTCACCAAACCTCTCAGCCCCAAGAGTGTCCACCCTTATGTCTCATCCAGCTGTGCGTCTAGATATGGTCAATCCAGGTTGCATCACAGCCCCTGAACGCATTGTGTAAGAATTTCTCTCTCTTTCACTGTCTTTGTTTCATGGGTGTTTCAAAGTAATTTATTTTTATAATGGGGTTTAGCTGCTTTTCACTGCTGTGTTTATGCCGCTTTACACCCACTTGACACACTAACAGAGAGATATCAATACATAGGTTTTACGATTATTATTAGTCAGATATATTCTTGTGCGGTGAATAGGGCGTGTTGAGTCCAGTTCTCTGAGCAAGGAGTAGGTCTTGTCTACTACATATTGGGTTTATGGAACGGTATCTGAGCTAATTTGATACCCTTGTTTTATGTTTCACCCCACCTCACCTTTCCCGTTAAGCAGCCATAGTGTGTTTTCTGCATGTGTGACTCTGTTCTGTTTTGTAATTCAGTTCAAGTGTAACGGTTTTTACATTCCCTCTATCAGTGATACATTATGAGAAGTGTCCTTTTCTGTGTGACTTATTTCACTTAGAATCGTCGTACCTAAATCCACTCATCATGCTGCTACTAACCTTACGACATTGATTTCCTGGCTGAGTGATATTCCATTGTACATAAGGACCACAACTTCTTTATCCATTTTTCTCTTTCCTGGGATATTTAAGGTGGAATGAAGTGGAGGTCCTGGTCAACAGAGCAGCCCTAAACTTTGGGGTGCTTGTGTCTTGCTGATTTTTAATTTTCCCAATTTATACCCCCATGAGTGGAAGTGCCCTATGCTCTCTAAGCTGTGTTTTTCAGATGTTTCAGGACTCACCGGACACTTCTCCAGAGTGGCTCTTGGCAATTTACATCCCGCCCATCAGTGTAGCAAGGCTCCCATTTCTCCATGGCCTGTCCTGCATTTCTGGTTTTGACACTTTTTTCAGCATGGCCCTTTTGACCGATGGGAAGCGAGACTTCTTTGTAGCGCTGATTTGCCTTTCCAGGTTGCTTGGTTGGCCAAAAAGGGCGTATGCGTTTTTTCCTGAATATATTCAGGAAAAAACGCATACGCCCTTTTTGGCCAAGGGCATCATTGTCAACGTTTCGCCGCTTTTCATGTGCTTTAAAGGCGATTCGAATCTACCTCCTGAAATCTGTTTCCTGCAATTCTGCCTTGATTTCAAATCCTCTTCTTTGCCTTCCCTCAATATATTTGTGGACGACAGTTATCATTTATAACTATGCAGGTTTGTGAATTGCAGTGCCCTGAACCTCCATTTTACAACTCGTTTTTATGGGAGCTGGCCGCAAAATCGCAGAATGGCTTCAGGCCCTGTTCTGGTTCCGGGGGGCAGGCTGAGCCTGTGGTTAATTCTTCTTTCTGATGGGAAAATAGAGTGACCTGTGCCTGTCCCAACACCAAGAGCTAGTCTCTCGTTGGTTCCACGTCTTCCCGTTTATCCTCAGGACAAATTGCAACCTGTATGGAACAGGAGGTTAAAGGTGCTGATGCTCCAAGTAGGGAGCTTGCTAGTAAAGAGGCTGGAATGGCGAACCCGGGCACAAGGAGATGAGAAATGAGGTGCGTTTTAGAAACCTTTCCCCATCACACGGTGTACCATCTTCTGGGTTTCTCATGCATGTTTTTGATGTAGGAAGATGCCCTTGAACCTGGAGATTTGGGACCCATGCGATGGGTACCACGCAGTATTCCTTTAAAGGGTCTGCGTTTGCTCACCCAACCTCACCAAACCTCTCAGCCCCAAGAGTGTCCACCCTTATGTCTCATCCAGCTGTGCGTCTAGATATGGTCAATCCAGGTTGCATCACAGCCCCTGAACGCATTGTGTAAGAATTTCTCTCTCTTTCACTGTCTTTGTTTCATGGGTGTTTCAAAGTAATTTATTTTTATAATGGGGTTTAGCTGCTTTTCACTGCTGTGTTTATGCCGCTTTACACCCACTTGACACACTAACAGAGAGATATCAATACATAGGTTTTACGATTATTATTAGTCAGATATATTCTTGTGCGGTGAATAGGGCGTGTTGAGTCCAGTTCTCTGAGCAAGGAGTAGGTCTTGTCTATTACATATTGGGTTTATGGAACGGTATCTGAGCTAATTTGATACCCTTGTTTTATGTATCACCCCACCTCACCTTTCCCGTTAAGCAGCCATAGTGTGTTTTCTGCATGTGTGACTCTGTTCTGTGTTGTAATTCAGTTCAAGTGTAACGGTTTTTACATTCCCTCTATCAGTGATACCTTATGAGAATTGTCCTTTTCTGTGTGACTTATTTCACTTAGAATCGTCGTACCTAAATCCACTCATCATGCTGCTACTAACCTTACGACATTGATTTCCTGGCTGAGTGATATTCCATTGTACATAAGGACCACAACTTCTTTATCCATTTTTCTCTTTCCTGGGATATTTAAGGTGGAATGAAGTGGAGGTCCTGGTCAACAGAGCAGCCCTAAACTTTGGGGTGCTTGTGTCTTGCTGATTTTTAATTTTCCCAATTTATACCCCCATGAGTGGAAGTGCCCTATGCTCTCTAAGCTGTGTTTTTCAGATGTTTCAGGACTCACCGGACACTTCTCCAGAGTGGCTCTTGGCAATTTACATCCCGCCCATCAGTGTAGCAAGGCTCCCATTTCTCCATGGCCTGTCCTGCATTTCTGGTTTTGACACTTTTTTCAGCATGGCCCTTTTGACCGATGGGAAGCGAGACTTCTTTGTAGCGCTGATTTGCCTTTCCAGGTGGCTTGGTTGGCCAAAAAGGGCGTATGCGTTTTTTCCTGAATATATTCAGGAAAAAACGCATACGCCCTTTTTGGCCAAGGGCATCATTGTCAACGTTTTGCCGCTTTTCATGTGCTTTAAAGGCGATTCGTATCTACCTCCTGAAATCTGTTTCCTGCAATTCTGCCTTGATTTCAAATCCTCTTCTTTGCCTTCCCTCAATATATTTGTGGACGAGAGTTATCATTTATAACTCTGCAGGTTTGTGAATTGCAGTGCCCTGAACCTCCATTTTACAACTCGTTTTTATGGGAGCTGGCCGCAAAATCGCAGAATGGCTTCAGGCCCTGTTCTGGTTCCGGGGGGCAGGCTGAGCCTGTGGTTAATTCTTCTTTCTGATGGGAAAATAGAGTGACCTGTGCCTGTCCCAACACCAAGAGCTAGTCTCTCGTTGGTTCCACGTCTTCCCGTTTATCCTCAGGACAAATTGCAACCTGTATGGAACAGGAGGTTAAAGGTGCTGATGCTCCAAGTAGGGAGCTTGCTAGTAAAGCGGCTGGAATGGCGAACCCGGGCACAAGGAGATGAGAAATGAGGTGCGTTTTAGAAACCTTTCCCCATCACACGGTGTACCATCTTCTGGGTTTCTCATGCATGTTTTTGATGTAGGAAGATGCCCTTGAACCTGGAGATTTGGGACCCATGCGATGGGTACCACGCAGTATTCCTTTAAAGGGTCTGCGTTTGCTCACCCAACCTCACCAAACCTCTCAGCCCCAAGAGTGTCCACCCTTATGTCTCATCCAGCTGTGCGTCTAGATATGGTCAATCCAGGTTGCATCACAGCCCCTGAACGCATTGTGTAAGAATTTCTCTCTCTTTCACTGTCTTTGTTTCATGGGTGTTTCAAAGTAATTTATTTTTATAATGGGGTTTAGCTGCTTTTCACTGCTGTGTTTATGCCGCTTTACACCCACTTGACACACTAACAGAGAGATATCAATACATAGGTTTTACGATTATTATTAGTCAGATATATTCTTGTGCGGTGAATAGGGCGTGTTGAGTCCAGTTCTCTGAGCAAGGAGTAGGTCTTGTCTATTACATATTGGGTTTATGGAACGGTATCTGAGCTAATTTGATACCCTTGTTTTATGTATCACCCCACCTCACCTTTCCCGTTAAGCAGCCATAGTGTGTTTTCTGCATGTGTGACTCTGTTCTGTTTTGTAATTCAGTTCAAGTGTAACGGTTTTTACATTCCCTCTATCAGTGATACCTTATGAGAAGTGTCCTTTTCTGTGTGACTTATTTCACTTAGAATCGTCGTACCTAAATCCACTCATCATGCTGCTACTAACCTTACGACATTGATTTCCTGGCTGAGTGATATTCCATTGTACATAAGGACCACAACTTCTTTATCCATTTTTCTCTTTCCTGGGATATTTAAGGTGGAATGAAGTGGAGGTCCTGGTCAACAGAGCAGCCCTAAACTTTGGGGTGCTTGTGTCTTGCTGATTTTTAATTTTCCCAATTTATACCCCCATGAGTGGAAGTGCCCTATGCTCTCTAAGCTGTGTTTTTCAGATGTTTCAGGACTCACCGGACACTTCTCCAGAGTGGCTCTTGGCAATTTACATCCCGCCCATCAGTGTAGCAAGGCTCCCATTTCTCCATGGCCTGTCCTGCATTTCTGGTTTTGACACTTTTTTCAGCATGGCCCTTTTGACCGATGGGAAGCGAGACTTCTTTGTAGCGCTGATTTGCCTTTCCAGGTGGCTTGGTTGGCCAAAAAGGGCGTATGCGTTTTTTCCTGAATATATTCAGGAAAAAACGCATACGCCCTTTTTGGCCAAGGGCATCATTGTCAACGTTTTGCCGCTTTTCATGTGCTTTAAAGGCGATTCGAATCTACCTCCTGAAATCTGTTTCCTGCAATTCTGCCTTGATTTCAAATCCTCTTCTTTGCCTTCCCTCAATATATTTGTGGACGACAGTTATCATTTATAACTCTGCAGGTTTGTGAATTGCAGTGCCCTGAACCTCCATTTTACAACTCGTTTTTATGGGAGCTGGCCGCAAAATCGCAGAATGGCTTCAGGCCCTGTTCTGGTTCCGGGGCGCAGGCTGAGCCTGTGGTTAATTCTTCTTTCTGATGGGAAAATAGAGTGACCTGTGCCTGTCCCAACACCAAGAGCTAGTCTCTCGTTGGTTCCACGTCTTCCCGTTTATCCTCAGGACAAATTGCAACCTGTATGGAACAGGAGGTTAAAGGTGCTGATGCTCTAAGTAGGGAGCTTGCTAGTAAAGAGGCTGGAATGGCGAACCCGGGCACAAGGAGATGAGAAATGAGGTGCGTTTTAGAAACCTTTCCCCATCACACGGTGTACCATCTTCTGGGTTTCTCATGCATGTTTTTGATGTAGGAAGATGCCCTTGAACCTGGAGATTTGGGACCCATGCGATGGGTACCACGCAGTATTCCTTTAAAGGGTCTGCGTTTGCTCACCCAACCTCACCAAACCTCTCAGCCCCAAGAGTGTCCACCCTTATGTCTCATCCAGCTTTGCGTCTAGATATGGTCAATCCAGGTTGCATCACAGCCCCTGAACGCATTGTGTAAGAATTTCTCTCTCTTTCACTGTCTTTGTTTCATGGGTGTTTCAAAGTAATTTATTTTTATAATGGGGTTTAGCTGCTTTTCACTGCTGTGTTTATGCCGCTTTACACCCACTTGACACACTAACAGAGAGATATCAATACATAGGTTTTACGATTATTATTAGTCAGATATATTCTTGTGCGGTGAATAGGGCGTGTTGAGTCCAGTTCTCTGAGCAAGGAGTAGGTCTTGTCTATTACATATTGGGTTTATGGAACGGTATCTGAGCTAATTTGATACCCTTGTTTTATGTATCACCCCACCTCACCTTTCCCGTTAAGCAGCCATAGTGTGTTTTCTGCATGTGTGACTCTGTTCTGTTTTGTAATTCAGTTCAAGTGTAACGGTTTTTACATTCCCTCTATCAGTGATACCTTATGAGAAGTGTCCTTTTCTGTGTGACTTATTTCACTTAGAATCGTCGTACCTAAATCCACTCATCATGCTGCTACTAACCTTACGACATTGATTTCCTGGCTGAGTGATAATCCAATGTACATAAGGACCACAACTTCTTTATCCATTTTTCTCTTTCCTGGGATATTTAAGGTGGAATGAAGTGGAGGTCCTGGTCAACAGAGCAGCCCTAAACGTTGGGGTGCTTGTGTCTTGCTGATTTTCAATTTTCCCAATTTATACCCCCATGAGTGGAAGTGCCCTATGCTCTCTAAGCTGTGTTTTTCAGATGTTTCAGGACTCACCGGACACTTCTCCAGAGTGGCTCTTGGCAATTTACATCCCGCCCATCAGTGTAGCAAGGCTCCCATTTCTCCATGGCCTGTCCTGCATTTCTGGTTTTGACACTTTTTTCAGCATGGCCCTTTTGACCGATGGGAAGCGAGACTTCTTTGTAGCGCTGATTTGCCTTTCCAGGTTGCTTGGTTGGCCAAAAAGGGCGTATACGTTTTTTCCTGAATATATTCAGGAAAAAACGCATACACCCTTTTTGGCCAAGGGCATCATTGTCAACGTTTTGCCGCTTTTCATGTGCTTTAAAGGCGATTCGAATCTACCTCCTGAAATCTGTTTCCTGCAATTCTGCCTTGATTTCAAATCCTCTTCTTTGCCTTCCCTCAATATATTTGTGGACGAGAGTTATCATTTATAACTCTGCAGGTTTGTGAATTGCAGTGCCCTGAACCTCCATTTTACAACTCGTTTTTATGGGAGCTGGCCGCAAAATCGCAGAATGGCTTCAGGCCCTGTTCTGGTTCCGGGGGGCAGGCTGAGCCTGTGGTTAATTCTTCTTTCTGATGGGAAAATAGAGTGACCTATGCCTGTCCCAACACCAAGAGCTAGTCTCTCGTTGGTTCCACGTCTTCCCGTTTATCCTCAGGACAAATTGCAACCTGTATGGAACAGGAGGTTAAAGGTGCTGATGCTCCAAGTAGGGAGCTTGCTAGTAAAGCAGCTGGAATGGCGAACCCAGGCACAAGGAGATGAGAAATGAGGTGCGTTTTAGAAACCTTTCCCCATCACACGGTGTACCATCTTCTGGGTTTCTCATGTATGTTTTTGATGTAGGAAGATGCCCTTGAACCTGGAGATTTGGGACCCATGCGATGGGTACCACGCAGTATTACTTTAAAGGGTCTGCGTTTGCTCACCCAACCTCACCAAACCTCTCAGCCCCAAGAGTGTCCACCCTTATGTCTCATCCAGCTGTGCGTCTAGATATGGTCAATCCAGGTTGCATCACAGCCCCTGAACGCATTGTGTAAGAATTTCTCTCTCTTTCACTGTCTTTGTTTCATGGGTGTTTCAAAGTAATTTATTTTTATAATGGGGTTTAGCTGCTTTTCACTGCTGTGTTTATGCCGCTTTACACCCACTTGACACACTAACAGAGAGATATCAATACATAGGTTTTACGATTATTATTAGTCAGATATATTCTTGTGCGGTGAATAGGGCGTGTTGAGTCCAGTTCTCTGAGCAAGGAGTAGGTCTTGTCTATTACATATTGGGTTTATGGAACGGTATCTGAGCTAATTTGATACCCTTGTTTTATGTATCACCCCACCTCACCTTTCCCGTTAAGCAGCCATAGTGTGTTTTCTGCATGTGTGACTCTGTTCTGTTTTGTAATTCAGTTCAAGTGTAACGGTTTTTACATTCCCTCTATCAGTGATACCTTATGAGAAGTGTCCTTTTCTGTGTGACTTATTTCACTTAGAATCGTCGTACCTAAATCCACTCATCATGCTGCTACTAACCTTACGACATTGATTTCCTGGCTGAGTGATATTCCAATGTACATAAGGACCACAACTTCTTTATCCATTTTTCTCTTTCCTGGGATATTTAAGGTGGAATGAAGTGGAGGTCCTGGTCAACAGAGCAGCCCTAAACGTTGGGGTGCTTGTGTCTTGCTGATTTTCAATTTTCCCAATTTATACCCCCATGAGTGGAAGTGCCCTATGCTCTCTAAGCTGTGTTTTTCAGATGTTTCAGGACTCACCGGACACTTCTCCAGAGTGGCTCTTGGCAATTTACATCCCGCCCATCAGTGTAGCAAGGCTCCCATTTCTCCATGGCCTGTCCTGCATTTCTGGTTTTGACACTTTTTTCAGCATGGCCCTTTTGACCGACGGGAAGCGAGACTTCTTTGTAGCGCTGATTTGCCTTTCCAGGTTGCTTGGTTGGCCAAAAAGGGCGTATGCGTTTTTTCCTGAATATATTCAGGAAAAAACGCATACGCCCTTTTTGGCCAAGGGCATCATTGTCAACGTTTTGCCGCTTTTCATGTGCTTTAAAGGCGATTCGAATCTACCTCCTGAAATCTGTTTCCTGCAATTCTGCCTTGATTTCAAATCCTCTTCTTTGCCTTCCCTCAATATATTTGTGGACGAGAGTTATCATTTATAACTCTGCAGGTTTGTGAATTGCAGTGCCCTGAACCTCCATTTTACAACTCGTTTTTATGGGAGCTGGCCTCAAAATCGCAGAATGGCTTCAGGCCCTGTTCTGGTTCCGGGGGGCAGGCTGAGCCTGTGGTTAATTCTTCTTTCTGATGGGAAAATAGAGTGACCTGTGCCTGTCCCAACACCAAGAGCTAGTCTCTCGTTGGTTCCACGTCTTCCCGTTTATCCTCAGGACAAATTGCAACCTGTATGGAACAGGAGGTTAAAGGTGCTGATGCTCCAAATAGGGAGCTTGCTAGTAAAGCGGCTGGAATGGCGAACCCGGGCACAAGGAGATGAGAAATGAGGTGCGTTTTAGAAACCTTTCCCCATCACACGGTGTACCATCTTCTGGGTTTCTCATGCATGTTTTTGATGTAGGAAGATGCCCTTGAACCTGGAGATTTGGGACCCATGCAATGGGTACCACGCAGTATTCCTTTAAAGGGTCTGCGTTTGCTCACCCAACCTCACCAAACCTCTCAGCCCCAAGAGTGTCCACCCTTATGTCTCATCCAGCTGTGCGTCTAGATATGGTCAATCCAGGTTGCATCACAGCCCCTGAACGCATTGTGTAAGAATTTCTCTCTCTTTCACTGTCTTTGTTTCATGGGTGTTTCAAAGTAATTTATTTTTATAATGGGGTTTAGCTGCTTTTCACTGCTGTGTTTATGCCGCTTTACACCCACTTGACACACTAACAGAGAGATATCAATACATAGGTTTTACGATTATTATTAGTCAGATATATTCTTGTGCGGTGAATAGGGCGTGTTGAGTCCAGTTCTCTGAGCAAGGAGTAGGTCTTGTCTACTACATATTGGGTTTATGGAACGGTATCTGAGCTAATTTGATACCCTTGTTTTATGTTTCACCCCACCTCACCTTTCCCGTTAAGCAGCCATAGTGTGTTTTCTGCATGTGTGACTCTGTTCTGTTTTGTAATTCAGTTCAAGTGTAACGGTTTTTACATTCCCTCTATCAGTGATACATTATGAGAAGTGTCCTTTTCTGTGTGACTTATTTCACTTAGAATCGTCGTACCTAAATCCACTCATCATGCTGCTACTAACCTTACGACATTGATTTCCTGGCTGAGTGATATTCCATTGTACATAAGGACCACAACTTCTTTATCCATTTTTCTCTTTCCTGGGATATTTAAGGTGGAATGAAGTGGAGGTCCTGGTCAACAGAGCAGCCCTAAACTTTGGGGTGCTTGTGTCTTGCTGATTTTTAATTTTCCCAATTTATACCCCCATGAGTGGAAGTGCCCTATGCTCTCTAAGCTGTGTTTTTCAGATGTTTCAGGACTCACCGGACACTTCTCCAGAGTGGCTCTTGGCAATTTACATCCCGCCCATCAGTGTAGCAAGGCTCCCATTTCTCCATGGCCTGTCCTGCATTTCTGGTTTTGACACTTTTTTCAGCATGGCCCTTTTGACCGACGGGAAGCGAGACTTCTTTGTAGCGCTGATTTGCCTTTCCAGGTTGCTTGGTTGGCCAAAAAGGGCGTATGCGTTTTTTCCTGAATATATTCAGGAAAAAACGCATACGCCCTTTTTGGCCAAGGGCATCATTGTCAACGTTTTGCCGCTTTTCATGTGCTTTAAAGGCGATTCGAATCTACCTCCTGAAATCTGTTTCCTGCAATTCTGCCTTGATTTCAAATCCTCTTCTTTGCCTTCCCTCAATATATTTGTGGACGACAGTTATCATTTATAACTCTGCAGGTTTGTGAATTGCAGTGCCCTGAACCTCCATTTTACAACTCGTTTTTATGGGAGCTGGCCTCAAAATCGCAGAATGGCTTCAGGCCCTGTTCTGGTTCCGGGGGGCAGGCTGAGCCTGTGGTTAATTCTTCTTTCTGATGGGAAAATAGAGTGACCTGTGCCTGTCCCAACACCAAGAGCTAGTCTCTCGTTGGTTCCACGTCTTCCCGTTTATCCTCAGGACAAATTGCAACCTGTATGGAACAGGAGGTTAAAGGTGCTGATGCTCCAAGTAGGGAGCTTGCTAGTAAAGAGGCTGGAATGGCGAACCCGGGCACAAGGAGATGAGAAATGAGGTGCGTTTTAGAAACCTTTCCCCATCACACGGTGTACCATCTTCTGGGTTTCTCATGCATGTTTTTGATGTAGGAAGATGCCCTTGAACCTGGAGATTTGGGACCCATGCGATGGGTACCACGCAGTATTCCTTTAAAGGGTCTGCGTTTGCTCACCCAACCTCACCAAACCTCTCAGCCCCAAGAGTGTCCACCCTTATGTCTCATCCAGCTGTGCGTCTAGATATGGTCAATCCAGGTTGCATCACAGCCCCTGAACGCATTGTGTAAGAATTTCTCTCTCTTTCACTGTCTTTGTTTCATGGGTGTTTCAAAGTAATTTATTTTTATAATGGGGTTTAGCTGCTTTTCACTGCTGTGTTTATGCTGCTTTACACCCACTTGACACACTAACAGAGAGATATCAATACATAGGTTTTACGATTATTATTAGTCAGATATATTCTTGTGCGGTGAATAGGGCGTGTTGAGTCCAGTTCTCTGAGCAAGGAGTAGGTCTTGTCTACTACATATTGGGTTTATGGAACGGTATCTGAGCTAATTTGATACCCTTGTTTTATGTATCACCCCACCTCACCTTTCCCGTTAAGCAGCCATAGTGTGTTTTCTGCATGTGTGACTCTGTTCTGTTTTGTAATTCAGTTCAAGTGTAACGGTTTTTACATTCCCTCTATCAGTGATACATTATGAGAAGTGTCCTTTTCTGTGTGACTTATTTCACTTAGAATCGTCGTACCTAAATCCACTCATCATGCTGCTACTAACCTTACGACATTGATTTCCTGGCTGAGTGATATTCCATTGTACATAAGGACCACAACTTCTTTATCCATTTTTCTCTTTCCTGGGATATTTAAGGTGGAATGAAGTGGAGGTCCTGGTCAACAGAGCAGCCCTAAACTTTGGGGTGCTTGTGTCTTGCTGATTTTTAATTTTCCCAATTTATACCCCCATGAGTGGAAGTGCCCTATGCTCTCTAAGCTGTGTTTTTCAGATGTTTCAGGACTCACCGGACACTTCTCCAGAGTGGCTCTTGGCAATTTACATCCCGCCCATCAGTGTAGCAAGGCTCCCATTTCTCCATGGCCTGTCCTGCATTTCTGGTTTTGACACTTTTTTCAGCATGGCCCTTTTGACCGACGGGAAGCGAGACTTCTTTGTAGCGCTGATTTGCCTTTCCAGGTTGCTTGGTTGGCCAAAAAGGGCGTATGCGTTTTTTCCTGAATATATTCAGGAAAAAACGCATACGCCCTTTTTGGCCAAGGGCATCATTGTCAACGTTTTGCCGCTTTTCATGTGCTTTAAAGGCGATTCGAATCTACCTCCTGAAATCTGTTTCCTGCAATTCTGCCTTGATTTCAAATCCTCTTCTTTGCCTTCCCTCAATATATTTGTGGACGACAGTTATCATTTATAACTCTGCAGGTTTGTGAATTGCAGTGCCCTGAACCTCCATTTTACAACTCGTTTTTATGGGAGCTGGCCTCAAAATCGCAGAATGGCTTCAGGCCCTGTTCTGGTTCCGGGGGGCAGGCTGAGCCTGTGGTTAATTCTTCTTTCTGATGGGAAAATAGAGTGACCTGTGCCTGTCCCAACACCAAGAGCTAGTCTCTCGTTGGTTCCACGTCTTCCCGTTTATCCTCAGGACAAATTGCAACCTGTATGGAACAGGATGTTAAAGGTGCTGATGCTCCAAATAGGGAGCTTGCTAGTAAAGCGGCTGGAATGGCGAACCCGGGCACAAGGAGATGAGAAATGAGGTGCGTTTTAGAAACCTTTCCCCATCACACGGTGTACCATCTTCTGGGTTTCTCATGCATGTTTTTGATGTAGGAAGATGCCCTTGAACCTGGAGATTTGGGACCCATGCGATGGGTACCACGCAGTATTCCTTTAAAGGGTCTGCGTTTGCTCACCCAACCTCACCAAACCTCTCAGCCCCAAGAGTGTCCACCCTTATGTCTCATCCAGCTGTGCGTCTAGATATGGTCAATCCAGGTTGCATCACAGCCCCTGAACGCATTGTGTAAGAATTTCTCTCTCTTTCACTGTCTTTGTTTCATGGGTGTTTCAAAGTAATTTATTTTTATAATGGGGTTTAGCTGCTTTTCACTGCTGTGTTTATGCCGCTTTACACCCACTTGACACACTAACAGAGAGATATCAATACATAGGTTTTACGATTATTATTAGTCAGATATATTCTTGTGCGGTGAATAGGGCGTGTTGAGTCCAGTTCTCTGAGCAAGGAGTAGGTCTTGTCTACTACATATTGGGTTTATGGAACGGTATCTGAGCTAATTTGATACCCTTGTTTTATGTTTCACCCCACCTCACCTTTCCCGTTAAGCAGCCATAGTGTGTTTTCTGCATGTGTGACTCTGTTCTGTTTTGTAATTCAGTTCAAGTGTAACGGTTTTTACATTCCCTCTATCAGTGATACATTATGAGAAGTGTCCTTTTCTGTGTGACTTATTTCACTTAGAATCGTCGTACCTAAATCCACTCATCATGCTGCTACTAACCTTACGACATTGATTTCCTGGCTGAGTGATATTCCATTGTACATAAGGACCACAACTTCTTTATCCATTTTTCTCTTTCCTGGGATATTTAAGGTGGAATGAAGTGGAGGTCCTGGTCAACAGAGCAGCCCTAAACTTTGGGGTGCTTGTGTCTTGCTGATTTTTAATTTTCCCAATTTATACCCCCATGAGTGGAAGTGCCCTATGCTCTCTAAGCTGTGTTTTTCAGATGTTTCAGGACTCACCGGACACTTCTCCAGAGTGGCTCTTGGCAATTTACATCCCGCCCATCAGTGTAGCAAGGCTCCCATTTCTCCATGGCCTGTCCTGCATTTCTGGTTTTGACACTTTTTTCAGCATGGCCCTTTTGACCGATGGGAAGCGAGACTTCTTTGTAGCGCTGATTTGCCTTTCCAGGTTGCTTGGTTGGCCAAAAAGGGCGTATGCGTTTTTTCCTGAATATATTCAGGAAAAAACGCATACGCCCTTTTTGGCCAAGGGCATCATTGTCAACGTTTCGCCGCTTTTCATGTGCTTTAAAGGCGATTCGAATCTACCTCCTGAAATCTGTTTCCTGCAATTCTGCCTTGATTTCAAATCCTCTTCTTTGCCTTCCCTCAATATATTTGTGGACGACAGTTATCATTTATAACTATGCAGGTTTGTGAATTGCAGTGCCCTGAACCTCCATTTTACAACTCGTTTTTATGGGAGCTGGCCGCAAAATCGCAGAATGGCTTCAGGCCCTGTTCTGGTTCCGGGGGGCAGGCTGAGCCTGTGGTTAATTCTTCTTTCTGATGGGAAAATAGAGTGACCTGTGCCTGTCCCAACACCAAGAGCTAGTCTCTCGTTGGTTCCACGTCTTCCCGTTTATCCTCAGGACAAATTGCAACCTGTATGGAACAGGAGGTTAAAGGTGCTGATGCTCCAAGTAGGGAGCTTGCTAGTAAAGAGGCTGGAATGGCGAACCCGGGCACAAGGAGATGAGAAATGAGGTGCGTTTTAGAAACCTTTCCCCATCACACGGTGTACCATCTTCTGGGTTTCTCATGCATGTTTTTGATGTAGGAAGATGCCCTTGAACCTGGAGATTTGGGACCCATGCGATGGGTACCACGCAGTATTCCTTTAAAGGGTCTGCGTTTGCTCACCCAACCTCACCAAACCTCTCAGCCCCAAGAGTGTCCACCCTTATGTCTCATCCAGCTGTGCGTCTAGATATGGTCAATCCAGGTTGCATCACAGCCCCTGAACGCATTGTGTAAGAATTTCTCTCTCTTTCACTGTCTTTGTTTCATGGTGGTTTCAAAGTAATTTATTTTTATAATGGGGTTTAGCTGCTTTTCATTGCTGTGTTTATGCTGCTTTACACCCACTTGACACACTAACAGAGAGATATCAATACATAGGTTTTACGATTATTATTAGTCAGATATATTCTTGTGCGGTGAATAGGGCGTGTTGAGTCCAGTTCTCTGAGCAAGGAGTAGGTCTTGTCTACTACATATTGGGTTTATGGAACGGTATCTGAGCTAATTTGATACCCTTGTTTTATGTTTCACCCCACCTCACCTTTCCCGTTAAGCAGCCATAGTGTGTTTTCTGCATGTGTGACTCTGTTCTGTTTTGTAATTCAGTTCAAGTGTAACGGTTTTTACATTCCCTCTATCAGTGATACATTATGAGAAGTGTCCTTTTCTGTGTGACTTATTTCACTTAGAATCGTCGTACCTAAATCCACTCATCATGCTGCTACTAACCTTACGACATTGATTTCCTGGCTGAGTGATATTCCATTGTACATAAGGACCACAACTTCTTTATCCATTTTTCTCTTTCCTGGGATATTTAAGGTGGAATGAAGTGGAGGTCCTGGTCAACAGAGCAGCCCTAAACTTTGGGGTGCTTGTGTCTTGCTGATTTTTAATTTTCCCAATTTATACCCCCATGAGTGGAAGTGCCCTATGCTCTCTAAGCTGTGTTTTTCAGATGTTTCAGGACTCACCGGACACTTCTCCAGAGTGGCTCTTGGCAATTTACATCCCGCCCATCAGTGTAGCAAGGCTCCCATTTCTCCATGGCCTGTCCTGCATTTCTGGTTTTGACACTTTTTTCAGCATGGCCCTTTTGACCGATGGGAAGCGAGACTTCTTTGTAGCGCTGATTTGCCTTTCCAGGTTGCTTGGTTGGCCAAAAAGGGCGTATGCGTTTTTTCCTGAATATATTCAGGAAAAAACGCATACGCCCTTTTTGGCCAAGGGCATCATTGTCAACGTTTCGCCGCTTTTCATGTGCTTTAAAGGCGATTCGAATCTACCTCCTGAAATCTGTTTCCTGCAATTCTGCCTTGATTTCAAATCCTCTTCTTTGCCTTCCCTCAATATATTTGTGGACGACAGTTATCATTTATAACTATGCAGGTTTGTGAATTGCAGTGCCCTGAACCTCCATTTTACAACTCGTTTTTATGGGAGCTGGCCGCAAAATCGCAGAATGGCTTCAGGCCCTGTTCTGGTTCCGGGGGGCAGGCTGAGCCTGTGGTTAATTCTTCTTTCTGATGGGAAAATAGAGTGACCTGTGCCTGTCCCAACACCAAGAGCTAGTCTCTCGTTGGTTCCACGTCTTCCCGTTTATCCTCAGGACAAATTGCAACCTGTATGGAACAGGAGGTTAAAGGTGCTGATGCTCCAAGTAGGGAGCTTGCTAGTAAAGAGGCTGGAATGGCGAACCCGGGCACAAGGAGATGAGAAATGAGGTGCGTTTTAGAAACCTTTCCCCATCACACGGTGTACCATCTTCTGGGTTTCTCATGCATGTTTTTGATGTAGGAAGATGCCCTTGAACCTGGAGATTTGGGACCCATGCGATGGGTACCACGCAGTATTCCTTTAAAGGGTCTGCGTTTGCTCACCCAACCTCACCAAACCTCTCAGCCCCAAGAGTGTCCACCCTTATGTCTCATCCAGCTGTGCGTCTAGATATGGTCAATCCAGGTTGCATCACAGCCCCTGAACGCATTGTGTAAGAATTTCTCTCTCTTTCACTGTCTTTGTTTCATGGTGGTTTCAAAGTAATTTATTTTTATAATGGGGTTTAGCTGCTTTTCATTGCTGTGTTTATGCTGCTTTACACCCACTTGACACACTAACAGAGAGATATCAATACATAGGTTTTACGATTATTATTAGTCAGATATATTCTTGTGCGGTGAATAGGGCGTGTTGAGTCCAGTTCTCTGAGCAAGGAGTAGGTCTTGTCTACTACATATTGGGTTTATGGAACGGTATCTGAGCTAATTTGATACCCTTGTTTTATGTATCACCCCACCTCACCTTTCCCGTTAAGCAGCCATAGTGTGTTTTCTGCATGTGTGACTCTGTTCTGTTTTGTAATTCAGTTCAAGTGTAACGGTTTTTACATTCCCTCTATCAGTGATACATTATGAGAAGTGTCCTTTTCTGTGTGACTTATTTCACTTAGAATCGTCGTACCTAAATCCACTCATCATGCTGCTACTAACCTTACGACATTGATTTCCTGGCTGAGTGATATTCCATTGTACATAAGGACCACAACTTCTTTATCCATTTTTCTCTTTCCTGGGATATTTAAGGTGGAATGAAGTGGAGGTCCTGGTCAACAGAGCAGCCCTAAACTTTGGGGTGCTTGTGTCTTGCTGATTTTTAATTTTCCCAATTTATACCCCCATGAGTGGAAGTGCCCTATGCTCTCTAAGCTGTGTTTTTCAGATGTTTCAGGACTCACCGGACACTTCTCCAGAGTGGCTCTTGGCAATTTACATCCCGCCCATCAGTGTAGCAAGGCTCCCATTTCTCCATGGCCTGTCCTGCATTTCTGGTTTTGACACTTTTTTCAGCATGGCCCTTTTGACCGATGGGAAGCGAGACTTCTTTGTAGCGCTGATTTGCCTTTCCAGGTGGCTTGGTTGGCCAAAAAGGGCGTATGCGTTTTTTCCTGAATATATTCAGGAAAAAACGCATACGCCCTTTTTGGCCAAGGGCATCATTGTCAACGTTTTGCCGCTTTTCATGTGCTTTAAAGGCGATTCGAATCTACCTCCTGAAATCTGTTTCCTGCAATTCTGCCTTGATTTCAAATCCTCTTCTTTGCCTTCCCTCAATATATTTGTGGATGACAGTTATCATTTATAACTCTGCAGGTTTGTGAATTGCAGTGCCCTGAACCTCCATTTTACAACTCGTTTTTATGGGAGCTGGCCGCAAAATCGCAGAATGGCTTCAGGCCCTGTTCTGGTTCCGGGGGGCAGGCTGAGCCTGTGGTTAATTCTTCTTTCTGATGGGAAAATAGAGTGACCTGTGCCTGTCCCAACACCAAGAGCTAGTCTCTCGTTGGTTCCACGTCTTCCCGTTTATCCTCAGGACAAATTGCAACCTGTATGGAACAGGAGGTTAAAGGTGCTGATGCTCCAAGTAGGGAGCTTGCTAGTAAAGAGGCTGGAATGGCGAACCCGGGCACAAGGAGATGAGAAATGAGGTGCGTTTTAGAAACCTTTCCCCATCACACGGTGTACCATCTTCTGGGTTTCTCATGCATGTTTTTGATGTAGGAAGATGCCCTTGAACCTGGAGATTTGGGACCCATGCGATGGGTACCACGCAGTATTCCTTTAAAGGGTCTGCGTTTGCTCACCCAACCTCACCAAACCTCTCAGCCCCAAGAGTGTCCACCCTTATGTCTCATCCAGCTGTGCGTCTAGATATGGTCAATCCAGGTTGCATCACAGCCCCTGAACGCATTGTGTAAGAATTTCTCTCTCTTTCACTGTCTTTGTTTCATGGTGGTTTCAAAGTAATTTATTTTTATAATGGGGTTTAGCTGCTTTTCATTGCTGTGTTTATGCTGCTTTACACCCACTTGACACACTAACAGAGAGATATCAATACATAGGTTTTACGATTATTATTAGTCAGATATATTCTTGTGCGGTGAATAGGGCGTGTTGAGTCCAGTTCTCTGAGCAAGGAGTAGGTCTTGTCTACTACATATTGGGTTTATGGAACGGTATCTGAGCTAATTTGATACCCTTGTTTTATGTATCACCCCACCTCACCTTTCCCGTTAAGCAGCCATAGTGTGTTTTCTGCATGTGTGACTCTGTTCTGTTTTGTAATTCAGTTCAAGTGTAACGGTTTTTACATTCCCTCTATCAGTGATACATTATGAGAAGTGTCCTTTTCTGTGTGACTTATTTCACTTAGAATCGTCGTACCTAAATCCACTCATCATGCTGCTACTAACCTTACGACATTGATTTCCTGGCTGAGTGATATTCCATTGTACATAAGGACCACAACTTCTTTATCCATTTTTCTCTTTCCTGGGATATTTAAGGTGGAATGAAGTGGAGGTCCTGGTCAACAGAGCAGCCCTAAACTTTGGGGTGCTTGTGTCTTGCTGATTTTTAATTTTCCCAATTTATACCCCCATGAGTGGAAGTGCCCTATGCTCTCTAAGCTGTGTTTTTCAGATGTTTCAGGACTCACCGGACACTTCTCCAGAGTGGCTCTTGGCAATTTACATCCCGCCCATCAGTGTAGCAAGGCTCCCATTTCTCCATGGCCTGTCCTGCATTTCTGGTTTTGACACTTTTTTCAGCATGGCCCTTTTGACCGATGGGAAGCGAGACTTCTTTGTAGCGCTGATTTGCCTTTCCAGGTGGCTTGGTTGGCCAAAAAGGGCGTATGCGTTTTTTCCTGAATATATTCAGGAAAAAACGCATACGCCCTTTTTGGCCAAGGGCATCATTGTCAACGTTTTGCCGCTTTTCATGTGCTTTAAAGGCGATTCGAATCTACCTCCTGAAATCTGTTTCCTGCAATTCTGCCTTGATTTCAAATCCTCTTCTTTGCCTTCCCTCAATATATTTGTGGATGACAGTTATCATTTATAACTCTGCAGGTTTGTGAATTGCAGTGCCCTGAACCTCCATTTTACAACTCGTTTTTATGGGAGCTGGCCGCAAAATCGCAGAATGGCTTCAGGCCCTGTTCTGGTTCCGGGGGGCAGGCTGAGCCTGTGGTTAATTCTTCTTTCTGATGGGAAAATAGAGTGACCTGTGCCTGTCCCAACACCAAGAGCTAGTCTCTCGTTGGTTCCACGTCTTCCCGTTTATCCTCAGGACAAATTGCAACCTGTACGGAACAGGAGGTTAAAGGTGCTGATGCTCCAAGTAGGGAGCTTGCTAGTAAAGCGGCTGGAATGGCGAACCCGGGCACAAGGAGATGAGAAATGAGGTGCGTTTTAGAAACCTTTCCCCATCACACGGTGTACCATCTTCTGGGTTTCTCATGCATGTTTTTGATGTAGGAAGATGCCCTTGAACCTGGAGATTTGGGACCCATGCGATGGGTACCACGCAGTATTCCTTTAAAGGGTCTGCGTTTGCTCACCCAACCTCACCAAACCTCTCAGCCCCAAGAGTGTCCACCCTTATGTCTCATCCAGCTGTGCGTCTAGATATGGTCAATCCAGGTTGCATCACAGCCCCTGAACGCATTGTGTAAGAATTTCTCTCTCTTTCACTGTCTTTGTTTCATGGGTGTTTCAAAGTAATTTATTTTTATAATGGGGTTTAGCTGCTTTTCACTGCTGTGTTTATGCCGCTTTACACCCACTTGACACACTAACAGAGAGATATCAATACATAGGTTTTACGATTATTATTAGTCAGATATATTCTTGTGCGGTGAATAGGGCGTGTTGAGTCCAGTTCTCTGAGCAAGGAGTAGGTCTTGTCTACTACATATTGGGTTTATGGAATGGTATCTGAGCTAATTTGATACCCTTGTTTTATGTATCACCCCACCTCACCTTTCCCGTTAAGCAGCCATAGTGTGTTTTCTGCATGTGTGACTCTGTTCTGTTTTGTAATTCAGTTCAAGTGTAACGGTTTTTACATTCCCTCTATCAGTGATACCTTATGAGAAGTGTCCTTTTCTGTGTGACTTATTTCACTTAGAATCGTCGTACCTAAATCCACTCATCATGCTGCTACTAACCTTATGACATTGATTTCATGGCTGAGTGATATTCCATTGTACATAAGGACCACAACTTCTTTATCCATTTTTCTCTTTCCTGGGATATTTAAGGTGGAATGAAGTGGAGGTCCTTGTCAACAGAGCAGCCCTCAACTTTGGGGTGCTTGTGTCTTGCTGATTTTTCATTTTCCCAATTTATACCCCCATGAGTGGAAGTGCCCTATGCTCTCTAAGCTGTGTTTTTCAGATGTTTCAGGACACACCGTACACTTCTCCAGAGTGGCTGTTGGCAATTTACATCCCGCCCATCAGTGTAGCAAGGCTCCCATTTCTCCATGGCCTGTCCTGCATTTCTGGTTTTGACACTTTTTTCAGCATGGCCCTTTTGACCGATGGGAAGCGAGACTTCTCTGTAGCGCTGATTTGCCTTTCCAGGTTGCTTGGTTGGCCAAAAAGGGCGTATGCGTTTTTTCCTGAATATATTCAGGAAAAAACGCATACGCCCTTTTTGGCCAAGGGCATCATTGTCAACGTTTTGCCGCTTTTCATGTGCTTTAAAGGCGATTCGTATCTACCTCCTGAAATCTGTTTCGTGCAATTCTGCCTTGATTTCAAATCCTCTTCTTTGCCTTCCCTCAATATATTTGTGGGCGAGAGTTCTCATTTATAACTCTGCAGGTTTGTGAATTGCAGTGCCCTGAACCTCCATTTTACAACTCGTTTTTATGGGACCTGGCCGCAAAATCGCAGAATGGCTTCAGGCCCTGTTCTGGTTCCGGGGGGCAGGCTGAGCCTGTGGTTAATTCTTCTTTCTGATGGGAAAATAGAGTGACCTGTGCCTGTCCCAACACCAAGAGCTAGTCTCTCGTTGGTTCCACGTCTTCCCGTTTATCCTCAGGACAAATTGCAACCTGTACGGAACAGGAGGTTAAAGGTGCTGATGCTCCAAGTAGGGAGCTTGCTAGTAAAGCAGCTGGAATGGCGAACCCGGGCACAAGGAGATGAGAAATGAGGTGCGTTTTAGAAACCTTTCCCCATCACACGGTGTACCATCTTCTGGGTTTCTCATGCATGTTTTTGATGTAGGAAGATGCCCTTGAACCTGGAGATTTGGGACCCATGCGATGGGTACCACGCAGTATTCCTTTAAAGGGTCTGCGTTTGCTCACCCAACCTCACCAAACCTCTCAGCCCCAAGAGTGTCCACCCTTATGTCTCATCCAGCTGTGCGTCTAGATATGGTCAATCCAGGTTGCATCACAGCCCCTGAACGCATTGTGTAAGAATTTCTCTCTCTTTCACTGTCTTTGTTTCATGGTGGTTTCAAAGTAATTTATTTTTATAATGGGGTTTAGCTGCTTTTCACTGATGTGTTTATGCCGCTTTACACCCACTTGACACACTAACAGAGAGATATCAATACATAGGTTTTACGATTATTATTAGTCAGATATATTCTTGTGCGGTGAATAGGGCGTGTTGAGTCCAGTTCTCTGAGCAAGGAGTAGGTCTTGTCTATTACATATTGGGTTTATGGAACGGTATCTGAGCTAATTTGATACCCTTGTTTTATGTATCACCCCACCTCACCTTTCCCGTTAAGCAGCCATAGTGTGTTTTCTGCATGTGTGACTCTGTTCTGTTTTGTAATTCAGTTCAAGTGTAACGGTTTTTACATTCCCTCTATCAGTGATACCTTATGAGAAGTGTCGTTTTCTGTGTGACTTATTTCACTTAGAATCGTCATACCTAAATCCACTCATCATGCTGCTACTAACCTTACGACATTGATTTCCTGGCTGAGTGATATTCCATTGTACATAAGGACCACAACTTCTTTATCCATTTTTCTCTTTCCTGGGATATTTAAGGTGGAATGAAGTGGAGGTCCTGGTCAACAGAGCAGCCCTAAACTTTGGGGTGCTTGTGTCTTGCTGATTTTTCATTTTCCCAATTTATACCCCCATGAGTGGAAGTGCCCTATGCTCTCTAAGCTGTGTTTTTCAGATGTTTCAGGACTCACCGGACACTTCTCCAGAGTGGCTCTTGGCAATTTACATCCCGCCCATCAGTGTAGCAAGGCTCCCATTTCTCCATGGCCTGTCCTGCATTTCTGGTTTTGACACTTTTTTCAGCATGGCCCTTTTGACCGATGGGAAGCGAGACTTCTTTGTAGCGCTGATTTGCCTTTCCAGGTTGCTTGGTTGGCCAAAAAGGGCGTATGCGTTTTTTCCTGAATATATTCAGGAAAAAACGCATACGCCCTTTTTGGCCAAGGGCATCATTGTCAACGTTTTGCTGCTTTTCATGTGCTTTAAAGGCGATTCGTATCTACCTCCTGAAATCTGTTTCCTGCAATTCTGCCTTGATTTCAAATCCTCTTCTTTGCCTTCCCTCAATATGTTTGTGGACGAGAGTTATCATTTATAACTCTGCAGGTTTGTGAATTGCAGTGCCCTGAACCTCCATTTTACAACTCGTTTTTATGGGAGCTGGCCGCAAAATCGCAGAATGGCTTTAGGCCCTGTTCTGGTTCCGGGGGGCAGGCTGAGCCTGTGGTTAATTCTTCTTTCTGATGGGAAAATAGAGTGACCTGTGCCTGTCCCAACACCAAGAGCTAGTCTCTCGTTGGTTCCACGTCTTCCCGTTTATCCTCAGGACAAATTGCAACCTGTACGGAACAGGAGGTTAAAGGTGCTGATGCTCCAAGTAGGGAGCTTGCTAGTAAAGCGGCTGGAATGGCGAACCCGCGCACAAGGAGATGAGAAATGAGGTGTGTTTTAGAAACCTTTCCCCATCACACGGTGTACCATCTTCTGGGTTTCTCATGCATGTTTTTGATGTAGGAAGATGCCCTTGAACCTGGAGATTTGGGACCCATGCGATGGGTACCACGCAGTATTCCTTTAAAGGGTCTGCGTTTGCTCACCCAACCTCACCAAACCTCTCAGCCCCAAGAGTGTCCACCCTTATGTCTCATCCAGCTGTGCGTCTAGATATGGTCAATCCAGGTTGCATCACAGCCCCTGAACGCATTGTGTAAGAATTTCTCTCTCTTTCACTGTCTTTGTTTCATGGGTGTTTCAAAGTAATTTATTTTTATAATGGGGTTTAGCTGCTTTTCACTGCTGTGTTTATGCCGCTTTACACCCACTTGACACACTAACAGAGAGATATCAATACATAGGTTTTACGATTATTATTAATCAGATATATTCTTGTGTGTTGAATAGGGCGTGTTGAGTCCAGTTCTCTGAGCAAGGAGTAGGTCTTGTCTATTACATATTGGGTTTATGGAATGGTATCTGAGCTAATTTGATACCCTTGTTTTATGTATCACCCCACCTCACCTTTCCCGTTAAGCAGCCATAGTGTGTTTTCTGCATGTGTGACTCTGTTCTGTTTTGTAATTCAGTTCAAGTGTAACGGTTTTTACATTCCCTCTATCAGTGATACCTTATGAGAAGTGTCCTTTTCTGTGTGACTTATTTAACTTAGAATCGTCGTACCTAAATCCACTCATCATGCTGCTACTAACCTTACGACATTGATTTCCTGGCTGAGTGATATTCCATTGTACATAAGGACCACAACTTCTTTATCCATTTTTCTCTTTCCTGGGATATTTAAGGTGGAATGAAGTGGAGGTCCTGGTCAACAGAGCAGCCCTAAACGTTGGGGTGCTTGTGTCTTGCTGATTTTTAATTTTCCCAATTTATAACCCCATGAGTGGAAGTGCCCTATGCTCTCTAAGCTGTGTTTTTCAGATGTTTCAGGACTCACCGTACACTTCTCCAGAGTGGCTCTTGGCAATTTACATCCCGCCCATCAGTGTAGCAAGGCTCCCATTTCTCCATGGCCTGTCCTGCATTTCTGGTTTTGACACTTTTTTCAGCATGGCCCTTTTGACCGATGGGAAGCGAGACTTCTTTGTAGCGCTGATTAGCCTTTCCAGGTGGCTTGGTTGGCCAAAAAGGGCGTATGCGTTTTTTCCTGAATATACTCAGGAAAAAACGCATACGCCCTTTTTGGCCAAGGGTATCATTGTCAACGTTTTGCCGCTTTTCATGTGCTTTAAAGGCGATTCGTATCTACCTCCTGAAATCTGTTTCCTGCAATTCTGCCTTGATTTCAAATCCTCTTCTTTGCCTTCCCTCAATATATTTGTGGACGAGAGTTATCATTTACAACTCTGCAGGTTTGTGAATTGCAGTGCCCTGAACCTCCATTTTACAACTCGTTTTTATGGGAGCTGGCCGCAAAATCGCAGAATGGCTTCAGGCCCTGTTCTGGTTCCGGGGGTCAGGCTGAGCCTGTGGTTAATTCTTCTTTCTGATGGGAAAATAGAGTGACCTGTGCCTGTCCCAACACCAAGAGCTAGTCTCTCGTTGGTTCCACGTCTTCCCGTTTATCCTCAGGACAAATTGCAACCTGTACGGAACAGGAGGTTAAAGGTGCTGATGCTCCAAGTAGGGAGCTTGCTAGTAAAGCGGCTGGAATGGCGAACCCGGGCACAAGGAGATGAGAAATGAGGTGCGTTTTAGAAACCTTTCCCCATCACACGGTGTACCATCTTCTGGGTTTCTCATGCATGTTTTTGATGTAGGAAGATGCCCTTGAACCTGGAGATTTGGGACCCATGCGATGGGTACCACGCAGTATTCCTTTAAAGGGTCTGCGTTTGCTCACCCAACCTCACCAAACCTCTCAGCCCCAAGAGTGTCCACCCTTATGTCTCATCCAGCTGTGCGTCTAGATATGGTCAATCCAGGTTGCATCACAGCCCCTGAACGCATTGTGTAAGAATTTCTCTCTCTTTCACTGTCTTTGTTTCATGGTGGTTTCAAAGTAATTTATTTTTATAATGGGGTTTAGCTGCTTTTCACTGCTGTGTTTATGCCGCTTTACACCCACTTGACACACTAACAGAGAGATATCAATACATAGGTTTTACGATTATTATTAGTCAGATATATTCTTGTGCGGTGAATAGGGCGTGTTGAGTCCAGTTCTCTGAGCAAGGAGTAGGTCTTGTCTATTACATATTGGGTTTATGGAACGGTATCTGAGCTAATTTGATACCCTTGTTTTATGTATCACCCCACCTCACCTTTCCCGTTAAGCAGCCATAGTGTGTTTTCTGCATGTGTGACTCTGTTCTGTTTTGTAATTCAGTTCAAGTGTAACGGTTTTTACATTCCCTCTATCAGTGATACCTTATGAGAAGTGTCCTTTTCTGTGTGACTTATTTCACTTAGAATCGTCATACCTAAATCCACTCATCATGCTGCTACTAACCTTACGACATTGATTTCCTGGCTGAGTGATATTCCATTGTACATAAGGACCACAACTTCTTTATCCATTTTTCTCTTTCCTGGGATATTTAAGGTGGAATGAAGTGGAGGTCCTGGTCAACAGAGCAGCCCTCAACTTTGGGGTGCTTGTGTCTTGCTGATTTTTCATTTTCCCAATTTATACCCCCATGAGTGGAAGTGCCCTATGCTCTCTAAGCTGTGTTTTTCAGATGTTTCAGGACTCACCGGACACTTCTCCAGAGTGGCTCCTGGCAATTTACATCCCGCCCATCAGTGTAGCAAGGCTCCCATTTCTCCATGGCCTGTCCTGCATTTCTGGTTTTGACACTTTTTTCAGCATGGCCCTTTTGACTGATGGGAAGCGAGACTTCTTTGTAGCGCTGATTTGCCTTTCCAGGTTGCTTGGTTGGCCAAAAAGGGCATATGCGTTTTTTCCTGAATATATTCAGGAAAAAACGCATATGCCCTTTTTGGCCAAGGGCATCATTGTCAACGTTTTGCCGCTTTTCATGTGCTTTAAAGGCGATTCGTATCTACCTCCTGAAATCTGTTTCCTGCAATTCTGCCTTGATTTCAAATCCTCTTCTTTGCCTTCCCTCAATATGTTTGTGGACGAGAGTTATCATTTATAACTCTGCAGGTTTGTGAATTGCAGTGCCCTGAACCTCCATTTTACAACTCGTTTTTATGGGAGCTGGCCGCAAAATCGCAGAATGGCTTCAGGCCCTTTTCTGGTTCCGGGGGTCAGGCTGAGCCTGTGGTTAATTCTTCTTTCTGATGGGAAAATAGAGTGACCTGTGCCTGTCCCAACACCAAGAGCTAGTCTCTCGTTGGTTCCACGTCTTCCCGTTTATCCTCAGGACAAATTGCAACCTGTACGGAACAGGAGGTTAAAGGTGCTGATGCTCCAAGTAGGGAGCTTGCTAGTAAAGTGGCTGGAATGGCGAACCCGGGCACAAGGAGATGAGAAATGAGGTGTGTTTTAGAAACCTTTCCCCATCACACGGTGTACCATCTTCTGGGTTTCTCATGCATGTTTTTGATGTAGGAAGATGCCCTTGAACCTGGAGATTTGGGACCCATGCGATGGGTACCACGCAGTATTCCTTTAAAGGGTCTGCGTTTGCTCACCCAACCTCACCAAACCTCTCAGCCCCAAGAGTGTCCACCCTTATGTCTCATCCAGCTGTGCATCTAGATATGGTCAATCCAGGTTGCATCACAGCCCCTGAACGCATTGTGTAAGAATTTCTCTCTCTTTCACTGTCTTTGTTTCATGGTTGTTTCAAAGTAATTTATTTTTATAATGGGGTTTAGCTGCTTTTCACTGCTGTGTTTATGCCGCTTTACACCCACTTGACACACTAACAGAGAGATATCAATACATAGGTTTTACGATTATTATTAATCAGATATATTCTTGTGTGTTGAATAGGGCGTGTTGAGTCCAGTTCTCTGAGCAAGGAGTAGGTCTTGTCTATTACATATTGGGTTTATGGAATGGTATCTGAGCTAATTTGATACCCTTGTTTTATGTATCACCCCACCTCACCTTTCCCGTTAAGCAGCCATAGTGTGTTTTCTGCATGTGTGACTCTGTTCTGTTTTGTAATTCAGTTCAAGTGTAACGGTTTTTACATTCCCTCTATCAGTGATACCTTATGAGAAGTGTCCTTTTCTGTGTGACTTATTTCACTTAGAATCGTCGTACCTAAATCCACTCATCATGCTGCTACTAACCTTACGACATTGATTTCCTGGCTGAGTGATATTCCATTGTACATAAGGACCACAACTTCTTTATCCATTTTTCTCTTTCCTGGGATATTTAAGGTGGAATGAAGTGGAGGTCCTGGTCAACAGAGCAGCCCTAAACGTTGGGGTGCTTGTGTCTTGCTGATTTTTAATTTTCCCAATTTATAACCCCATGAGTGGAAGTGCCCTATGCTCTCTAAGCTGTGTTTTTCAGATGTTTCAGGACTCACCGTACACTTCTCCAGAGTGGCTCTTGGCAATTTACATCCCGCCCATCAGTGTAGCAAGGCTCCCATTTCTCCATGGCCTGTCCTGCATTTCTGGTTTTGACACTTTTTTCAGCATGGCCCATTTGACCGATGGGAAGCGAGACTTCTTTGTAGCGCTGATTTGCCTTTCCAGGTGGCTTGGTTGGCCAAAAAGGGCGTATGCGTTTTTTCCTGAATATACTCAGGAAAAAACGCATACGCCCTTTTTGGCCAAGGGCATCATTGTCAACGTTTTGCCGCTTTTCATGTGCTTTAAAGGCGATTCGTATCTACCTCCTGAAATCTGTTTCCTGCAATTCTGCCTTGATTTCAAATCCTCTTCTTTGCCTTCCCTCAATATATTTGTGGACGAGAGTTATCATTTACAACTCTGCAGGTTTGTGAATTGCAGTGCCCTGAACCTCCATTTTACAACTCGTTTTTATGGGAGCTGGCCGCAAAATCGCAGAATGGCTTCAGGCCCTGTTCTGGTTCCGGGGGTCAGGCTGAGCCTGTGGTTAATTCTTCTTTCTGATGGGAAAATAGAGTGACCTGTGCCTGTCCCAACACCAAGAGCTAGTCTCTCGTTGGTTCCACGTCTTCCCGTTTATCCTCAGGACAAATTGCAACCTGTACGGAACAGGAGGTTAAAGGTGCTGATGCTCCAAGTAGGGAGCTTGCTAGTAAAGCGGCTGGAATGGCGAACCCGGGCACAAGGAGATGAGAAATGAGGTGCGTTTTAGAAACCTTTCCCCATCACACGGTGTACCATCTTCTGGGTTTCTCATGCATGTTTTTGATGTAGGAAGATGCCCTTGAACCTGGAGATTTGGGACCCATGCGATGGGTACCACGCAGTATTCCTTTAAAGGGTCTGCGTTTGCTCACCCAACCTCACCAAACCTCTCAGCCCCAAGAGTGTCCACCCTTATGTCTCATCCAGCTGTGCGTCTAGATATGGTCAATCCAGGTTGCATCACAGCCCCTGAACGCATTGTGTAAGAATTTCTCTCTCTTTCACTGTCTTTGTTTCATGGGTGTTTCAAAGTAATTTATTTTTATAATGGGGTTTAGCTGCTTTTCACTGCTGTGTTTATGCCGCTTTACACCCACTTGACACACTAACAGAGAGATATCAATACATAGGTTTTACGATTATTATTAGTCAGATATATTCTTGTGCGGTGAATAGGGCGTGTTGAGTCCAGTTCTCTGAGCAAGGAGTAGGTCTTGTCTACTACATATTGGGTTTATGGAATGGTATCTGAGCTAATTTGATACCCTTGTTTTATGTATCACCCCACCTCACCTTTCCCGTTAAGCAGCCATAGTGTGTTTTCTGCATGTGTGACTCTGTTCTGTTTTGTAATTCAGTTCAAGTGTAACGGTTTTTACATTCCCTCTATCAGTGATACCTTATGAGAAGTGTCCTTTTCTGTGTGACTTATTTCACTTAGAATCGTCGTACCTAAATCCACTCATCATGCTGCTACTAACCTTACGACATTGATTTCCTGGCTGAGTGATATTCCATTGTACATAAGGACCACAACTTCTTTATCCATTTTTCTCTTTCCTGGGATATTTAAGGTGGAATGAAGTGGAGGTCCTGGTCAACAGAGCAGCCCTAAACGTTGGGGTGCTTGTGTCTTGCTGATTTTTAATTTTCCCAATTTATAACCCCATGAGTGGAAGTGCCCTATGCTCTCTAAGCTGTGTTTTTCAGATGTTTCAGGACTCACCGTACACTTCTCCAGAGTGGCTCTTGGCAATTTACATCCCGCCCATCAGTGTAGCAAGGCTCCCATTTCTCCATGGCCTGTCCTGCATTTCTGGTTTTGACACTTTTTTCAGCATGGCCCATTTGACCGATGGGAAGCGAGACTTCTTTGTAGCGCTGATTTGCCTTTCCAGGTGGCTTGGTTGGCCAAAAAGGGCGTATGCGTTTTTTCCTGAATATACTCAGGAAAAAACGCATACGCCCTTTTTGGCCAAGGGCATCATTGTCAACGTTTTGCCGCTTTTCATGTGCTTTAAAGGCGATTCGTATCTACCTCCTGAAATCTGTTTCCTGCAATTCTGCCTTGATTTCAAATCCTCTTCTTTGCCTTCCCTCAATATATTTGTGGACGAGAGTTATCATTTACAACTCTGCAGGTTTGTGAATTGCAGTGCCCTGAACCTCCATTTTACAACTCGTTTTTATGGGAGCTGGCCGCAAAATCGCAGAATGGCTTCAGGCCCTGTTCTGGTTCCGGGGGTCAGGCTGAGCCTGTGGTTAATTCTTCTTTCTGATGGGAAAATAGAGTGACCTGTGCCTGTCCCAACACCAAGAGCTAGTCTCTCGTTGGTTCCACGTCTTCCCGTTTATCCTCAGGACAAATTGCAACCTGTACGGAACAGGAGGTTAAAGGTGCTGATGCTCCAAGTAGGGAGCTTGCTAGTAAAGCGGCTGGAATGGCGAACCCGGGCACAAGGAGATGAGAAATGAGGTGCGTTTTAGAAACCTTTCCCCATCACACGGTGTACCATCTTCTGGGTTTCTCATGCATGTTTTTGATGTAGGAAGATGCCCTTGAACCTGGAGATTTGGGACCCATGCGATGGGTACCACGCAGTATTCCTTTAAAGGGTCTGCGTTTGCTCACCCAACCTCACCAAACCTCTCAGCCCCAAGAGTGTCCACCCTTATGTCTCATCCAGCTGTGCGTCTAGATATGGTCAATCCAGGTTGCATCACAGCCCCTGAACGCATTGTGTAAGAATTTCTCTCTCTTTCACTGTCTTTGTTTCATGGGTGTTTCAAAGTAATTTATTTTTATAATGGGGTTTAGCTGCTTTTCACTGCTGTGTTTATGCCGCTTTACACCCACTTGACACACTAACAGAGAGATATCAATACATAGGTTTTACGATTATTATTAGTCAGATATATTCTTGTGCGGTGAATAGGGCGTGTTGAGTCCAGTTCTCTGAGCAAGGAGTAGGTCTTGTCTACTACATATTGGGTTTATGGAATGGTATCTGAGCTAATTTGATACCCTTGTTTTATGTATCACCCCACCTCACCTTTCCCGTTAAGCAGCCATAGTCTGTTTTCTGCATGTGTGACTCTGTTCTGTTTTGTAATTCAGTTCAAGTGTAACGGTTTTTACATTCCCTCTATCAGTGATACCTTATGAGAAGTGTCCTTTTCTGTGTGACTTATTTAACTTAGAATCGTCGTACCTAAATCCACTCATCATGCTGCTACTAACCTTACGACATTGATTTCCTGGCTGAGTGATATTCCATTGTACATAAGGACCACAACTTCTTTATCCATTTTTCTCTTTCCTGGGATATTTAAGGTGGAATGAAGTGGAGGTCCTGGTCAACAGAGCAGCCCTAAACGTTGGGGTGCTTGTGTCTTGCTGATTTTTAATTTTCCCAATTTATAACCCCATGAGTGGAAGTGCCCTATGCTCTCTAAGCTGTGTTTTTCAGATGTTTCAGGACTCACCGTACACTTCTCCAGAGTGGCTCTTGGCAATTTACATCCCGCCCATCAGTGTAGCAAGGCTCCCATTTCTCCATGGCCTGTCCTGCATTTCTGGTTTTGACACTTTTTTCAGCATGGCCCTTTTGACCGATGGGAAGCGAGACTTCTTTGTAGCGCTGATTTGCCTTTCCAGGTGGCTTGGTTGGCCAAAAAGGGCGTATGCGTTTTTTCCTGAATATACTCAGGAAAAAACGCATACGCCCTTTTTGGCCAAGGGTATCATTGTCAACGTTTTGCCGCTTTTCATGTGCTTTAAAGGCGATTCGTATCTACCTCCTGAAATCTGTTTCCTGCAATTCTGCCTTGATTTCAAATCCTCTTCTTTGCCTTCCCTCAATATATTTGTGGACGAGAGTTATCATTTACAACTCTGCAGGTTTGTGAATTGCAGTGCCCTGAACCTCCATTTTACAACTCGTTTTTATGGGAGCTGGCCGCAAAATCGCAGAATGGCTTCAGGCCCTGTTCTGGTTCCGGGGGTCAGGCTGAGCCTGTGGTTAATTCTTCTTTCTGATGGGAAAATAGAGTGACCTGTGCCTGTCCCAACACCAAGAGCTAGTCTCTCGTTGGTTCCACGTCTTCCCGTTTATCCTCAGGACAAATTGCAACCTGTACGGAACAGGAGGTTAAAGGTGCTGATGCTCCAAGTAGGGAGCTTGCTAGTAAAGCGGCTGGAATGGCGAACCCGGGCACAAGGAGATGAGAAATGAGGTGCGTTTTAGAAACCTTTCCCCATCACACGGTGTACCATCTTCTGGGTTTCTCATGCATGTTTTTGATGTAGGAAGATGCCCTTGAACCTGGAGATTTGGGACCCATGCGATGGGTACCACGCAGTATTCCTTTAAAGGGTCTGCGTTTGCTCACCCAACCTCACCAAACCTCTCAGCCCCAAGAGTGTCCACCCTTATGTCTCATCCAGCTGTGCGTCTAGATATGGTCAATCCAGGTTGCATCACAGCCCCTGAACGCATTGTGTAAGAATTTCTCTCTCTTTCACTGTCTTTGTTTCATGGTGGTTTCAAAGTAATTTATTTTTATAATGGGGTTTAGCTGCTTTTCACTGCTGTGTTTATGCCGCTTTACACCCACTTGACACACTAACAGAGAGATATCAATACATAGGTTTTACGATTATTATTAGTCAGATATATTCTTGTGCGGTGAATAGGGCGTGTTGAGTCCAGTTCTCTGAGCAAGGAGTAGGTCTTGTCTATTACATATTGGGTTTATGGAACGGTATCTGAGCTAATTTGATACCCTTGTTTTATGTATCACCCCACCTCACCTTTCCCGTTAAGCAGCCATAGTGTGTTTTCTGCATGTGTGACTCTGTTCTGTTTTGTAATTCAGTTCAAGTGTAACGGTTTTTACATTCCCTCTATCAGTGATACCTTATGAGAAGTGTCCTTTTCTGTGTGACTTATTTCACTTAGAATCGTCATACCTAAATCCACTCATCATGCTGCTACTAACCTTACGACATTGATTTCCTGGCTGAGTGATATTCCATTGTACATAAGGACCACAACTTCTTTATCCATTTTTCTCTTTCCTGGGATATTTAAGGTGGAATGAAGTGGAGGTCCTGGTCAACAGAGCAGCCCTCAACTTTGGGGTGCTTGTGTCTTGCTGATTTTTCATTTTCCCAATTTATACCCCCATGAGTGGAAGTGCCCTATGCTCTCTAAGCTGTGTTTTTCAGATGTTTCAGGACTCACCGGACACTTCTCCAGAGTGGCTCCTGGCAATTTACATCCCGCCCATCAGTGTAGCAAGGCTCCCATTTCTCCATGGCCTGTCCTGCATTTCTGGTTTTGACACTTTTTTCAGCATGGCCCTTTTGACTGATGGGAAGCGAGACTTCTTTGTAGCGCTGATTTGCCTTTCCAGGTTGCTTGGTTGGCCAAAAAGGGCATATGCGTTTTTTCCTGAATATATTCAGGAAAAAACGCATACGCCCTTTTTGGCCAAGGGCATCATTGTCAACGTTTTGCCGCTTTTCATGTGCTTTAAAGGCGATTCGTATCTACCTCCTGAAATCTGTTTCCTGCAATTCTGCCTTGATTTCAAATCCTCTTCTTTGCCTTCCCTCAATATGTTTGTGGACGAGAGTTATCATTTATAACTCTGCAGGTTTGTGAATTGCAGTGCCCTGAACCTCCATTTTACAACTCGTTTTTATGGGAGCTGGCCGCAAAATCGCAGAATGGCTTCAGGCCCTGTTCTGGTTCCGGGGGTCAGGCTGAGCCTGTGGTTAATTCTTCTTTCTGATGGGAAAATAGAGTGACCTGTGCCTGTCCCAACACCAAGAGCTAGTCTCTCGTTGGTTCCACGTCTTCCCGTTTATCCTCAGGACAAATTGCAACCTGTACGGAACAGGAGGTTAAAGGTGCTGATGCTCCAAGTAGGGAGCTTGCTAGTAAAGTGGCTGGAATGGCGAACCCGGGCACAAGGAGATGAGAAATGAGGTGTGTTTTAGAAACCTTTCCCCATCACACGGTGTACCATCTTCTGGGTTTCTCATGCATGTTTTTGATGTAGGAAGATGCCCTTGAACCTGGAGATTTGGGACCCATGCGATGGGTACCACGCAGTATTCCTTTAAAGGGTCTGCGTTTGCTCACCCAACCTCACCAAACCTCTCAGCCCCAAGAGTGTCCACCCTTATGTCTCATCCAGCTGTGCATCTAGATATGGTCAATCCAGGTTGCATCACAGCCCCTGAACGCATTGTGTAAGAATTTCTCTCTCTTTCACTGTCTTTGTTTCATGGTTGTTTCAAAGTAATTTATTTTTATAATGGGGTTTAGCTGCTTTTCACTGCTGTGTTTATGCCGCTTTACACCCACTTGACACACTAACAGAGAGATATCAATACATAGGTTTTACGATTATTATTAATCAGATATATTCTTGTGTGTTGAATAGGGCGTGTTGAGTCCAGTTCTCTGAGCAAGGAGTAGGTCTTGTCTATTACATATTGGGTTTATGGAATGGTATCTGAGCTAATTTGATACCCTTGTTTTATGTATCACCCCACCTCACCTTTCCCGTTAAGCAGCCATAGTGTGTTTTCTGCATGTGTGACTCTGTTCTGTTTTGTAATTCAGTTCAAGTGTAACGGTTTTTACATTCCCTCTATCAGTGATACCTTATGAGAAGTGTCCTTTTCTGTGTGACTTATTTCACTTAGAATCGTCGTACCTAAATCCACTCATCATGCTGCTACTAACCTTACGACATTGATTTCCTGGCTGAGTGATATTCCATTGTACATAAGGACCACAACTTCTTTATCCATTTTTCTCTTTCCTGGGATATTTAAGGTGGAATGAAGTGGAGGTCCTGGTCAACAGAGCAGCCCTAAACGTTGGGGTGCTTGTGTCTTGCTGATTTTTAATTTTCCCAATTTATAACCCCATGAGTGGAAGTGCCCTATGCTCTCTAAGCTGTGTTTTTCAGATGTTTCAGGACTCACCGTACACTTCTCCAGAGTGGCTCTTGGCAATTTACATCCCGCCCATCAGTGTAGCAAGGCTCCCATTTCTCCATGGCCTGTCCTGCATTTCTGGTTTTGACACTTTTTTCAGCATGGCCCATTTGACCGATGGGAAGCGAGACTTCTTTGTAGCGCTGATTTGCCTTTCCAGGTGGCTTGGTTGGCCAAAAAGGGCGTATGCGTTTTTTCCTGAATATACTCAGGAAAAAACGCATACGCCCTTTTTGGCCAAGGGCATCATTGTCAACGTTTTGCCGCTTTTCATGTGCTTTAAAGGCGATTCGTATCTACCTCCTGAAATCTGTTTCCTGCAATTCTGCCTTGATTTCAAATCCTCTTCTTTGCCTTCCCTCAATATATTTGTGGACGAGAGTTATCATTTACAACTCTGCAGCTTTGTGAATTGCAGTGCCCTGAACCTCCATTTTACAACTCGTTTTTATGGGAGCTGGCCGCAAAATCGCAGAATGGCTTCAGGCCCTGTTCTGGTTCCGGGGGTCAGGCTGAGCCTGTGGTTAATTCTTCTTTCTGATGGGAAAATAGAGTGACCTGTGCCTGTCCCAACACCAAGAGCTAGTCTCTCGTTGGTTCCACGTCTTCCCGTTTATCCTCAGGACAAATTGCAACCTGTACGGAACAGGAGGTTAAAGGTGCTGATGCTCCAAGTAGGGAGCTTGCTAGTAAAGCGGCTGGAATGGCGAACCCGGGCACAAGGAGATGAGAAATGAGGTGCGTTTTAGAAACCTTTCCCCATCACACGGTGTACCATCTTCTGGGTTTCTCATGCATGTTTTTGATGTAGGAAGATGCCCTTGAACCTGGAGATTTGGGACCCATGCGATGGGTACCACGCAGTATTCCTTTAAAGGGTCTGCGTTTGCTCACCCAACCTCACCAAACCTCTCAGCCCCAAGAGTGTCCACCCTTATGTCTCATCCAGCTGTGCGTCTAGATATGGTCAATCCAGGTTGCATCACAGCCCCTGAACGCATTGTGTAAGAATTTCTCTCTCTTTCACTGTCTTTGTTTCATGGGTGTTTCAAAGTAATTTATTTTTATAATGGGGTTTAGCTGCTTTTCACTGCTGTGTTTATGCCGCTTCACACCCACTTGACACACTAACAGAGAGATATCAATACATAGGTTTTACGATTATTATTAGTCAGATATATTCTTGTGCGGTGAATAGGGCGTGTTGAGTCCAGTTCTCTGAGCAAGGAGTAGGTCTTGTCTACTACATATTGGGTTTATGGAATGGTATCTGAGCTAATTTGATACCCTTGTTTTATGTATCACCCCACCTCACCTTTCCCGTTAAGCAGCCATAGTCTGTTTTCTGCATGTGTGACTCTGTTCTGTTTTGTAATTCAGTTCAAGTGTAACGGTTTTTACATTCCCTCTATCAGTGATACCTTATGAGAAGTGTCCTTTTCTGTGTGACTTATTTCACTTAGAATCGTCGTACCTAAATCCACTCATCATGCTGCTACTAACCTTATGACATTGATTTCATGGCTGAGTGATATTCCATTGTACATAAGGACCACAACTTCTTTATCCATTTTTCTCTTTCCTGGGATATTTAAGGTGGAATGAAGTGGAGGTCCTTGTCAACAGAGCAGCCCTCAACTTTGGGGTGCTTGTGTCTTGCTGATTTTTCATTTTCCCAATTTATACCCCCATGAGTGGAAGTGCCCTATGCTCTCTAAGCTGTGTTTTTCAGATGTTTCAGGACACACCGTACACTTCTCCAGAGTGGCTGTTGGCAATTTACATCCCGCCCATCAGTGTAGCAAGGCTCCCATTTCTCCATGGCCTGTCCTGCATTTCTGGTTTTGACACTTTTTTCAGCATGGCCCTTTTGACCGATGGGAAGCGAGACTTCTCTGTAGCGCTGATTTGCCTTTCCAGGTTGCTTGGTTGGCCAAAAAGGGCGTATGCGTTTTTTCCTGAATATATTCAGGAAAAAACGCATACGCCCTTTTTGGCCAAGGGCATCATTGTCAACGTTTTGCCGCTTTTCATGTGCTTTAAAGGCGATTCGTATCTACCTCCTGAAATCTGTTTCGTGCAATTCTGCCTTGATTTCAAATCCTCTTCTTTGCCTTCCCTCAATATATTTGTGGGCGAGAGTTCTCATTTATAACTCTGCAGGTTTGTGAATTGCAGTGCCCTGAACCTCCATTTTACAACTCGTTTTTATGGGAGCTGGCCGCAAAATCGCAGAATGGCTTCAGGCCCTGTTCTGGTTCCGGGGGGCAGGCTGAGCCTGTGGTTAATTCTTCTTTCTGATGGGAAAATAGAGTGACCTGTGCCTGTCCCAACACCAAGAGCTAGTCTCTCGTTGGTTCCACGTCTTCCCGTTTATCCTCAGGACAAATTGCAACCTGTACGGAACAGGAGGTTAAAGGTGCTGATGCTCCAAGTAGGGAGCTTGCTAGTAAAGCGGCTGGAATGGCGAACCCGGGCACAAGGAGATGAGAAATGAGGTGCGTTTTAGAAACCTTTCCCCATCACACGGTGTACCATCTTCTGGGTTTCTCATGCATGTTTTTGATGTAGGAAGATGCCCTTGAACCTGGAGATTTGGGACCCATGCGATGGGTACCACGCAGTATTCCTTTAAAGGGTCTGCGTTTGCTCACCCAACCTCACCAAACCTCTCAGCCCCAAGAGTGTCCACCCTTATGTCTCATCCAGCTTTGCGTCTAGATATGGTCAATCCAGGTTGCATCACAGCCCCTGAACGCATTGTGTAAGAATTTCTCTCTCTTTCACTGTCTTTGTTTCATGGTTGTTTCAAAGTAATTTATTTTTATAATGGGGTTTAGCTGCTTTTCACTGCTGTGTTTATGCCGCTTTACACCCACTTGACACACTAACAGAGAGATATCAATACATAGGTTTTACGATTATTATTAGTCAGATATATTCTTGTGCGGTGAATAGGGCGTGTTGAGTCCAGTTCTCTGAGCAAGGAGTAGGTCTTGTCTATTACATATTGGGTTTATGGAACGGTATCTGAGCTAATTTGATACCCTTGTTTTATGTATCACCCCACCTCACCTTTCCCGTTAAGCAGCCATAGTGTGTTTTCTGCATGTGTGACTCTGTTCTGTTTTGTAATTCAGTTCAAGTGTAACGGTTTTTACATTCCCTCTATCAGTGATACCTTATGAGTAGTGTCCTTTTCTGTGTGACTTATTTCACTTAGAATCGTCATACCTAAATCCACTCATCATGCTGCTACTAACCTTACGACATTGATTTCCTGGCTGAGTGATATTCCATTGTACATAAGGACCACAACTTCTTTATCCATTTTTCTCTTTCCTGGGATATTTAAGGTGGAATGAAGTGGAGGTCCTGGTCAACAGAGCAGCCCTCAACTTTGGGGTGCTTGTGTCTTGCTGATTTTTCATTTTCCCAATTTATACCCCCATGAGTGGAAGTGCCCTATGCTCTCTAAGCTGTGTTTTTCAGATGTTTCAGGACTCACCGGACACTTCTCCAGAGTGGCTCCTGGCAATTTACATCCCGCCCATCAGTGTAGCAAGGCTCCCATTTCTCCATGGCCTGTCCTGCATTTCTGGTTTTGACACTTTTTTCAGCATGGCCCTTTTGACCGATGGGAAGCGAGACTTCTTTGTAGCGCTGATTTGCCTTTCCAGGTTGCTTGGTTGGCCAAAAAGGGCGTATGCGTTTTTTCCTGAATATATTCAGGAAAAAACGCATACGCCCTTTTTGGCCAAGGGCATCATTGTCAACGTTTTGCCGCTTTTCATGTGCTTTAAAGGCGATTCGTATCTACCTCCTGAAATCTGTTTCCTGCAATTCTGCCTTGATTTCAAATCCTCTTCTTTGCCTTCCCTCAATATGTTTGTGGACGAGAGTTATCATTTATAACTCTGCAGGTTTGTGAATTGCAGTGCCCTGAACCTCCATTTTACAACTCGTTTTTATGGGAGCTGGCCGCAAAATCGCAGAATGGCTTCAGGCCCTGTTCTGGTTCCGGGGGTCAGGCTGAGCCTGTGGTTAATTCTTCTTTCTGATGGGAAAATAGAGTGACCTGTGCCTGTCCCAACACCAAGAGCTAGTCTCTCGTTGGTTCCACGTCTTCCCGTTTATCCTCAGGACAAATTGCAACCTGTACGGAACAGGAGGTTAAAGGTGCTGATGCTCCAAGTAGGGAGCTTGCTAGTAAAGTGGCTGGAATGGCGAACCCGGGCACAAGGAGATGAGAAATGAGGTGTGTTTTAGAAACCTTTCCCCATCACACGGTGTACCATCTTCTGGGTTTCTCATGCATGTTTTTGATGTAGGAAGATGCCCTTGAACCTGGAGATTTGGGACCCATGCGATGGGTACCACGCAGTATTCCTTTAAAGGGTCTGCGTTTGCTCACCCAACCTCACCAAACCTCTCAGCCCCAAGAGTGTCCACCCTTATGTCTCATCCAGCTGTGCATCTAGATATGGTCAATCCAGGTTGCATCACAGCCCCTGAACGCATTGTGTAAGAATTTCTCTCTCTTTCACTGTCTTTGTTTCATGGTTGTTTCAAAGTAATTTATTTTTATAATGGGGTTTAGCTGCTTTTCACTGCTGTGTTTATGCCGCTTTACACCCACTTGACACACTAACAGAGAGATATCAATACATAGGTTTTACGATTATTATTAATCAGATATATTCTTGTGTGTTGAATAGGGCGTGTTGAGTCCAGTTCTCTGAGCAAGGAGTAGGTCTTGTCTATTACATATTGGGTTTATGGAATGGTATCTGAGCTAATTTGATACCCTTGTTTTATGTATCACCCCACCTCACCTTTCCCGTTAAGCAGCCATAGTGTGTTTTCTGCATGTGTGACTCTGTTCTGTTTTGTAATTCAGTTCAAGTGTAACGGTTTTTACATTCCCTCTATCAGTGATACCTTATGAGAAGTGTCCTTTTCTGTGTGACTTATTTCACTTAGAATCGTCGTACCTAAATCCACTCATCATGCTGCTACTAACCTTACGACATTGATTTCCTGGCTGAGTGATATTCCATTGTACATAAGGACCACAACTTCTTTATCCATTTTTCTCTTTCCTGGGATATTTAAGGTGGAATGAAGTGGAGGTCCTGGTCAACAGAGCAGCCCTAAACGTTGGGGTGCTTGTGTCTTGCTGATTTTTAATTTTCCCAATTTATAACCCCATGAGTGGAAGTGCCCTATGCTCTCTAAGCTGTGTTTTTCAGATGTTTCAGGACTCACCGGACACTTCTCCAGAGTGGCTCTTGGCAATTTACATCCCGCCCATCAGTGTAGCAAGGCTCCCATTTCTCCATGGCCTGTCCTGCATTTCTGGTTTTGACACTTTTTTCAGCATGGCCCATTTGACCGATGGGAAGCGAGACTTCTTTGTAGCGCTGATTTGCCTTTCCAGGTGGCTTGGTTGGCCAAAAAGGGCGTATGCGTTTTTTCCTGAATATATTCAGGAAAAAACGCATACGCCCTTTTTGGCCAAGGGCATCATTGTCAACGTTTTGCCGCTTTTCATGTGCTTTAAAGGCGATTCGTATCTACCTCCTGAAATCTGTTTCCTGCAATTCTGCCTTGATTTCAAATCCTCTTCTTTGCCTTCCCTCAATATATTTGTGGACGAGAGTTATCATTTACAACTCTGCAGGTTTGTGAATTGCAGTGCCCTGAACCTCCATTTTACAACTCGTTTTTATGGGAGCTGGCCGCAAAATCGCAGAATGGCTTCAGGCCCTGTTCTGGTTCCGGGGGTCAGGCTGAGCCTGTGGTTAATTCTTCTTTCTGATGGGAAAATAGAGTGACCTGTGCCTGTCCCAACACCAAGAGCTAGTCTCTCGTTGGTTCCACGTCTTCCCGTTTATCCTCAGGACAAATTGCAACCTGTACGGAACAGGAGGTTAAAGGTGCTGATGCTCCAAGTAGGGAGCTTGCTAGTAAAGCGGCTGGAATGGCGAACCCGGGCACAAGGAGATGAGAAATGAGGTGCGTTTTAGAAACCTTTCCCCATCACACGGTGTACCATCTTCTGGGTTTCTCATGCATGTTTTTGATGTAGGAAGATGCCCTTGAACCTGGAGATTTGGGACCCATGCGATGGGTACCACGCAGTATTCCTTTAAAGGGTCTGCGTTTGCTCACCCAACCTCACCAAACCTCTCAGCCCCAAGAGTGTCCACCCTTATGTCTCATCCAGCTGTGCGTCTAGATATGGTCAATCCAGGTTGCATCACAGCCCCTGAACGCATTGTGTAAGAATTTCTCTCTCTTTCACTGTCTTTGTTTCATGGGTGTTTCAAAGTAATTTATTTTTATAATGGGGTTTAGCTGCTTTTCACTGCTGTGTTTATGCCGCTTTACACCCACTTGACACACTAACAGAGAGATATCAATACATAGGTTTTACGATTATTATTAGTCAGATATATTCTTGTGCGGTGAATAGGGCGTGTTGAGTCCAGTTCTCTGAGCAAGGAGTAGGTCTTGTCTACTACATATTGGGTTTATGGAATGGTATCTGAGCTAATTTGATACCCTTGTTTTATGTATCACCCCACCTCACCTTTCCCGTTAAGCAGCCATAGTCTGTTTTCTGCATGTGTGACTCTGTTCTGTTTTGTAATTCAGTTCAAGTGTAACGGTTTTTACATTCCCTCTATCAGTGATACCTTATGAGAAGTGTCCTTTTCTGTGTGACTTATTTCACTTAGAATCGTCGTACCTAAATCCACTCATCATGCTGCTACTAACCTTATGACATTGATTTCATGGCTGAGTGATATTCCATTGTACATAAGGACCACAACTTCTTTATCCATTTTTCTCTTTCCTGGGATATTTAAGGTGGAATGAAGTGGAGGTCCTTGTCAACAGAGCAGCCCTCAACTTTGGGGTGCTTGTGTCTTGCTGATTTTTCATTTTCCCAATTTATACCCCCATGAGTGGAAGTGCCCTATGCTCTCTAAGCTGTGTTTTTCAGATGTTTCAGGACACACCGTACACTTCTCCAGAGTGGCTGTTGGCAATTTACATCCCGCCCATCAGTGTAGCAAGGCTCCCATTTCTCCATGGCCTGTCCTGCATTTCTGGTTTTGACACTTTTTTCAGCATGGCCCTTTTGACCGATGGGAAGCGAGACTTCTCTGTAGCGCTGATTTGCCTTTCCAGGTTGCTTGGTTGGCCAAAAAGGGCGTATGCGTTTTTTCCTGAATATATTCAGGAAAAAACGCATACGCCCTTTTTGGCCAAGGGCATCATTGTCAACGTTTTGCCGCTTTTCATGTGCTTTAAAGGCGATTCGTATCTACCTCCTGAAATCTGTTTCGTGCAATTCTGCCTTGATTTCAAATCCTCTTCTTTGCCTTCCCTCAATATATTTGTGGGCCAGAGTTCTCATTTATAACTCTGCAGGTTTGTGAATTGCAGTGCCCTGAACCTCCATTTTACAACTCGTTTTTATGGGAGCTGGCCGCAAAATCGCAGAATGGCTTCAGGCCCTGTTCTGGTTCCGGGGGTCAGGCTGAGCCTGTGGTTAATTCTTCTTTCTGATGGGAAAATAGAGTGACCTGTGCCTGTCCCAACACCAAGAGCTAGTCTCTCGTTGGTTCCACGTCTTCCCGTTTATCCTCAGGACAAATTGCAACCTGTACGGAACAGGAGGTTAAAGGTGCTGATGCTCCAAGTAGGGAGCTTGCTAGTAAAGCGGCTGGAATGGCGAACCCGGGCACAAGGAGATGAGAAATGAGGTGCGTTTTAGAAACCTTTCCCCATCACACGGTGTACCATCTTCTGGGTTTCTCATGCATGTTTTTGATGTAGGAAGATGCCCTTGAACCTGGAGATTTGGGACCCATGCAATGGGTACCACGCAGTATTCCTTTAAAGGGTCTGCGTTTGCTCACCCAACCTCACCAAACCTCTCAGCCCCAAGAGTGTCCACCCTTATGTCTCATCCAGCTTTGCGTCTAGATATGGTCAATCCAGGTTGCATCACAGCCCCTGAACGCATTGTGTAAGAATTTCTCTCTCTTTCACTGTCTTTGTTTCATGGTTGTTTCAAAGTAATTTATTTTTATAATGGGGTTTAGCTGCTTTTCACTGCTGTGTTTATGCCGCTTTACACCCACTTGACACACTAACAGAGAGATATCAATACATAGGTTTTACGATTATTATTAGTCAGATATATTCTTGTGCGGTGAATAGGGCGTGTTGAGTCCAGTTCTCTGAGCAAGGAGTAGGTCTTGTCTATTACATATTGGGTTTATGGAACGGTATCTGAGCTAATTTGATACCCTTGTTTTATGTATCACCCCACCTCACCTTTCCCGTTAAGCAGCCATAGTGTGTTTTCTGCATGTGTGACTCTGTTCTGTTTTGTAATTCAGTTCAAGTGTAACGGTTTTTACATTCCCTCTATCAGTGATACCTTATGAGAAGTGTCCTTTTCTGTGTGACTTATTTAACTTAGAATCGTCGTACCTAAATCCACTCATCATGCTGCTACTAACCTTACGACATTGATTTCCTGGCTGAGTGATATTCCATTGTACATAAGGACCACAACTTCTTTATCCATTTTTCTCTTTCCTGGGATATTTAAGGTGGAATGAAGTGGAGGTCCTGGTCAACAGAGCAGCCCTAAACTTTGGGGTGCTTGTGTCTTGCTGATTTTTAATTTTCCCAATTTATAACCCCATGAGTGGAAGTGCCCTATGCTCTCTAAGCTGTGTTTTTCAGATGTTTCAGGACTCACCGGACACTTCTCCAGAGTGGCTCTTGGCAATTTACATCCCGCCCATCAGTGTAGCAAGGCTCCCATTTCTCCATGGCCTGTCCTGCATTTCTGGTTTTGACACTTTTTTCAGCATGGCCCTTTTGACCGATGGGAAGCGAGACTTCTTTGTAGCGCTGATTTGCCTTTCCAGGTTGCTTGGTTGGCCAAAAAGGGCGTATGCGTTTTTTCCTGAATATACTCAGGAAAAAACGCATACGCCCTTTTTGGCCAAGGGCATCATTGTCAACGTTTTGCCGCTTTTCATGTGCTTTAAAGGCGATTCGTATCTACCTCCTGAAATCTGTTTCCTGCAATTCTGCCTTGATTTCAAATCCTCTTCTTTGCCTTCCCTCAATATATTTGTGGACGAGAGTTATCATTTACAACTCTGCAGGTTTGTGAATTGCAGTGCCCTGAACCTCCATTTTACAACTCGTTTTTATGGGAGCTGGCCGCAAAATCGCAGAATGGCTTCAGGCCCTGTTCTGGTTCCGGGGGTCAGGCTGAGCCTGTGGTTAATTCTTCTTTCTGATGGGAAAATAGAGTGACCTGTGCCTGTCCCAACACCAAGAGCTAGTCTCTCGTTGGTTCCACGTCTTCCCGTTTATCCTCAGGACAAATTGCAACCTGTACGGAACAGGAGGTTAAAGGTGCTGATGCTCCAAGTAGGGAGCTTGCTAGTAAAGCGGCTGGAATGGCGAACCCGGGCACAAGGAGATGAGAAATGAGGTGCGTTTTAGAAACCTTTCCCCATCACACGGTGTACCATCTTCTGGGTTTCTCATGCATGTTTTTGATGTAGGAAGATGCCCTTGAACCTGGAGATTTGGGACCCATGCGATGGGTACCACGCAGTATTCCTTTAAAGGGTCTGCGTTTGCTCACCCAACCTCACCAAACCTCTCAGCCCCAAGAGTGTCCACCCTTATGTCTCATCCAGCTGTGCGTCTAGATATGGTCAATCCAGGTTGCATCACAGCCCCTGAACGCATTGTGTAAGAATTTCTCTCTCTTTCACTGTCTTTGTTTCATGGGTGTTTCAAAGTAATTTATTTTTATAATGGGGTTTAGCTGCTTTTCACTGCTGTGTTTATGCCGCTTCACACCCACTTGACACACTAACAGAGAGATATCAATACATAGGTTTTACGATTATTATTAGTCAGATATATTCTTGTGCGGTGAATAGGGCGTGTTGAGTCCAGTTCTCTGAGCAAGGAGTAGGTCTTGTCTACTACATATTGGGTTTATGGAATGGTATCTGAGCTAATTTGATACCCTTGTTTTATGTATCACCCCACCTCACCTTTCCCGTTAAGCAGCCATAGTCTGTTTTCTGCATGTGTGACTCTGTTCTGTTTTGTAATTCAGTTCAAGTGTAACGGTTTTTACATTCCCTCTATCAGTGATACCTTATGAGAAGTGTCCTTTTCTGTGTGACTTATTTCACTTAGAATCGTCGTACCTAAATCCACTCCTCATGCTGCTACTAACCTTATGACATTGATTTCATGGCTGAGTGATATTCCATTGTACATAAGGACCACAACTTCTTTATCCATTTTTCTCTTTCCTGGGATATTTAAGGTGGAATGAAGTGGAGGTCCTTGTCAACAGAGCAGCCCTCAACTTTGGGGTGCTTGTGTCTTGCTGATTTTTCATTTTCCCAATTTATACCCCCATGAGTGGAAGTGCCCTATGCTCTCTAAGCTGTGTTTTTCAGATGTTTCAGGACACACCGTACACTTCTCCAGAGTGGCTGTTGGCAATTTACATCCCGCCCATCAGTGTAGCAAGGCTCCCATTTCTCCATGGCCTGTCCTGCATTTCTGGTTTTGACACTTTTTTCAGCATGGCCCTTTTGACCGATGGGAAGCGAGACTTCTCTGTAGCGCTGATTTGCCTTTCCAGGTTGCTTGGTTGGCCAAAAAGGGCGTATGCGTTTTTTCCTGAATATATTCAGGAAAAAACGCATACGCCCTTTTTGGCCAAGGGCATCATTGTCAACGTTTTGCCGCTTTTCATGTGCTTTAAAGGCGATTCGTATCTACCTCCTGAAATCTGTTTCCTGCAATTCTGCCTTGATTTCAAATCCTCTTCTTTGCCTTCCCTCAATATATTTGTGGACGAGAGTTATCATTTACAACTCTGCAGGTTTGTGAATTGCAGTGCCCTGAACCTCCATTTTACAACTCGTTTTTATGGGAGCTGGCCGCAAAATCGCAGAATGGCTTCAGGCCCTGTTCTGGTTCCGGGGGTCAGGCTGAGCCTGTGGTTAATTCTTCTTTCTGATGGGAAAATAGAGTGACCTGTGCCTGTCCCAACACCAAGAGCTAGTCTCTCGTTGGTTCCACGTCTTCCCGTTTATCCTCAGGACAAATTGCAACCTGTACGGAACAGGAGGTTAAAGGTGCTGATGCTCCAAGTAGGGAGCTTGCTAGTAAAGCGGCTGGAATGGCGAACCCGGGCACAAGGAGATGAGAAATGAGGTGCGTTTTAGAAACCTTTCCCCATCACACGGTGTACCATCTTCTGGGTTTCTCATGCATGTTTTTGATGTAGGAAGATGCCCTTGAACCTGGAGATTTGGGACCCATGCGATGGGTACCACGCAGTATTCCTTTAAAGGGTCTGCGTTTGCTCACCCAACCTCACCAAACCTCTCAGCCCCAAGAGTGTCCACCCTTATGTCTCATCCAGCTGTGCGTCTAGATATGGTCAATCCAGGTTGCATCACAGCCCCTGAACGCATTGTGTAAGAATTTCTCTCTCTTTCACTGTCTTTGTTTCATGGGTGTTTCAAAGTAATTTATTTTTATAATGGGGTTTAGCTGCTTTTCACTGCTGTGTTTATGCCGCTTCACACCCACTTGACACACTAACAGAGAGATATCAATACATAGGTTTTACGATTATTATTAGTCAGATATATTCTTGTGCGGTGAATAGGGCGTGTTGAGTCCAGTTCTCTGAGCAAGGAGTAGGTCTTGTCTACTACATATTGGGTTTATGGAATGGTATCTGAGCTAATTTGATACCCTTGTTTTATGTATCACCCCACCTCACCTTTCCCGTTAAGCAGCCATAGTCTGTTTTCTGCATGTGTGACTCTGTTCTGTTTTGTAATTCAGTTCAAGTGTAACGGTTTTTACATTCCCTCTATCAGTGATACCTTATGAGAAGTGTCCTTTTCTGTGTGACTTATTTCACTTAGAATCGTCGTACCTAAATCCACTCCTCATGCTGCTACTAACCTTATGACATTGATTTCATGGCTGAGTGATATTCCATTGTACATAAGGACCACAACTTCTTTATCCATTTTTCTCTTTCCTGGGATATTTAAGGTGGAATGAAGTGGAGGTCCTTGTCAACAGAGCAGCCCTCAACTTTGGGGTGCTTGTGTCTTGCTGATTTTTCATTTTCCCAATTTATACCCCCATGAGTGGAAGTGCCCTATGCTCTCTAAGCTGTGTTTTTCAGATGTTTCAGGACACACCGTACACTTCTCCAGAGTGGCTGTTGGCAATTTACATCCCGCCCATCAGTGTAGCAAGGCTCCCATTTCTCCATGGCCTGTCCTGCATTTCTGGTTTTGACACTTTTTTCAGCATGGCCCTTTTGACCGATGGGAAGCGAGACTTCTCTGTAGCGCTGATTTGCCTTTCCAGGTTGCTTGGTTGGCCAAAAAGGGCGTATGCGTTTTTTCCTGAATATATTCAGGAAAAAACGCATACGCCCTTTTTGGCCAAGGGCATCATTGTCAACGTTTTGCCGCTTTTCATGTGCTTTAAAGGCGATTCGTATCTACCTCCTGAAATCTGTTTCCTGCAATTCTGCCTTGATTTCAAATCCTCTTCTTTGCCTTCCCTCAATATATTTGTGGACGAGAGTTATCATTTACAACTCTGCAGGTTTGTGAATTGCAGTGCCCTGAACCTCCATTTTACAACTCGTTTTTATGGGAGCTGGCCGCAAAATCGCAGAATGGCTTCAGGCCCTGTTCTGGTTCCGGGGGTCAGGCTGAGCCTGTGGTTAATTCTTCTTTCTGATGGGAAAATAGAGTGACCTGTGCCTGTCCCAACACCAAGAGCTAGTCTCTCGTTGGTTCCACGTCTTCCCGTTTATCCTCAGGACAAATTGCAACCTGTACGGAACAGGAGGTTAAAGGTGCTGATGCTCCAAGTAGGGAGCTTGCTAGTAAAGCGGCTGGAATGGCGAACCCGGGCACAAGGAGATGAGAAATGAGGTGCGTTTTAGAAACCTTTCCCCATCACACGGTGTACCATCTTCTGGGTTTCTCATGCATGTTTTTGATGTAGGAAGATGCCCTTGAACCTGGAGATTTGGGACCCATGCGATGGGTACCACGCAGTATTCCTTTAAAGGGTCTGCGTTTGCTCACCCAACCTCACCAAACCTCTCAGCCCCAAGAGTGTCCACCCTTATGTCTCATCCAGCTGTGCGTCTAGATATGGTCAATCCAGGTTGCATCACAGCCCCTGAACGCATTGTGTAAGAATTTCTCTCTCTTTCACTGTCTTTGTTTCATGGGTGTTTCAAAGTAATTTATTTTTATAATGGGGTTTAGCTGCTTTTCACTGCTGTGTTTATGCCGCTTCACACCCACTTGACACACTAACAGAGAGATATCAATACATAGGTTTTACGATTATTATTAGTCAGATATATTCTTGTGCGGTGAATAGGGCGTGTTGAGTCCAGTTCTCTGAGCAAGGAGTAGGTCTTGTCTACTACATATTGGGTTTATGGAATGGTATCTGAGCTAATTTGATACCCTTGTTTTATGTATCACCCCACCTCACCTTTCCCGTTAAGCAGCCATAGTCTGTTTTCTGCATGTGTGACTCTGTTCTGTTTTGTAATTCAGTTCAAGTGTAACGGTTTTTACATTCCCTCTATCAGTGATACCTTATGAGAAGTGTCCTTTTCTGTGTGACTTATTTCACTTAGAATCGTCGTACCTAAATCCACTCCTCATGCTGCTACTAACCTTATGACATTGATTTCATGGCTGAGTGATATTCCATTGTACATAAGGACCACAACTTCTTTATCCATTTTTCTCTTTCCTGGGATATTTAAGGTGGAATGAAGTGGAGGTCCTTGTCAACAGAGCAGCCCTCAACTTTGGGGTGCTTGTGTCTTGCTGATTTTTCATTTTCCCAATTTATACCCCCATGAGTGGAAGTGCCCTATGCTCTCTAAGCTGTGTTTTTCAGATGTTTCAGGACACACCGTACACTTCTCCAGAGTGGCTGTTGGCAATTTACATCCCGCCCATCAGTGTAGCAAGGCTCCCATTTCTCCATGGCCTGTCCTGCATTTCTGGTTTTGACACTTTTTTCAGCATGGCCCTTTTGACCGATGGGAAGCGAGACTTCTCTGTAGCGCTGATTTGCCTTTCCAGGTTGCTTGGTTGGCCAAAAAGGGCGTATGCGTTTTTTCCTGAATATATTCAGGAAAAAACGCATACGCCCTTTTTGGCCAAGGGCATCATTGTCAACGTTTTGCCGCTTTTCATGTGCTTTAAAGGCGATTCGTATCTACCTCCTGAAATCTGTTTCCTGCAATTCTGCCTTGATTTCAAATCCTCTTCTTTGCCTTCCCTCAATATATTTGTGGACGAGAGTTATCATTTACAACTCTGCAGGTTTGTGAATTGCAGTGCCCTGAACCTCCATTTTACAACTCGTTTTTATGGGAGCTGGCCGCAAAATCGCAGAATGGCTTCAGGCCCTGTTCTGGTTCCGGGGGTCAGGCTGAGCCTGTGGTTAATTCTTCTTTCTGATGGGAAAATAGAGTGACCTGTGCCTGTCCCAACACCAAGAGCTAGTCTCTCGTTGGTTCCACGTCTTCCCGTTTATCCTCAGGACAAATTGCAACCTGTACGGAACAGGAGGTTAAAGGTGCTGATGCTCCAAGTAGGGAGCTTGCTAGTAAAGCGGCTGGAATGGCGAACCCGGGCACAAGGAGATGAGAAATGAGGTGCGTTTTAGAAACCTTTCCCCATCACACGGTGTACCATCTTCTGGGTTTCTCATGCATGTTTTTGATGTAGGAAGATGCCCTTGAACCTGGAGATTTGGGACCCATGCGATGGGTACCACGCAGTATTCCTTTAAAGGGTCTGCGTTTGCTCACCCAACCTCACCAAACCTCTCAGCCCCAAGAGTGTCCACCCTTATGTCTCATCCAGCTGTGCGTCTAGATATGGTCAATCCAGGTTGCATCACAGCCCCTGAACGCATTGTGTAAGAATTTCTCTCTCTTTCACTGTCTTTGTTTCATGGGTGTTTCAAAGTAATTTATTTTTATAATGGGGTTTAGCTGCTTTTCACTGCTGTGTTTATGCCGCTTCACACCCACTTGACACACTAACAGAGAGATATCAATACATAGGTTTTACGATTATTATTAGTCAGATATATTCTTGTGCGGTGAATAGGGCGTGTTGAGTCCAGTTCTCTGAGCAAGGAGTAGGTCTTGTCTACTACATATTGGGTTTATGGAATGGTATCTGAGCTAATTTGATACCCTTGTTTTATGTATCACCCCACCTCACCTTTCCCGTTAAGCAGCCATAGTCTGTTTTCTGCATGTGTGACTCTGTTCTGTTTTGTAATTCAGTTCAAGTGTAACGGTTTTTACATTCCCTCTATCAGTGATACCTTATGAGAAGTGTCCTTTTCTGTGTGACTTATTTCACTTAGAATCGTCGTACCTAAATCCACTCCTCATGCTGCTACTAACCTTATGACATTGATTTCATGGCTGAGTGATATTCCATTGTACATAAGGACCACAACTTCTTTATCCATTTTTCTCTTTCCTGGGATATTTAAGGTGGAATGAAGTGGAGGTCCTTGTCAACAGAGCAGCCCTCAACTTTGGGGTGCTTGTGTCTTGCTGATTTTTCATTTTCCCAATTTATACCCCCATGAGTGGAAGTGCCCTATGCTCTCTAAGCTGTGTTTTTCAGATGTTTCAGGACACACCGTACACTTCTCCAGAGTGGCTGTTGGCAATTTACATCCCGCCCATCAGTGTAGCAAGGCTCCCATTTCTCCATGGCCTGTCCTGCATTTCTGGTTTTGACACTTTTTTCAGCATGGCCCTTTTGACCGATGGGAAGCGAGACTTCTCTGTAGCGCTGATTTGCCTTTCCAGGTTGCTTGGTTGGCCAAAAAGGGCGTATGCGTTTTTTCCTGAATATATTCAGGAAAAAACGCATACGCCCTTTTTGGCCAAGGGCATCATTGTCAACGTTTTGCCGCTTTTCATGTGCTTTAAAGGCGATTCGTATCTACCTCCTGAAATCTGTTTCCTGCAATTCTGCCTTGATTTCAAATCCTCTTCTTTGCCTTCCCTCAATATATTTGTGGACGAGAGTTATCATTTACAACTCTGCAGGTTTGTGAATTGCAGTGCCCTGAACCTCCATTTTACAACTCGTTTTTATGGGAGCTGGCCGCAAAATCGCAGAATGGCTTCAGGCCCTGTTCTGGTTCCGGGGGTCAGGCTGAGCCTGTGGTTAATTCTTCTTTCTGATGGGAAAATAGAGTGACCTGTGCCTGTCCCAACACCAAGAGCTAGTCTCTCGTTGGTTCCACGTCTTCCCGTTTATCCTCAGGACAAATTGCAACCTGTACGGAACAGGAGGTTAAAGGTGCTGATGCTCCAAGTAGGGAGCTTGCTAGTAAAGCGGCTGGAATGGCGAACCCGGGCACAAGGAGATGAGAAATGAGGTGCGTTTTAGAAACCTTTCCCCATCACACGGTGTACCATCTTCTGGGTTTCTCATGCATGTTTTTGATGTAGGAAGATGCCCTTGAACCTGGAGATTTGGGACCCATGCGATGGGTACCACGCAGTATTCCTTTAAAGGGTCTGCGTTTGCTCACCCAACCTCACCAAACCTCTCAGCCCCAAGAGTGTCCACCCTTATGTCTCATCCAGCTGTGCGTCTAGATATGGTCAATCCAGGTTGCATCACAGCCCCTGAACGCATTGTGTAAGAATTTCTCTCTCTTTCACTGTCTTTGTTTCATGGGTGTTTCAAAGTAATTTATTTTTATAATGGGGTTTAGCTGCTTTTCACTGCTGTGTTTATGCCGCTTCACACCCACTTGACACACTAACAGAGAGATATCAATACATAGGTTTTACGATTATTATTAGTCAGATATATTCTTGTGCGGTGAATAGGGCGTGTTGAGTCCAGTTCTCTGAGCAAGGAGTAGGTCTTGTCTACTACATATTGGGTTTATGGAATGGTATCTGAGCTAATTTGATACCCTTGTTTTATGTATCACCCCACCTCACCTTTCCCGTTAAGCAGCCATAGTCTGTTTTCTGCATGTGTGACTCTGTTCTGTTTTGTAATTCAGTTCAAGTGTAACGGTTTTTACATTCCCTCTATCAGTGATACCTTATGAGAAGTGTCCTTTTCTGTGTGACTTATTTCACTTAGAATCGTCGTACCTAAATCCACTCCTCATGCTGCTACTAACCTTATGACATTGATTTCATGGCTGAGTGATATTCCATTGTACATAAGGACCACAACTTCTTTATCCATTTTTCTCTTTCCTGGGATATTTAAGGTGGAATGAAGTGGAGGTCCTTGTCAACAGAGCAGCCCTCAACTTTGGGGTGCTTGTGTCTTGCTGATTTTTCATTTTCCCAATTTATACCCCCATGAGTGGAAGTGCCCTATGCTCTCTAAGCTGTGTTTTTCAGATGTTTCAGGACACACCGTACACTTCTCCAGAGTGGCTGTTGGCAATTTACATCCCGCCCATCAGTGTAGCAAGGCTCCCATTTCTCCATGGCCTGTCCTGCATTTCTGGTTTTGACACTTTTTTCAGCATGGCCCTTTTGACCGATGGGAAGCGAGACTTCTCTGTAGCGCTGATTTGCCTTTCCAGGTTGCTTGGTTGGCCAAAAAGGGCGTATGCGTTTTTTCCTGAATATATTCAGGAAAAAACGCATACGCCCTTTTTGGCCAAGGGCATCATTGTCAACGTTTTGCCGCTTTTCATGTGCTTTAAAGGCGATTCGTATCTACCTCCTGAAATCTGTTTCCTGCAATTCTGCCTTGATTTCAAATCCTCTTCTTTGCCTTCCCTCAATATATTTGTGGACGAGAGTTATCATTTATAACTCTGCAGGTTTGTGAATTGCAGTGCCCTGAACCTCCATTTTACAACTCGTTTTTATGGGAGCTGGCCGCAAAATCGCAGAATGGCTTCAGGCCCTGTTCTGGTTCCGGGGGTCAGGCTGAGCCTGTGGTTAATTCTTCTTTCTGATGGGAAAATAGAGTGACCTGTGCCTGTCCCAACACCAAGAGCTAGTCTCTCGTTGGTTCCACGTCTTCCCGTTTATCCTCAGGACAAATTGCAACCTGTACGGAACAGGAGGTTAAAGGTGCTGATGCTCCAAGTAGGGAGCTTGCTAGTAAAGCGGCTGGAATGGCGAACCCGGGCACAAGGAGATGAGAAATGAGGTGCGTTTTAGAAACCTTTCCCCATCACACGGTGTACCATCTTCTGGGTTTCTCATGCATGTTTTTGATGTAGGAAGATGCCCTTGAACCTGGAGATTTGGGACCCATGCGATGGGTACCACGCAGTATTCCTTTAAAGGGTCTGCGTTTGCTCACCCAACCTCACCAAACCTCTCAGCCCCAAGAGTGTCCACCCTTATGTCTCATCCAGCTGTGCGTCTAGATATGGTCAATCCAGGTTGCATCACAGCCCCTGAACGCATTGTGTAAGAATTTCTCTCTCTTTCACTGTCTTTGTTTCATGGGTGTTTCAAAGTAATTTATTTTTATAATGGGGTTTAGCTGCTTTTCACTGCTGTGTTTATGCCGCTTCACACCCACTTGACACACTAACAGAGAGATATCAATACATAGGTTTTACGATTATTATTAGTCAGATATATTCTTGTGCGGTGAATAGGGCGTGTTGAGTCCAGTTCTCTGAGCAAGGAGTAGGTCTTGTCTACTACATATTGGGTTTATGGAATGGTATCTGAGCTAATTTGATACCCTTGTTTTATGTATCACCCCACCTCACCTTTCCCGTTAAGCAGCCATAGTCTGTTTTCTGCATGTGTGACTCTGTTCTGTTTTGTAATTCAGTTCAAGTGTAACGGTTTTTACATTCCCTCTATCAGTGATACCTTATGAGAAGTGTCCTTTTCTGTGTGACTTATTTCACTTAGAATCGTCGTACCTAAATCCACTCCTCATGCTGCTACTAACCTTATGACATTGATTTCATGGCTGAGTGATATTCCATTGTACATAAGGACCACAACTTCTTTATCCATTTTTCTCTTTCCTGGGATATTTAAGGTGGAATGAAGTGGAGGTCCTTGTCAACAGAGCAGCCCTCAACTTTGGGGTGCTTGTGTCTTGCTGATTTTTCATTTTCCCAATTTATACCCCCATGAGTGGAAGTGCCCTATGCTCTCTAAGCTGTGTTTTTCAGATGTTTCAGGACACACCGTACACTTCTCCAGAGTGGCTGTTGGCAATTTACATCCCGCCCATCAGTGTAGCAAGGCTCCCATTTCTCCATGGCCTGTCCTGCATTTCTGGTTTTGACACTTTTTTCAGCATGGCCCTTTTGACCGATGGGAAGCGAGACTTCTCTGTAGCGCTGATTTGCCTTTCCAGGTTGCTTGGTTGGCCAAAAAGGGCGTATGCGTTTTTTCCTGAATATATTCAGGAAAAAACGCATACGCCCTTTTTGGCCAAGGGCATCATTGTCAACGTTTTGCCGCTTTTCATGTGCTTTAAAGGCGATTCGTATCTACCTCCTGAAATCTGTTTCATGCAATTCTGCCTTGATTTCAAATCCTCTTCTTTGCCTTCCCTCAATATATTTGTGGGCGAGTGTTCTCATTTATAACTCTGCAGGTTTGTGAATTGCAGTGCCCTGAACCTCCATTTTACAACTCGTTTTTATGGGAGCTGGCCACAAAATCGCAGAATGGCTTCAGGCCCTGTTCTGGTTCCGGGGGTCAGGCTGAGCCTGTGGTTAATTCTTCTTTCTGATGGGAAAATAGAGTGACCTGTGCCTGTCCCAACACCAAGAGCTAGTCTCTCGTTGGTTCCACGTCTTCCCGTTTATCCTCAGGACAAATTGCAACCTGTACGGAACAGGAGGTTAAAGGTGCTGATGCTCCAAGTAGGGAGCTTGCTAGTAAAGCGGCTGGAATGGCGAACCCGGGCACAAGGAGATGAGAAATGAGGTGCGTTTTAGAAACCTTTCCCCATCACACGGTGTACCATCTTCTGGGTTTCTCATGCATGTTTTTGATGTAGGAAGATGCCCTTGAACCTGGAGATTTGGGACCCATGCGATGGGTACCACGCAGTATTCCTTTAAAGGGTCTGCGTTTGCTCACCCAACCTCACCAAACCTCTCAGCCCCAAGAGTGTCCACCCTTATGTCTCATCCAGCTGTGCGTCTAGATATGGTCAATCCAGGTTGCATCACAGCCCCTGAACGCATTGTGTAAGAATTTCTCTCTCTTTCACTGTCTTTGTTTCATGGGTGTTTCAAAGTAATTTATTTTTATAATGGGGTTTAGCTGCTTTTCACTGCTGTGTTTATGCCGCTTCACACCCACTTGACACACTAACAGAGAGATATCAATACATAGGTTTTACGATTATTATTAGTCAGATATATTCTTGTGCGGTGAATAGGGCGTGTTGAGTCCAGTTCTCTGAGCAAGGAGTAGGTCTTGTCTACTACATATTGGGTTTATGGAATGGTATCTGAGCTAATTTGATACCCTTGTTTTATGTATCACCCCACCTCACCTTTCCCGTTAAGCAGCCATAGTCTGTTTTCTGCATGTGTGACTCTGTTCTGTTTTGTAATTCAGTTCAAGTGTAACGGTTTTTACATTCCCTCTATCAGTGATACCTTATGAGAAGTGTCCTTTTCTGTGTGACTTATTTCACTTAGAATCGTCGTACCTAAATCCACTCCTCATGCTGCTACTAACCTTATGACATTGATTTCATGGCTGAGTGATATTCCATTGTACATAAGGACCACAACTTCTTTATCCATTTTTCTCTTTCCTGGGATATTTAAGGTGGAATGAAGTGGAGGTCCTTGTCAACAGAGCAGCCCTCAACTTTGGGGTGCTTGTGTCTTGCTGATTTTTCATTTTCCCAATTTATACCCCCATGAGTGGAAGTGCCCTATGCTCTCTAAGCTGTGTTTTTCAGATGTTTCAGGACACACCGTACACTTCTCCAGAGTGGCTGTTGGCAATTTACATCCCGCCCATCAGTGTAGCAAGGCTCCCATTTCTCCATGGCCTGTCCTGCATTTCTGGTTTTGACACTTTTTTCAGCATGGCCCTTTTGACCGATGGGAAGCGAGACTTCTCTGTAGCGCTGATTTGCCTTTCCAGGTTGCTTGGTTGGCCAAAAAGGGCGTATGCGTTTTTTCCTGAATATATTCAGGAAAAAACGCATACGCCCTTTTTGGCCAAGGGCATCATTGTCAACGTTTTGCCGCTTTTCATGTGCTTTAAAGGCGATTCGTATCTACCTCCTGAAATCTGTTTCCTGCAATTCTGCCTTGATTTCAAATCCTCTTCTTTGCCTTCCCTCAATATATTTGTGGGCGAGAGTTCTCATTTATAACTCTGCAGGTTTGTGAATTGCAGTGCCCTGAACCTCCATTTTACAACTCGTTTTTATGGGAGCTGGCCGCAAAATCGCAGAATGGCTTCAGGCCCTGTTCTGGTTCCGGGGGTCAGGCTGAGCCTGTGGTTAATTCTTCTTTCTGATGGGAAAATAGAGTGACCTGTGCCTGTCCCAACACCAAGAGCTAGTCTCTCGTTGGTTCCACGTCTTCCCGTTTATCCTCAGGACAAATTGCAACCTGTACGGAACAGGAGGTTAAAGGTGCTGATGCTCCAAGTAGGGAGCTTGCTAGTAAAGCGGCTGGAATGGCGAACCCGGGCACAAGGAGATGAGAAATGAGGTGCGTTTTAGAAACCTTTCCCCATCACACGGTGTACCATCTTCTGGGTTTCTCATGCATGTTTTTGATGTAGGAAGATGCCCTTGAACCTGGAGATTTGGGACCCATGCGATGGGTACCACGCAGTATTCCTTTAAAGGGTCTGCGTTTGCTCACCCAACCTCACCAAACCTCTCAGCCCCAAGAGTGTCCACCCTTATGTCTCATCCAGCTTTGCGTCTAGATATGGTCAATCCAGGTTGCATCACAGCCCCTGAACGCATTGTGTAAGAATTTCTCTCTCTTTCACTGTCTTTGTTTCATGGTTGTTTCAAAGTAATTTATTTTTATAATGGGGTTTAGCTGCTTTTCACTGCTGTGTTTATGCCACTTTACACCCACTTGACACACTAACAGAGAGATATCAATACATAGGTTTTACGATTATTATTAGTCAGATATATTCTTGTGCGGTGAATAGGGCGTGTTGAGTCCAGTTCTCTGAGCAAGGAGTAGGTCTTGTCTATTACATATTGGGTTTATGGAACGGTATCTGAGCTAATTTGATACCCTTGTTTTATGTATCACCCCACCTCACCTTTCCCGTTAAGCAGCCATAGTGTGTTTTCTGCATGTGTGACTCTGTTCTGTTTTGTAATTCAGTTCAAGTGTAACGGTTTTTACATTCCCTCTATCAGTGATACCTTATGAGTAGTGTCCTTTTCTGTGTGACTTATTTCACTTAGAATCGTCATACCTAAATCCACTCATCATGCTGCTACTAACCTTACGACATTGATTTCCTGGCTGAGTGATATTCCATTGTACATAAGGACCACAACTTCTTTATCCATTTTTCTCTTTCCTGGGATATTTAAGGTGGAATGAAGTGGAGGTCCTGGTCAACAGAGCAGCCCTAAACTTTGGGGTGCTTGTGTCTTGCTGATTTTTAATTTTCCCAATTTATACCCCCATGAGTGGAAGTGCCCTATGCTCTCTAAGCTGTGTTTTTCAGATGTTTCAGGACTCACCGGACACTTCTCCAGAGTGGCTCTTGGCAATTTACATCCCGCCCATCAGTGTAGCAAGGCTCCCATTTCTCCATGGCCTGTCCTGCATTTCTGGTTTTGACACTTTTTTCAGCATGGCCCTTTTGACCGATGGGAAGCGAGACTTCTTTGTAGCGCTGATTTGCCTTTCCAGGTTGCTTGGTTGGCCAAAAAGGGCGTATGCGTTTTTTCCTGAATATATTCAGGAAAAAACGCATACGCCCTTTTTGGCCAAGGGCATCATTGTCAACGTTTTGCCGCTTTTCATGTGCTTTAAAGGCGATTCGTATCTACCTCCTGAAATCTGTTTCCTGCAATTCTGCCTTGATTTCAAATCCTCTTCTTTGCCTTCCCTCAATATGTTTGTGGACGAGAGTTATCATTTATAACTCTGCAGGTTTGTGAATTGCAGTGCCCTGAACCTCCATTTTACAACTCGTTTTTATGGGAGCTGGCCGCAAAATCGCAGAATGGCTTCAGGCCCTGTTCTGGTTCCGGGGGTCAGGCTGAGCCTGTGGTTAATTCTTCTTTCTGATGGGAAAATAGAGTGACCTGTGCCTGTCCCAACACCAAGAGCTAGTCTCTCGTTGGTTCCACGTCTTCCCGTTTATCCTCAGGACAAATTGCAACCTGTACGGAACAGGAGGTTAAAGGTGCTGATGCTCCAAGTAGGGAGCTTGCTAGTAAAGCGGCTGGAATGGCGAACCCGGGCACAAGGAGATGAGAAATGAGGTGCGTTTTAGAAACCTTTCCCCATCACACGGTGTACCATCTTCTGGGTTTCTCATGCATGTTTTTGATGTAGGAAGATGCCCTTGAACCTGGAGATTTGGGACCCATGCGATGGGTACCACGCAGTATTCCTTTAAAGGGTCTGCGTTTGCTCACCCAACCTCACCAAACCTCTCAGCCCCAAGAGTGTCCACCCTTATGTCTCATCCAGCTGTGCGTCTAGATATGGTCAATCCAGGTTGCATCACAGCCCCTGAACGCATTGTGTAAGAATTTCTCTCTCTTTCACTGTCTTTGTTTCATGGGTGTTTCAAAGTAATTTATTTTTATAATGGGGTTTAGCTGCTTTTCACTGCTGTGTTTATGCCGCTTTACACCCACTTGACACACTAACAGAGAGATATCAATACATAGGTTTTACGATTATTATTAATCAGATATATTTTTGTGCGTTGAATAGGGCGTGTTGAGTCCAGTTCTCTGAGCAAGGAGTAGGTCTTGTCTATTACATATTGGGTTTATGGAATGGTATCTGAGCTAATTTGATACCCTTGTTTTATGTATCACCCCACCTCACCTTTCCCGTTAAGCAGCCATAGTGTGTTTTCTGCATGTGTGACTCTGTTCTGTTTTGTAATTCACTTCAAGTGTAACGGTTTTTACATTCCCTCTATCAGTGATACCTTATGAGAAGTGTCCTTTTCTGTGTGACTTATTTAACTTAGAATCGTCGTACCTAAATCCACTCATCATGCTGCTACTAACCTTACGACATTGATTTCCTGGCTGAGTGATATTCCATTGTACATAAGGACCACAACTTCTTTATCCATTTTTCTCTTTCCTGGGATATTTAAGGTGGAATGAAGTGGAGGTCCTGGTCAACAGAGCAGCCCTAAACTTTGGGGTGCTTGTGTCTTGCTGATTTTTAATTTTCCCAATTTATAACCCCATGAGTGGAAGTGCCCTATGCTCTCTAAGCTGTGTTTTTCAGATGTTTCAGGACTCACCGTACACTTCTCCAGAGTGGCTCTTGGCAATTTACATCCCGCCCATCAGTGTAGCAAGGCTCCCATTTCTCCATGGCCTGTCCTGCATTTCTGGTTTTGACACTTTTTTCAGCATGGCCCTTTTGACCGATGGGAAGCGACACTTCTTTGTAGCGCTGATTTGCCTTTCCAGGTTGCTTGGTTGGCCAAAAAGGGCGTATGCGTTTTTTCCTGAGTATACTCAGGAAAAAACGCATACGCCCTTTTTGGCCAAGGGCATCATTGTCAACGTTTTGCCGCTTTTCATGTGCTTTAAAGGCGATTCGTATCTACCTCCTGAAATCTGTTTCCTGCAATTCTGCCTTGATTTCAAATCCTCTTCTTTGCCTTCCTCAATATATTTGTGGACGAGAGTTATCATTTACAACTCTGCAGGTTTGTGAATTGCAGTGCCCTGAACCTCCATTTTACAACTCGTTTTTATGGGAGCTGGCCGCAAAATCGCAGAATGGCTTCAGGCCCTGTTCTGGTTCCGGGGGTCAGGCTGAGCCTGTGGTTAATTCTTCTTTCTGATGGGAAAATAGAGTGACCTGTGCCTGTCCCAACACCAAGAGCTAGTCTCTCGTTGGTTCCACGTCTTCCCGTTTATCCTCAGGACAAATTGCAACCTGTACGGAACAGGAGGTTAAAGGTGCTGATGCTCCAAGTAGGGAGCTTGCTAGTAAAGCCGCTGGAATGGCGAACCCGGGCACAAGGAGATGAGAAATGAGGTGCGTTTTAGAAACCTTTCCCCATCACACGGTGTACCATCTTCTGGGTTTCTCATGCATGTTTTTGATGTAGGAAGATGCCCTTGAACCTGGAGATTTGGGACCCATGCGATGGGTACCACGCAGTATTCCTTTAAAGGGTCTGCGTTTGCTCACCCAACCTCACCAAACCTCTCAGCCCCAAGAGTGTCCACCCTTATGTCTGATCCAGCTGTGCGTCTAGATATGGTCAATCCAGGTTGCATCACAGCCCCAGAACGCATTGTGTAAGAATTTCTCTCTCTTTCACTGTCTTTGTTTCATGGGTGTTTCAAAGTAATTTATTTTTATAATGGGGTTTAGCTGCTTTTCACTGCTGTGTTTATGCCGCTTTACACCCACTTGACACACTAACAGAGAGATATCAATACATAGGTTTTACGATTATTATTAGTCAGATATATTCTTGTGCGGTGAATAGGGCGTGTTGAGTCCAGTTCTCTGAGCAAGGAGTAGGTCTTGTCTACTACATATTGGGTTTATGGAATGGTATCTGAGCTAATTTGATACCCTTGTTTTATGTATCACCCCACCTCACCTTTCCCGTTAAGCAGCCATAGTCTGTTTTCTGCATGTGTGACTCTGTTCTGTTTTGTAATTCAGTTCAAGTGTAACGGTTTTTACATTCCCTCTATCAGTGATACCTTATGAGAAGTGTCCTTTTCTGTGTGACTTATTTCACTTAGAATCGTCGTACCTAAATCCACTCATCATGCTGCTACTAACCTTATGACATTGATTTCATGGCTGAGTGATATTCCATTGTACATAAGGACCACAACTTCTTTATCCATTTTTCTCTTTCCTGGGATATTTAAGGTGGAATGAAGTGGAGGTCCTTGTCAACAGAGCAGCCCTCAACTTTGGGGTGCTTGTGTCTTGCTGATTTTTCATTTTCCCAATTTATACCCCCATGAGTGGAAGTGCCCTATGCTCTCTAAGCTGTGTTTTTCAGATGTTTCAGGACACACCGTACACTTCTCCAGAGTGGCTGTTGGCAATTTACATCCCGCCCATCAGTGTAGCAAGGCTCCCATTTCTCCATGGCCTATCCTGCATTTCTGGTTTTGACACTTTTTTCAGCATGGCCCTTTTGACCGATGGGAAGCGAGACTTCTCTGTAGCGCTGATTTGCCTTTCCAGGTTGCTTGGTTGGCCAAAAAGGGCGTATGCGTTTTTTCCTGAATATATTCAGGAAAAAACGCATACGCCCTTTTTGGCCAAGGGCATCATTGTCAACGTTTTGCCGCTTTTCATGTGCTTTAAAGGCGATTCGTATCTACCTCCTGAAATCTGTTTCGTGCAATTCTGCCTTGATTTCACATCCTCTTCTTTGCCTTCCCTCAATATATTTGTGGGCGAGAGTTCTCATTTATAACTCTGCAGGTTTGTGAATTGCAGTGCCCTGAACCTCCATTTTACAACTCGTTTTTATGGGAGCTGGCCGCAAACTCGCAGAATGGCTTCAGGCCCTGTTCTGGTTCCGGGGGGCAGGCTGAGCCTGTGGTTAATTCTTCTTTCTGATGGGAAAATAGAGTGACCTGTGCCTGTCCCAACACCAAGAGCTAGTCTCTCGTTGGTTCCACGTCTTCCCGTTTATCCTCAGGACAAATTGCAACCTGTACGGAACAGGAGGTTAAAGGTGCTGATGCTCCAAGTAGGGAGCTTGCTAGTAAAGCGGCTGGAATGGCGAACCCGGGCACAAGGAGATGAGAAATGAGGTGCGTTTTAGAAACCTTTCCCCATCACACGGTGTACCATCTTCTGGGTTTCTCATGCATGTTTTTGATGTAGGAAGATGCCCTTGAACCTGGAGATTTGGGACCCATGCGATGGGTACCACGCAGTATTCCTTTAAAGGGTCTGCGTTTGCTCACCCAACCTCACCAAACCTCTCAGCCCCAAGAGTGTCCACCCTTATGTCTCATCCAGCTTTGCGTCTAGATATGGTCAATCCAGGTTGCATCACAGCCCCTGAATGCATTGTGTAAGAATTTCTCTCTCTTTCACTGTCTTTGTTTCATGGTTGTTTCAAAGTAATTTATTTTTATAATGGGGTTTAGCTGCTTTTCACTGCTGTGTTTATGCCGCTTTACACCCACTTGACACACTAACAGAGAGATATCAATACATAGGTTTTACGATTATTATTAGTCAGATATATTCTTGTGCGGTGAATAGGGCGTGTTGAGTCCAGTTCTCTGAGCAAGGAGTAGGTCTTGTCTATTACATATTGGGTTTATGGAACGGTATCTGAGCTAATTTGATACCCTTGTTTTATGTATCACCCCACCTCACCTTTCCCGTTAAGCAGCCATAGTGTGTTTTCTGCATGTGTGACTCTGTTCTGTTTTGTAATTCAGTTCAAGTGTAACGGTTTTTACATTCCCTCTATCAGTGATACCTTATGAGTAGTGTCCTTTTCTGTGTGACTTATTTCACTTAGAATCGTCATACCTAAATCCACTCATCATGCTGCTACTAACCTTACGACATTGATTTCCTGGCTGAGTGATATTCCATTGTACATAAGGACCACAACTTCTTTATCCATTTTTCTCTTTCCTGGGATATTTAAGGTGGAATGAAGTGGAGGTCCTGGTCAACAGAGTAGCCCTAAACTTTGGGGTGCTTGTGTCTTGCTGATTTTTAATTTTCCCAATTTATACCCCCATGAGTGGAAGAGCCCTATGCTCTCTAAGCTGTGTTTTTCAGATGTTTCAGGACTCACCGGACACTTCTCCAGAGTGGCTCTTGGCAATTTACATCCCGCCCATCAGTGTAGCAAGGCTCCCATTTCTCCATGGCCTGTCCTGCATTTCTGGTTTTGACACTTTTTTCAGCATGGCCCTTTTGACCGATGGGAAGCGAGACTTCTTTGTAGCGCTGATTTGCCTTTCCAGGTTGCTTGGTTGGCCAAAAAGGGCGTATGCGTTTTTTCCTGAATATATTCAGGAAAAAACGCATACGCCCTTTTTGGCCAAGGGCATCATTGTCAACGTTTTGCCGCTTTTCATGTGCTTTAAAGGCGATTCGTATCTACCTCCTGAAATCTGTTTCCTGCAATTCTGCCTTGATTTCAAATCCTCTTCTTTGCCTTCCCTCAATATATTTGTGGACGAGAGTTATCATTTACAACTCTGCAGGTTTGTGAATTGCAGTGCCCTGAACCTCCATTTTACAACTCGTTTTTATGGGAGCTGGCCGCAAACTCGCAGAATGGCTTCAGGCCCTGTTCTGGTTCCGGGGGTCAGGCTGAGCCTGTGGTTAATTCTTCTTTCTGATGGGAAAATAGAGTGACCTGTGCCTGTCCCAACACCAAGAGCTAGTCTCTCGTTGGTTCCACGTCTTCCCGTTTATCCTCAGGACAAATTGCAACCTGTACGGAACAGGAGGTTAAAGGTGCTGATGCTCCAAGTAGGGAGCTTGCTAGTAAAGCGGCTGGAATGGCGAACCCGGGCACAAGGAGATGAGAAATGAGGTGCGTTTTAGAAACCTTTCCCCATCACACGGTGTACCATCTTCTGGGTTTCTCATGCATGATTTTGATGTAGGAAGATGCCCTTGAACCTGGAGATTTGGGACCCATGCGATGGGTACCACGCAGTATTCCTTTAAAGGGTCTGCGTTTGCTCACCCAACCTCACCAAACCTCTCAGCCCCAAGAGTGTCCACCCTTATGTCTCATCCAGCTGTGCGTCTAGATATGGTCAATCCAGGTTGCATCACAGCCCCTGAACGCATTGTGTAAGAATTTCTCTCTCTTTCACTGTCTTTGTTTCATGGGTGTTTCAAAGTAATTTATTTTTATAATGGGGTTTAGCTGCTTTTCACTGCTGTGTTTATGCCGCTTTACACCCACTTGACACACTAACAGAGAGATATCAATACATAGGTTTTACGATTATTATTAGTCAGATATATTCTTGTGCGGTGAATAGGGCGTGTTGAGTCCAGTTCTCTGAGCAAGGAGTAGGTCTTGTCTATTACATATTGGGTTTATGGAACGGTATCTGAGCTAATTTGATACCCTTGTTTTATGTATCACCCCACCTCACCTTTCCCATTAAGCAGCCATAGTGTGTTTTCTGCATGTGTGACTCTGTTCTGTTTTGTAATTCAGTTCAAGTGTAACGGTTTTTACATTCCCTCTATCAGTGATACCTTATGAGTAGTGTCCTTTTCTGTGTGACTTATTTCACTTAGAATCGTCATACCTAAATCCACTCATCATGCTGCTACTAACCTTACGACATTGATTTCCTGGCTGAGTGATATTCCATTGTACATAAGGACCACAACTTCTTTATCCATTTTTCTCTTTCCTGGGATATTTAAGGTGGAATGAAGTGGAGGTCCTGGTCAACAGAGCAGCCCTCAACTTTGGGGTGCTTGTGTCTTGCTGATTTTTAATTTTCCCAATTTATACCCCCATGAGTGGAAGTGCCCTATGCTCTCTAAGCTGTGTTTTTCAGATGTTTCAGGACTCACCGGACACTTCTCCAGAGTGGCTCTTGGCAATTTACATCCCGCCCATCAGTGTAGCAAGGCTCCCATTTCTCCATGGCCTGTCCTGCATTTCTGGTTTTGACACTTTTTTCAGCATGGCCCTTTTGACCGATGGGAAGCGAGACTTCTTTGTAGCGCTGATTTGCCTTTCCAGGTTGCTTGGTTGGCCAAAAAGGGCGTATGCGTTTTTTCCTGAATATATTCAGGAAAAAACGCATACGCCCTTTTTGGCCAAGGGCATCATTGTCAACGTTTTGCCGCTTTTCATGTGCTTTAAAGGCGATTCGTATCTACCTCCTGAAATCTGTTTCCTGCAATTCTGCCTTGATTTCAAATCCTCTTCTTTGCCTTCCCTCAATATGTTTGTGGACGAGAGTTATCATTTATAACTCTGCAGGTTTGTGAATTGCAGTGCCCTGAACCTCCATTTTACAACTCGTTTTTATGGGAGCTGGCCGCAAAATCGCAGAATGGCTTCAGGCCCTGTTCTGGTTCCGGGGGTCAGGCTGAGCCTGTGGTTAATTCTTCTTTCTGATGGGAAAATAGAGTGACCTGTGCCTGTCCCAACACCAAGAGCTAGTCTCTCGTTGGTTCCACGTCTTCCCGTTTATCCTCAGGACAAATTGCAACCTGTACGGAACAGGAGGTTAAAGGTGCTGATGCTCCAAGTAGGGAGCTTGCTAGTAAAGCGGCTGGAATGGCGAACCCGGGCACAAGGAGATGAGAAATGAGGTGCGTTTTAGAAACCTTTCCCCATCACACGGTGTACCATCTTCTGGGTTTCTCATGCATGTTTTTGATGTAGGAAGATGCCCTTGAACCTGGAGATTTGGGACCCATGCGATGGGTACCACGCAGTATTCCTTTAAAGGGTCTGCGTTTGCTCACCCAACCTCACCAAACCTCTCAGCCCCAAGAGTGTCCACCCTTATGTCTCATCCAGCTGTGCGTCTAGATATGGTCAATCCAGGTTGCATCACAGCCCCTGAACGCATTGTGTAAGAATTTCTCTCTCTTTCACTGTCTTTGTTTCATGGGTGTTTCAAAGTAATTTATTTTTATAATGGGGTTTAGCTGCTTTTCACTGCTGTGTTTATGCCGCTTTACACCCACTTGACACACTAACAGAGAGATATCAATACATAGGTTTTACGATTATTATTAATCAGATATATTTTTGTGCGTTGAATAGGGCGTGTTGAGTCCAGTTCTCTGAGCAAGGAGTAGGTCTTGTCTATTACATATTGGGTTTATGGAATGGTATCTGAGCTAATTTGATACCCTTGTTTTATGTATCACCCCACCTCACCTTTCCCGTTAAGCAGCCATAGTGTGTTTTCTGCATGTGTGACTCTGTTCTGTTTTGTAATTCACTTCAAGTGTAACGGTTTTTACATTCCCTCTATCAGTGATACCTTATGAGAAGTGTCCTTTTCTGTGTGACTTATTTAACTTAGAATCGTCGTACCTAAATCCACTCATCATGCTGCTACTAACCTTACGACATTGATTTCCTGGCTGAGTGATATTCCATTGTACATAAGGACCACAACTTCTTTATCCATTTTTCTCTTTCCTGGGATATTTAAGGTGGAATGAAGTGGAGGTCCTGGTCAACAGAGCAGCCCTAAACTTTGGGGTGCTTGTGTCTTGCTGATTTTTAATTTTCCCAATTTATAACCCCATGAGTGGAAGTGCCCTATGCTCTCTAAGCTGTGTTTTTCAGATGTTTCAGGACTCACCGTACACTTCTCCAGAGTGGCTCTTGGCAATTTACATCCCGCCCATCAGTGTAGCAAGGCTCCCATTTCTCCATGGCCTGTCCTGCATTTCTGGTTTTGACACTTTTTTCAGCATGGCCCTTTTGACCGATGGGAAGCGACACTTCTTTGTAGCGCTGATTTGCCTTTCCAGGTTGCTTGGTTGGCCAAAAAGGGCGTATGCGTTTTTTCCTGAGTATACTCAGGAAAAAACGCATACGCCCTTTTTGGCCAAGGGCATCATTGTCAACGTTTTGCCGCTTTTCATGTGCTTTAAAGGCGATTCGTATCTACCTCCTGAAATCTGTTTCCTGCAATTCTGCCTTGATTTCAAATCCTCTTCTTTGCCTTCCTCAATATATTTGTGGACGAGAGTTATCATTTACAACTCTGCAGGTTTGTGAATTGCAGTGCCCTGAACCTCCATTTTACAACTCGTTTTTATGGGAGCTGGCCGCAAAATCGCAGAATGGCTTCAGGCCCTGTTCTGGTTCCGGGGGTCAGGCTGAGCCTGTGGTTAATTCTTCTTTCTGATGGGAAAATAGAGTGACCTGTGCCTGTCCCAACACCAAGAGCTAGTCTCTCGTTGGTTCCACGTCTTCCCGTTTATCCTCAGGACAAATTGCAACCTGTACGGAACAGGAGGTTAAAGGTGCTGATGCTCCAAGTAGGGAGCTTGCTAGTAAAGCCGCTGGAATGGCGAACCCGGGCACAAGGAGATGAGAAATGAGGTGCGTTTTAGAAACCTTTCCCCATCACACGGTGTACCATCTTCTGGGTTTCTCATGCATGTTTTTGATGTAGGAAGATGCCCTTGAACCTGGAGATTTGGGACCCATGCGATGGGTACCACGCAGTATTCCTTTAAAGGGTCTGCGTTTGCTCACCCAACCTCACCAAACCTCTCAGCCCCAAGAGTGTCCACCCTTATGTCTGATCCAGCTGTGCGTCTAGATATGGTCAATCCAGGTTGCATCACAGCCCCAGAACGCATTGTGTAAGAATTTCTCTCTCTTTCACTGTCTTTGTTTCATGGGTGTTTCAAAGTAATTTATTTTTATAATGGGGTTTAGCTGCTTTTCACTGCTGTGTTTATGCCGCTTTACACCCACTTGACACACTAACAGAGAGGTATCAATACATAGGTTTTACGATTATTATTAGTCAGATATATTCTTGTGCGGTGAATAGGGCGTGTTGAGTCCAGTTCTCTGAGCAAGGAGTAGGTCTTGTCTACTACATATTGGGTTTATGGAATGGTATCTGAGCTAATTTGATACCCTTGTTTTATGTATCACCCCACCTCACCTTTCCCGTTAAGCAGCCATAGTCTGTTTTCTGCATGTGTGACTCTGTTCTGTTTTGTAATTCAGTTCAAGTGTAACGGTTTTTACATTCCCTCTATCAGTGATACCTTATGAGAAGTGTCCTTTTCTGTGTGACTTATTTCACTTAGAATCGTCGTACCTAAATCCACTCATCATGCTGCTACTAACCTTATGACATTGATTTCATGGCTGAGTGATATTCCATTGTACATAAGGACCACAACTTCTTTATCCATTTTTCTCTTTCCTGGGATATTTAAGGTGGAATGAAGTGGAGGTCCTTGTCAACAGAGCAGCCCTCAACTTTGGGGTGCTTGTGTCTTGCTGATTTTTCATTTTCCCAATTTATACCCCCATGAGTGGAAGTGCCCTATGCTCTCTAAGCTGTGTTTTTCAGATGTTTCAGGACACACCGTACACTTCTCCAGAGTGGCTGTTGGCAATTTACATCCCGCCCATCAGTGTAGCAAGGCTCCCATTTCTCCATGGCCTATCCTGCATTTCTGGTTTTGACACTTTTTTCAGCATGGCCCTTTTGACCGATGGGAAGCGAGACTTCTCTGTAGCGCTGATTTGCCTTTCCAGGTTGCTTGGTTGGCCAAAAAGGGCGTATGCGTTTTTTCCTGAATATATTCAGGAAAAAACGCATACGCCCTTTTTGGCCAAGGGCATCATTGTCAACGTTTTGCCGCTTTTCATGTGCTTTAAAGGCGATTCGTATCTACCTCCTGAAATCTGTTTCGTGCAATTCTGCCTTGATTTCACATCCTCTTCTTTGCCTTCCCTCAATATATTTGTGGGCGAGAGTTCTCATTTATAACTCTGCAGGTTTGTGAATTGCAGTGCCCTGAACCTCCATTTTACAACTCGTTTTTATGGGAGCTGGCCGCAAACTCGCAGAATGGCTTCAGGCCCTGTTCTGGTTCCGGGGGGCAGGCTGAGCCTGTGGTTAATTCTTCTTTCTGATGGGAAAATAGAGTGACCTGTGCCTGTCCCAACACCAAGAGCTAGTCTCTCGTTGGTTCCACGTCTTCCCGTTTATCCTCAGGACAAATTGCAACCTGTACGGAACAGGAGGTTAAAGGTGCTGATGCTCCAAGTAGGGAGCTTGCTAGTAAAGCGGCTGGAATGGCGAACCCGGGCACAAGGAGATGAGAAATGAGGTGCGTTTTAGAAACCTTTCCCCATCACACGGTGTACCATCTTCTGGGTTTCTCATGCATGTTTTTGATGTAGGAAGATGCCCTTGAACCTGGAGATTTGGGACCCATGCGATGGGTACCACGCAGTATTCCTTTAAAGGGTCTGCGTTTGCTCACCCAACCTCACCAAACCTCTCAGCCCCAAGAGTGTCCACCCTTATGTCTCATCCAGCTTTGCGTCTAGATATGGTCAATCCAGGTTGCATCACAGCCCCTGAATGCATTGTGTAAGAATTTCTCTCTCTTTCACTGTCTTTGTTTCATGGTTGTTTCAAAGTAATTTATTTTTATAATGGGGTTTAGCTGCTTTTCACTGCTGTGTTTATGCCGCTTTACACCCACTTGACACACTAACAGAGAGATATCAATACATAGGTTTTACGATTATTATTAGTCAGATATATTCTTGTGCGGTGAATAGGGCGTGTTGAGTCCAGTTCTCTGAGCAAGGAGTAGGTCTTGTCTATTACATATTGGGTTTATGGAACGGTATCTGAGCTAATTTGATACCCTTGTTTTATGTATCACCCCACCTCACCTTTCCCGTTAAGCAGCCATAGTGTGTTTTCTGCATGTGTGACTCTGTTCTGTTTTGTAATTCAGTTCAAGTGTAACGGTTTTTACATTCCCTCTATCAGTGATACCTTATGAGTAGTGTCCTTTTCTGTGTGACTTATTTCACTTAGAATCGTCATACCTAAATCCACTCATCATGCTGCTACTAACCTTACGACATTGATTTCCTGGCTGAGTGATATTCCATTGTACATAAGGACCACAACTTCTTTATCCATTTTTCTCTTTCCTGGGATATTTAAGGTGGAATGAAGTGGAGGTCCTGGTCAACAGAGTAGCCCTAAACTTTGGGGTGCTTGTGTCTTGCTGATTTTTAATTTTCCCAATTTATACCCCCATGAGTGGAAGAGCCCTATGCTCTCTAAGCTGTGTTTTTCAGATGTTTCAGGACTCACCGGACACTTCTCCAGAGTGGCTCTTGGCAATTTACATCCCGCCCATCAGTGTAGCAAGGCTCCCATTTCTCCATGGCCTGTCCTGCATTTCTGGTTTTGACACTTTTTTCAGCATGGCCCTTTTGACCGATGGGAAGCGAGACTTCTTTGTAGCGCTGATTTGCCTTTCCAGGTTGCTTGGTTGGCCAAAAAGGGCGTATGCGTTTTTTCCTGAATATATTCAGGAAAAAACGCATACGCCCTTTTTGGCCAAGGGCATCATTGTCAACGTTTTGCCGCTTTTCATGTGCTTTAAAGGCGATTCGTATCTACCTCCTGAAATCTGTTTCCTGCAATTCTGCCTTGATTTCAAATCCTCTTCTTTGCCTTCCCTCAATATATTTGTGGACGAGAGTTATCATTTACAACTCTGCAGGTTTGTGAATTGCAGTGCCCTGAACCTCCATTTTACAACTCGTTTTTATGGGAGCTGGCCGCAAACTCGCAGAATGGCTTCAGGCCCTGTTCTGGTTCCGGGGGTCAGGCTGAGCCTGTGGTTAATTCTTCTTTCTGATGGGAAAATAGAGTGACCTGTGCCTGTCCCAACACCAAGAGCTAGTCTCTCGTTGGTTCCACGTCTTCCCGTTTATCCTCAGGACAAATTGCAACCTGTACGGAACAGGAGGTTAAAGGTGCTGATGCTCCAAGTAGGGAGCTTGCTAGTAAAGCGGCTGGAATGGCGAACCCGGGCACAAGGAGATGAGAAATGAGGTGCGTTTTAGAAACCTTTCCCCATCACACGGTGTACCATCTTCTGGGTTTCTCATGCATGATTTTGATGTAGGAAGATGCCCTTGAACCTGGAGATTTGGGACCCATGCGATGGGTACCACGCAGTATTCCTTTAAAGGGTCTGCGTTTGCTCACCCAACCTCACCAAACCTCTCAGCCCCAAGAGTGTCCACCCTTATGTCTCATCCAGCTGTGCGTCTAGATATGGTCAATCCAGGTTGCATCACAGCCCCTGAACGCATTGTGTAAGAATTTCTCTCTCTTTCACTGTCTTTGTTTCATGGGTGTTTCAAAGTAATTTATTTTTATAATGGGGTTTAGCTGCTTTTCACTGCTGTGTTTATGCCGCTTTACACCCACTTGACACACTAACAGAGAGATATCAATACATAGGTTTTACGATTATTATTAGTCAGATATATTCTTGTGCGGTGAATAGGGCGTGTTGAGTCCAGTTCTCTGAGCAAGGAGTAGGTCTTGTCTATTACATATTGGGTTTATGGAACGGTATCTGAGCTAATTTGATACCCTTGTTTTATGTATCACCCCACCTCACCTTTCCCATTAAGCAGCCATAGTGTGTTTTCTGCATGTGTGACTCTGTTCTGTTTTGTAATTCAGTTCAAGTGTAACGGTTTTTACATTCCCTCTATCAGTGATACCTTATGAGTAGTGTCCTTTTCTGTGTGACTTATTTCACTTAGAATCGTCATACCTAAATCCACTCATCATGCTGCTACTAACCTTACGACATTGATTTCCTGGCTGAGTGATATTCCATTGTACATAAGGACCACAACTTCTTTATCCATTTTTCTCTTTCCTGGGATATTTAAGGTGGAATGAAGTGGAGGTCCTGGTCAACAGAGCAGCCCTCAACTTTGGGGTGCTTGTGTCTTGCTGATTTTTAATTTTCCCAATTTATACCCCCATGAGTGGAAGTGCCCTATGCTCTCTAAGCTGTGTTTTTCAGATGTTTCAGGACTCACCGGACACTTCTCCAGAGTGGCTCTTGGCAATTTACATCCCGCCCATCAGTGTAGCAAGGCTCCCATTTCTCCATGGCCTGTCCTGCATTTCTGGTTTTGACACTTTTTTCAGCATGGCCCTTTTGACCGATGGGAAGCGAGACTTCTTTGTAGCGCTGATTTGCCTTTCCAGGTTGCTTGGTTGGCCAAAAAGGGCGTATGCGTTTTTTCCTGAATATATTCAGGAAAAAACGCATACGCCCTTTTTGGCCAAGGGCATCATTGTCAACGTTTTGCCGCTTTTCATGTGCTTTAAAGGCGATTCGTATCTACCTCCTGAAATCTGTTTCCTGCAATTCTGCCTTGATTTCAAATCCTCTTCTTTGCCTTCCCTCAATATATTTGTGGACGAGAGTTATCATTTACAACTCTGCAGGTTTGTGAATTGCAGTGCCCTGAACCTCCATTTTACAACTCGTTTTTATGGGAGCTGGCCGCAAAATCGCAGAATGGCTTCAGGCCCTGTTCTGGTTCCGGGGGTCAGGCTGAGCCTGTGGTTAATTCTTCTTTCTGATGGGAAAATAGAGTGACCTGTGCCTGTCCCAACACCAAGAGCTAGTCTCTCGTTGGTTCCACGTCTTCCCGTTTATCCTCAGGACAAATTGCAACCTGTACGGAACAGGAGGTTAAAGGTGCTGATGCTCCAAGTAGGGAGCTTGCTAGTAAAGCGGCTGGAATGGCGAACCCGGGCACAAGGAGATGAGAAATGAGGTGCGTTTTAGAAACCTTTCCCCATCACACGGTGTACCATCTTCTGGGTTTCTCATGCATGTTTTTGATGTAGGAAGATGCCCTTGAACCTGGAGATTTGGGACCCATGCGATGGGTACCACGCAGTATTCCTTTAAAGGGTCTGCGTTTGCTCACCCAACCTCACCAAACCTCTCAGCCCCAAGAGTGTCCACCCTTATGTCTCATCCAGCTTTGCGTCTAGATATGGTCAATCCAGGTTGCATCACAGCCCCTGAATGCATTGTGTAAGAATTTCTCTCTCTTTCACTGTCTTTGTTTCATGGTTGTTTCAAAGTAATTTATTTTTATAATGGGGTTTAGCTGCTTTTCACTGCTGTGTTTATGCCGCTTTACACCCACTTGACACACTAACAGAGAGATATCAATACATAGGTTTTACGATTATTATTAGTCAGATATATTCTTGTGCGGTGAATAGGGCGTGTTGAGTCCAGTTCTCTGAGCAAGGAGTAGGTCTTGTCTATTACATATTGGGTTTATGGAACGGTATCTGAGCTAATTTGATACCCTTGTTTTATGTATCACCCCACCTCACCTTTCCCGTTAAGCAGCCATAGTGTGTTTTCTGCATGTGTGCCTCTGTTCTGTTTTGTAATTCAGTTCAAGTGTAACGGTTTTTACATTCCCTCTATCAGTGATACCTTATGAGTAGTGTCCTTTTCTGTGTGACTTATTTCACTTAGAATCGTCATACCTAAATCCACTCATCATGCTGCTACTAACCTTACGACATTGATTTCCTGGCTGAGTGATATTCCATTGTACATAAGGACCACAACTTCTTTATCCATTTTTCTCTTTCCTGGGATATTTAAGGTGGAATGAAGTGGAGGTCCTGGTCAACAGAGTAGCCCTAAACTTTGGGGTGCTTGTGTCTTGCTGATTTTTAATTTTCCCAATTTATACCCCCATGAGTGGAAGTGCCCTATGCTCTCTAAGCTGTGTTTTTCAGATGTTTCAGGACTCACCGGACACTTCTCCAGAGTGGCTCTTGGCAATTTACATCCCGCCCATCAGTGTAGCAAGGCTCCCATTTCTCCATGGCCTGTCCTGCATTTCTGGTTTTGACACTTTTTTCAGCATGGCCCTTTTGACCGATGGGAAGCGAGACTTCTCTGTAGCGCTGATTTGCCTTTCCAGGTTGCTTGGTTGGCCAAAAAGGGCGTATGCGTTTTTTCCTGAATATATTCAGGAAAAAACGCATACGCCCTTTTTGGCCAAGGGCATCATTGTCAACGTTTTGCCGCTTTTCATGTGCTTTAAAGGCGATTCGTATCTACCTCCTGAAATCTGTTTCGTGCAATTCTGCCTTGATTTCAAATCCTCTTCTTTGCCTTCCCTCAATATATTTGTGGACGAGAGTTATCATTTACAACTCTGCAGGTTTGTGAATTGCAGTGCCCTGAACCTCCATTTTACAACTCGTTTTTATGGGAGCTGGCCGCAAACTCGCAGAATGGCTTCAGGCCCTGTTCTGGTTCCGGGGGTCAGGCTGAGCCTGTGGTTAATTCTTCTTTCTGATGGGAAAATAGAGTGACCTGTGCCTGTCCCAACACCAAGAGCTAGTCTCTCGTTGGTTCCACGTCTTCCCGTTTATCCTCAGGACAAATTGCAACCTGTACGGAACAGGAGGTTAAAGGTGCTGATGCTCCAAGTAGGGAGCTTGCTAGTAAAGCGGCTGGAATGGCGAACCCGGGCACAAGGAGATGAGAAATGAGGTGCGTTTTAGAAACCTTTCCCCATCACACGGTGTACCATCTTCTGGGTTTCTCATGCATGATTTTGATGTAGGAAGATGCCCTTGAACCTGGAGATTTGGGACCCATGCGATGGGTACCACGCAGTATTCCTTTAAAGGGTCTGCGTTTGCTCACCCAACCTCACCAAACCTCTCAGCCCCAAGAGTGTCCACCCTTATGTCTCATCCAGCTGTGCGTCTAGATATGGTCAATCCAGGTTGCATCACAGCCCCTGAACGCATTGTGTAAGAATTTCTCTCTCTTTCACTGTCTTTGTTTCATGGGTGTTTCAAAGTAATTTATTTTTATAATGGGGTTTAGCTGCTTTTCACTGCTGTGTTTATGCCGCTTTACACCCACTTGACACACTAACAGAGAGATATCAATACATAGGTTTTACGATTATTATTAGTCAGATATATTCTTGTGCGGTGAATAGGGCGTGTTGAGTCCAGTTCTCTGAGCAAGGAGTAGGTCTTGTCTATTACATATTGGGTTTATGGAACGGTATCTGAGCTAATTTGATACCCTTGTTTTATGTATCACCCCACCTCACCTTTCCCGTTAAGCAGCCATAGTGTGTTTTCTGCATGTGTGACTCTGTTCTGTTTTGCAATTCAGTTCAAGTGTAACGGTTTTTACATTCCCTCTATCAGTGATACCTTATGAGTAGTGTCCTTTTCTGTGTGACTTATTTCACTTAGAATCGTCATACCTAAATCCACTCATCATGCTGCTACTAACCTTACGACATTGATTTCCTGGCTGAGTGATATTCCATTGTACATAAGGACCACAACTTCTTTATCCATTTTTCTCTTTCCTGGGATATTTAAGGTGGAATGAAGTGGAGGTCCTGGTCAACAGAGTAGCCCTAAACTTTGGGGTGCTTGTGTCTTGCTGATTTTTAATTTTCCCAATTTATACCCCCATGAGTGGAAGAGCCCTATGCTCTCTAAGCTGTGTTTTTCAGATGTTTCAGGACTCACCGGACACTTCTCCAGAGTGGCTCTTGGCAATTTACATCCCGCCCATCAGTGTAGCAAGGCTCCCATTTCTCCATGGCCTGTCCTGCATTTCTGGTTTTGACACTTTTTTCAGCATGGCCCTTTTGACCGATGGGAAGCGAGACTTCTTTGTAGCGCTGATTTGCCTTTCCAGGTTGCTTGGTTGGCCAAAAAGGGCGTATGCGTTTTTTCCTGAATATATTCAGGAAAAAACGCATACGCCCTTTTTGGCCAAGGGCATCATTGTCAACGTTTTGCCGCTTTTCATGTGCTTTAAAGGCGATTCGTATCTACCTCCTGAAATCTGTTTCCTGCAATTCTGCCTTGATTTCAAATCCTCTTCTTTGCCTTCCCTCAATATATTTGTGGACGAGAGTTATCATTTACAACTCTGCAGGTTTGTGAATTGCAGTGCCCTGAACCTCCATTTTACAACTCGTTTTTATGGGAGCTGGCCGCAAACTCGCAGAATGGCTTCAGGCCCTGTTCTGGTTCCGGGGGTCAGGCTGAGCCTGTGGTTAATTCTTCTTTCTGATGGGAAAATAGAGTGACCTGTGCCTGTCCCAACACCAAGAGCTAGTCTCTCGTTGGTTCCACGTCTTCCCGTTTATCCTCAGGACAAATTGCAACCTGTACGGAACAGGAGGTTAAAGGTGCTGATGCTCCAAGTAGGGAGCTTGCTAGTAAAGCGGCTGGAATGGCGAACCCGGGCACAAGGAGATGAGAAATGAGGTGCGTTTTAGAAACCTTTCCCCATCACACGGTGTACCATCTTCTGGGTTTCTCATGCATGATTTTGATGTAGGAAGATGCCCTTGAACCTGGAGATTTGGGACCCATGCGATGGGTACCACGCAGTATTCCTTTAAAGGGTCTGCGTTTGCTCACCCAACCTCACCAAACCTCTCAGCCCCAAGAGTGTCCACCCTTATGTCTCATCCAGCTGTGCGTCTAGATATGGTCAATCCAGGTTGCATCACAGCCCCTGAACGCATTGTGTAAGAATTTCTCTCTCTTTCACTGTCTTTGTTTCATGGGTGTTTCAAAGTAATTTATTTTTATAATGGGGTTTAGCTGCTTTTCACTGCTGTGTTTATGCCGCTTTACACCCACTTGACACACTAACAGAGAGATATCAATACATAGGTTTTACGATTATTATTAGTCAGATATATTCTTGTGCGGTGAATAGGGCGTGTTGAGTCCAGTTCTCTGAGCAAGGAGTAGGTCTTGTCTATTACATATTGGGTTTATGGAACGGTATCTGAGCTAATTTGATACCCTTGTTTTATGTATCACCCCACCTCACCTTTCCCATTAAGCAGCCATAGTGTGTTTTCTGCATGTGTGACTCTGTTCTGTTTTGTAATTCAGTTCAAGTGTAACGGTTTTTACATTCCCTCTATCAGTGATACCTTATGAGTAGTGTCCTTTTCTGTGTGACTTATTTCACTTAGAATCGTCATACCTAAATCCACTCATCATGCTGCTACTAACCTTACGACATTGATTTCCTGGCTGAGTGATATTCCATTGTACATAAGGACCACAACTTCTTTATCCATTTTTCTCTTTCCTGGGATATTTAAGGTGGAATGAAGTGGAGGTCCTGGTCAACAGAGCAGCCCTCAACTTTGGGGTGCTTGTGTCTTGCTGATTTTTAATTTTCCCAATTTATACCCCCATGAGTGGAAGTGCCCTATGCTCTCTAAGCTGTGTTTTTCAGATGTTTCAGGACTCACCGGACACTTCTCCAGAGTGGCTCTTGGCAATTTACATCCCGCCCATCAGTGTAGCAAGGCTCCCATTTCTCCATGGCCTGTCCTGCATTTCTGGTTTTGACACTTTTTTCAGCATGGCCCTTTTGACCGATGGGAAGCGAGACTTCTTTGTAGCGCTGATTTGCCTTTCCAGGTTGCTTGGTTGGCCAAAAAGGGCGTATGCGTTTTTTCCTGAATATATTCAGGAAAAAACGCATACGCCCTTTTTGGCCAAGGGCATCATTGTCAACGTTTTGCCGCTTTTCATGTGCTTTAAAGGCGATTCGTATCTACCTCCTGAAATCTGTTTCCTGCAATTCTGCCTTGATTTCAAATCCTCTTCTTTGCCTTCCCTCAATATATTTGTGGACGAGAGTTATCATTTACAACTCTGCAGGTTTGTGAATTGCAGTGCCCTGAACCTCCATTTTACAACTCGTTTTTATGGGAGCTGGCCGCAAAATCGCAGAATGGCTTCAGGCCCTGTTCTGGTTCCGGGGGTCAGGCTGAGCCTGTGGTTAATTCTTCTTTCTGATGGGAAAATAGAGTGACCTGTGCCTGTCCCAACACCAAGAGCTAGTCTCTCGTTGGTTCCACGTCTTCCCGTTTATCCTCAGGACAAATTGCAACCTGTACGGAACAGGAGGTTAAAGGTGCTGATGCTCCAAGTAGGGAGCTTGCTAGTAAAGCGGCTGGAATGGCGAACCCGGGCACAAGGAGATGAGAAATGAGGTGCGTTTTAGAAACCTTTCCCCATCACACGGTGTACCATCTTCTGGGTTTCTCATGCATGTTTTTGATGTAGGAAGATGCCCTTGAACCTGGAGATTTGGGACCCATGCGATGGGTACCACGCAGTATTCCTTTAAAGGGTCTGCGTTTGCTCACCCAACCTCACCAAACCTCTCAGCCCCAAGAGTGTCCACCCTTATGTCTCATCCAGCTTTGCGTCTAGATATGGTCAATCCAGGTTGCATCACAGCCCCTGAACGCATTGTGTAAGAATTTCTCTCTCTTTCACTGTCTTTGTTTCATGGGTGTTTCAAAGTAATTTATTTTTATAATGGGGTTTAGCTGCTTTTCACTGCTGTGTTTATGCCGCTTTACACCCACTTGACACACTAACAGAGAGATATCAATACATAGGTTTTACGATTATTATTAGTCAGATATATTCTTGTGCGGTGAATAGGGCGTGTTGAGTCCAGTTCTCTGAGCAAGGAGTAGGTCTTGTCTATTACATACTGGGTTTATGGAACGGTATCTGAGCTAATTTGATACCCTTGTTTTATGTATCACCCCACCTCACCTTTCCCGTTAAGCAGCCATAGTGTGTTTTCTGCATGTGTGACTCTGTTCTGTTTTGTAATTCAGTTCAAGTGTAACGGTTTTTACATTCCCTCTATCAGTGATACCTTATGAGAAGTGTCCTTTTCTGTGTGACTTATTTCACTTAGAATCGTCATACCTAAATCCACTCATCATGCTGCTACTAACCTTACGACATTGATTTCCTGGCTGAGTGATATTCCATTGTACATAAGGACCACAACTTCTTTATCCATTTTTCTCTTTCCTGGGATATTTAAGGTGGAATGAAGTGGAGGTCCTGGTCAACAGAGCAGCCCTAAACTTTGGGGTGCTTGTGTCTTGCTGATTTTTAATTTTCCCAATTTATACCCCCATGAGTGGAAGTGCCCTATGCTCTCTAAGCTGTGTTTTTCAGATGTTTCAGGACTCACCGGACACTTCTCCAGAGTGGCTCTTGGCAATTTACATCCCGCCCATCAGTGTAGCAAGGCTCCCATTTCTCCATGGCCTGTCCTGCATTTCTGGTTTTGACACTTTTTTCAGCATGGCCCTTTTGACCGATGGGAAGCGAGACTTCTTTGTAGCGCTGATTTGCCTTTCCAGGTTGCTTGGTTGGCCAAAAAGGGCGTATGCGTTTTTTCCTGAATATATTCAGGAAAAAACGCATACGCCCTTTTTGGCCAAGGGCATCATTGTCAACGTTTTGCCGCTTTTCATGTGCTTTAAAGGCGATTCGTATCTACCTCCTGAAATCTGTTTCCTGCAATTCTGCCTTGATTTCAAATCCTCTTCTTTGCCTTCCCTCAATATGTTTGTGGACGAGAGTTATCATTTATAACTCTGCAGGTTTGTGAATTGCAGTGCCCTGAACCTCCATTTTACAACTCGTTTTTATGGGAGCTGGCCGCAAAATCGCAGAATGGCTTCAGGCCCTGTTCTGGTTCCGGGGGTCAGGCTGAGCCTGTGGTTAATTCTTCTTTCTGATGGGAAAATAGAGTGACCTGTGCCTGTCCCAACACCAAGAGCTAGTCTCTCGTTGGTTCCACGTCTTCCCGTTTATCCTCAGGACAAATTGCAACCTGTACGGAACAGGAGGTTAAAGGTGCTTATGCTCCAAGTAGGGAGCTTGCTAGTAAAGCGGCTGGAATGGCGAACCCGGGCACAAGGAGATGAGAAATGAGGTGTGTTTTAGAAACCTTTCCCCATCACACGGTGTACCATCTTCTGGGTTTCTCATGCATGTTTTTGATGTAGGAAGATGCCCTTGAACCTGGAGATTTGGGACCCATGCGATGGGTACCACGCAGTATTCCTTTAAAGGGTCTGCGTTTGCTCACCCAACCTCACCAAACCTCTCAGCCCCAAGAGTGTCCACCCTTATGTCTCATCCAGCTGTGCGTCTAGATATGGTCAATCCAGGTTGCATCACAGCCCCTGAACGCATTGTGTAAGAATTTCTCTCTCTTTCACTGTCTTTGTTTCATGGGTGTTTCAAAGTAATTTATTTTTATAATGGGGTTTAGCTGCTTTTCACTGCTGTGTTTATGCCGCTTTACACCCACTTGACACACTAACAGAGAGATATCAATACATAGGTTTTACGATTATTATTAGTCAGATATATTCTTGTGCGGTGAATAGGGCGTGTTGAGTCCAGTTCTCTGAGGAAGGAGTAGGTCTTGTCTATTACATATTGGGTTTATGGAACGGTATCTGAGCTAATTTGATACCCTTGTTTTATGTATCACCCCACCTCACCTTTCCCGTTAAGCAGCCATAGTGTGTTTTCTGCATGTGTGACTCTGTTCTGTTTTGTAATTCAGTTCAAGTGTAACGGTTTTTACATTCCCTCTATCAGTGATACCTTATGAGAAGTGTCCTTTTCTGTGTGACTTATTTCACTTAGAATCGTCGTACCTAAATCCACTCATCATGCTGCTACTAACCTTATGACATTGATTTCATGGCTGAGTGATATTCCATTGTACATAAGGACCACAACTTCTTTATCCATTTTTCTCTTTCCTGGGATATTTAAGGTGGAATGAAGTGGAGGTCCTTGTCAACAGAGCAGCCCTCAACTTTGGGGTGCTTGTGTCTTGCTGATTTTTCATTTTCCCAATTTATACCCCCATGAGTGGAAGTGCCCTATGCTCTCTAAGCTGTGTTTTTCAGATGTTTCAGGACACACCGTACACTTCTCCAGAGTGGCTGTTGGCAATTTACATCCCGCCCATCAGTGTAGCAAGGCTCCCATTTCTCCATGGCCTGTCCTGCATTTCTGGTTTTGACACTTTTTTCAGCATGGCCCTTTTGACTGATGGGAAGCGAGACTTCTCTGTAGCGCTGATTTGCCTTTCCAGGTTGCTTGGTTGGCCAAAAAGGGCGTATGCGTTTTTTCCTGAATATATTCAGGAAAAAACGCATACGCCCTTTTTGGCCAAGGGCATCATTGTCAACGTTTTGCCGCTTTTCATGTGCTTTAAAGGCGATTCGTATCTACCTCCTGAAATCTGTTTCGTGCAATTCTGCCTTGATTTCAAATCCTCTTCTTTGCCTTCCCTCAATATATTTGTGGACGAGAGTTCTCATTTATAACTCTGCAGGTTTGTGAATTGCAGTGCCCTGAACCTCCATTTTACAACTCGTTTTTATGGGAGCTGGCCGCAAAATCGCAGAATGGCTTCAGGCCCTGTTCTGGTTCCGGGGGTCAGGCTGAGCCTGTGGTTAATTCTTCTTTCTTATGGGAAAATAGAGTGACCTGTGCCTGTCCCAACACCAAGAGCTAGTCTCTCGTTGGTTCCACGTCTTCCCGTTTATCCTCAGGACAAATTGCAACCTGTACGGAACAGGAGGTTAAAGGTGCTGATGCTCCAAGTAGGGAGCTTGCTAGTAAAGCGGCTGGAATGGCGAACCCGGGCACAAGGAGATGAGAAATGAGGTGCGTTTTAGAAACCTTTCCCCATCACACGGTGTACCATCTTCTGGGTTTCTCATGCATGTTTTTGATGTAGGAAGATGCCCTTGAACCTGGAGATTTGGGACCCATGCGATGGGTACCACGCAGTATTCCTTTAAAGGGTCTGCGTTTGCTCACCCAACCTCACCAAACCTCTCAGCCCCAAGAGTGTCCACCCTTATGTCTCATCCAGCTTTGCATCTAGATATGGTCAATCCAGGTTGCATCACAGCCCCTGAATGCATTGTGTAAGAATTTCTCTCTCTTTCACTGTCTTTGTTTCATGGTTGTTTCAAAGTAATTTATTTTTATAATGGGGTTTAGCTGCTTTTCACTGCTGTGTTTATGCCGCTTTACACCCACTTGACACACTAACAGAGAGATATCAATACATAGGTTTTACGATTATTATTAGTCAGATATATTCTTGTGCGGTGAATAGGGCGTGTTGAGTCCAGTTCTCTGAGCAAGGAGTAGGTCTTGTCTATTACATATTGGGTTTATGGAACGGTATCTGAGCTAATTTGATACCCTTGTTTTATGTATCACCCCACCTCACCTTTCCCGTTAAGCAGCCATAGTGTGTTTTCTGCATGTGTGACTCTGTTCTGTTTTGTAATTCAGTTCAAGTGTAACGGTTTTTACATTCCCTCTATCAGTGATACCTTATGAGTAGTGTCCTTTTCTGTGTGACTTATTTCACTTAGAATCGTCATACCTAAATCCACTCATCATGCTGCTACTAACCTTACGACATTGATTTCCTGGCTGAGTGATATTCCATTGTACATAAGGACCACAACTTCTTTATCCATTTTTCTCTTTCCTGGGATATTTAAGGTGGAATGAAGTGGAGGTCCTGGTCAACAGAGCAGCCCTAAACTTTGGGGTGCTTGTGTCTTGCTGATTTTTAATTTTCCCAATTTATACCCCCATGAGTGGAAGAGCCCTATGCTCTCTAAGCTGTGTTTTTCAGATGTTTCAGGACTCACCGGACACTTCTCCAGAGTGGCTCTTGGCAATTTACATCCCGCCCATCAGTGTAGCAAGGCTCCCATTTCTCCATGGCCTGTCCTGCATTTCTGGTTTTGACACTTTTTTCAGCATGGCCCTTTTGACCGATGGGAAGCGAGACTTCTTTGTAGCGCTGATTTGCCTTTCCAGGTTGCTTGGTTGGCCAAAAAGGGCGTATGCGTTTTTTCCTGAATATATTCAGGAAAAAACGCATACGCCCTTTTTGGCCAAGGGCATCATTGTCAACGTTTTGCCGCTTTTCATGTGCTTTAAAGGCGATTCGTATCTACCTCCTGAAATCTGTTTCCTGCAATTCTGCCTTGATTTCAAATCCTCTTCTTTGCCTTCCCTCAATATATTTGTGGACGAGAGTTATCATTTACAACTCTGCAGGTTTGTGAATTGCAGTGCCCTGAACCTCCATTTTACAACTCGTTTTTATGGGAGCTGGCCGCAAACTCGCAGAATGGCTTCAGGCCCTGTTCTGGTTCCGGGGGGCAGGCTAAGCCTGTGGTTAATTCTTCTTCCTGATGGGAAAATAGAGTGACCTGTGCCTGTCCCAACACCAAGAGCTAGTCTCTCGTTGGTTCCACGTCTTCCCGTTTATCCTCAGGACAAATTGCAACCTGTATGGAACAGGAGGTTAAAGGTGCTGATGCTCCAAGTAGGGAGCTTGCTAGTAAAGTGGCAGGAATGGCGAACCCAGGCACAAGGAGATGAGAAATGAGGTGCGTTTTAGAAACCTTTCACCATCACACGGTGTACCATCTTCTGGGTTTCTCATGCATGTTTTTGATGTAGGAAGATGCCCTTGAACCTGGAGATTTGGGACCCATGCGATGGGTACCACGCAGTATTACTTTAAAGGGTCTGCGTTTGCTCACCCAACCTCACCAAACCTCTCAGCCCCAAGAGTGTCCACCCTTATGCCTCATCCAGCTGTGCGTCTAGATATGGTCAATCCAGGTTGCATCACAGCCCCTGAACGCATTGTGTAAGAATTTCTCTCTCTTTCACTGTCTTTGTTTCATGGGTGTTTCAAAGTAATTTATTTTTATAATGGGGTTTAGCTGCTTTTCACTGCTGTGTTTATGCCGCTTTACACCCACTTGACACACTAACAGAGAGATATCAATACATAGGTTTTACGATTATTATTAGTCAGATATATTCTTGTGCGGTGAATAGGGCGTGTTGAGTCCAGTTCTCTGAGCAAGGAGTAGGTCTTGTCTACTACATATTGGGTTTATGGAATGGTATCTGAGCTAATTTGATACCCTTGTTTTATGTATCACCCCACCTCACCTTTCCCGTTAAGCAGCCATAGTCTGTTTTCTGCATGTGTGACTCTGTTCTGTTTTGTAATTCAGTTCAAGTGTAACGGTTTTTACATTCCCTCTATCAGTGATACCTTATGAGAAGTGTCCTTTTCTGTGTGACTTATTTCACTTAGAATCGTCGTACCTAAATCCACTCATCATGCTGCTACTAACCTTATGACATTGATTTCATGGCTGAGTGATATTCCATTGTACATAAGGACCACAACTTCTTTATCCATTTTTCTCTTTCCTGGGATATTTAAGGTGGAATGAAGTGGAGGTCCTTGTCAACAGAGCAGCCCTCAACTTTGGGGTGCTTGTGTCTTGCTGATTTTTCATTTTCCCAATTTATACCCCCATGAGTGGAAGTGCCCTATGCTCTCTAAGCTGTGTTTTTCAGATGTTTCAGGACACACCGTACACTTCTCCAGAGTGGCTGTTGGCAATTTACATCCCGCCCATCAGTGTAGCAAGGCTCCCATTTCTCCATGGCCTGTCCTGCATTTCTGGTTTTGACACTTTTTTCAGCATGGCCCTTTTGACCGATGGGAAGCGAGACTTCTCTGTAGCGCTGATTTGCCTTTCCAGGTTGCTTGGTTGGCCAAAAAGGGCGTATGCGTTTTTTCCTGAATATATTCAGGAAAAAACGCATACGCCCTTTTTGGCCAAGGGCATCATTGTCAACGTTTTGCCGCTTTTCATGTGCTTTAAAGGCGATTCGTATCTACCTCCTGAAATCTGTTTCGTGCAATTCTGCCTTGATTTCAAATCCTCTTCTTTGCCTTCCCTCAATATATTTGTGGGCGAGAGTTCTCATTTATAACTCTGCAGGTTTGTGAATTGCAGTGCCCTGAACCTCCATTTTACAACTCGTTTTTATGGGAGCTGGCCGCAAAATCGCAGAATGGCTTCAGGCCCTGTTCTGGTTCCGGGGGTCAGGCTGAGCCTGTGGTTAATTCTTCTTTCTGATGGGAAAATAGAGTGACCTGTGCCTGTCCCAACACCAAGAGCTAGTCTCTCGTTGGTTCCACGTCTTCCCGTTTATCCTCAGGACAAATTGCAACCTGTACGGAACAGGAGGTTAAAGGTGCTGATGCTCCAAGTAGGGAGCTTGCTAGTAAAGCGGCTGGAATGGCGAACCCGGGCACAAGGAGATGAGAAATGAGGTGCGTTTTAGAAACCTTTCCCCATCACACGGTGTACCATCTTCTGGGATTCTCATGCATGTTTTTGATGTAGGAAGATGCCCTTGAACCTGGAGATTTGGGACCCATGCGATGGGTACCACGCAGTATTCCTTTAAAGGGTCTGCGTTTGCTCACCCAACCTCACCAAACCTCTCAGCCCCAAGAGTGTCCACCCTTATGTCTCATCCAGCTTTGCGTCTAGATATGGTCAATCCAGGTTGCATCACAGCCCCTGAACGCATTGTGTAAGAATTTCTCTCTCTTTCATTGTCTTTGTTTCATGGTTGTTTCAAAGTAATTTATTTTTATAATGGGGTTTAGCTGCTTTTCACTGCTGTGTTTATGCCGCTTTACACCCACTTGACACACTAACAGAGAGATATCAATACATAGGTTTTAAGATTATTACTAGTCAGATATATTCTTGTGCGGTGAATAGGGCGTGTTGAGTCCAGTTCTCTGAGCAAGGAGTAGGTCTTGTCTATTACATATTGGGTTTATGGAACGGTATCTGAGCTAATTTGATACCCTTGTTTTATGTATCACCCCACCTCACCTTTCCCGTTAAGCAGCCATAGTGTGTTTTCTGCATGTGTGACTCTGTTCTGTTTTGTAATTCAGTTCAAGTGTAACGGTTTTTACATTCCCTCTATCAGTGATACCTTATGAGTAGTGTCCTTTTCTGTGTGACTTATTTCACTTAGAATCGTCATACCTAAATCCACTCATCATGCTGCTACTAACCTTACGACATTGATTTCCTGGCTGAGTGATATTCCATTGTACATAAGGACCACAACTTCTTTATCCATTTTTCTCTTTCCTGGGATATTTAAGGTGGAATGAAGTGGAGGTCCTGGTCAACAGAGCAGCCCTAAACTTTGGGGTGCTTGTGTCTTGCTGATTTTTAATTTTCCCAATTTATACCCCCATGAGTGGAAGAGCCCTATGCTCTCTAAGCTGTGTTTTTCAGATGTTTCAGGACTCACCGGACACTTCTCCAGAGTGGCTCTTGGCAATTTACATCCCGCCCATCAGTGTAGCAAGGCTCCCATTTCTCCATGGCCTGTCCTGCATTTCTGGTTTTGACACTTTTTTCAGCATGGCCCTTTTGACCGATGGGAAGCGAGACTTGTTTGTAGCGCTGATTTGCCTTTCCAGGTTGCTTGGTTGGCCAAAAAGGGCGTATGCGTTTTTTCCTGAATATATTCAGGAAAAAACGCATACGCCCTTTTTGGCCAAGGGCATCATTGTCAACGTTTTGCCGCTTTTCATGTGCTTTAAAGGCGATTCGTATCTACCTCCTGAAATCTGTTTCCTGCAATTCTGCCTTGATTTCAAATCCTCTTCTTTGCCTTCCCTCAATATGTTTGTGGACGAGAGTTATCATTTATAACTCTGCAGGTTTGTGAATTGCAGTGCCCTGAACCTCCATTTTACAACTCGTTTTTATGGGAGCTGGCCGCAAAATCGCAGAATGGCTTCAGGCCCTGTTCTGGTTCCGGGGGTCAGGCTGAGCCTGTGGTTAATTCTTCTTTCTGATGGGAAAATAGAGTGACCTGTGCCTGTCCCAACACCAAGAGCTAGTCTCTCGTTGGTTCCACGTCTTCCCGTTTATCCTCAGGACAAATTGCAACCTGCACGGAACAGGAGGTTAAAGGTGCTGATGCTCCAAGTAGGGAGCTTGCTAGTAAAGCGGCTGGAATGGCGAACCCGGGCACAAGGAGATGAGAAATGAGGTGCGTTTTAGAAACCTTTCCCCATCACACGGTGTACCATCTTCTGGGTTTCTCATGCATGTTTTTGATGTAGGAAGATGCCCTTGAACCTGGAGATTTGGGACCCATGCGATGGGTACCACGCAGTATTCCTTTAAAGGGTCTGCGTTTGCTCACCCAACCTCACCAAACCTCTCAGCCCCAAGAGTGTCCACCCTTATGTCTCATCCAGCTGTGCGTCTAGATATGGTCAATCCAGGTTGCATCACAGCCCCTGAACGCATTGTGTAAGAATTTCTCTCTCTTTCACTGTCTTTGTTTCATGGTGGTTTCAAAGTAATTTATTTTTATAATGGGGTTTAGCTGCTTTTCACTGCTGTGTTTATGCCGCTTTACACCCACTTGACACACTAACAGAGAGATATCAATACATAGGTTTTACGATTATTATTAGTCAGATATATTCTTGTGCGGTGAATAGGGCGTGTTGAGTCCAGTTCTCTGAGCAAGGAGTAGGTCTTGTCTACTACATATTGGGTTTATGGAATGGTATCTGAGCTAATTTGATACCCTTGTTTTATGTATCACCCCACCTCACCTTTCCCGTTAAGCAGCCATAGTCTGTTTTCTGCATGTGTGACTCTGTTCTGTTTTGTAATTCAGTTCAAGTGTAACGGTTTTTACATTCCCTCTATCAGTGATACCTTATGAGAAGTGTCCTTTTCTGTGTGACTTATTTCACTTAGAATCGTCGTACCTAAATCCACTCATCATGCTGCTACTAACCTTATGACATTGATTTCATGGCTGAGTGATATTCCATTGTACATAAGGACCACAACTTCTTTATCCATTTTTCTCTTTCCTGGGATATTTAAGGTGGAATGAAGTGGAGGTCCTTGTCAACAGAGCAGCCCTCAACTTTGGGGTGCTTGTGTCTTGCTGATTTTTCATTTTCCCAATTCATGCCCCCATGACTGGAAGTGCCCTATGCTCTCTAAGCTGTGTTTTTCAGATGTTTCAGGACTCACCGTACACTTCTCCAGAGTGGCTGTTGGCAATTTACATCCCGCCCATCAGTGTAGCAAGGCTCCCATTTCTCCATGGCCTGTCCTGCATTTCTGGTTTTGACACTTTTTTCAGCATGGCCCTTTTGACCGATGGGAAGCGAGACTTCTCTGTAGCGCTGATTTGCCTTTCCAGGTTGCTTGGTTGGCCAAAAAGGGCGTATGCGTTTTTTCCTGAATATATTCAGGAAAAAACGCATACGCCCTTTTTGGCCAAGGGCATCATTGTCAACGTTTTGCCGCTTTTCATGTGCTTTAAAGGCGATTCGTATCTACCTCCTGAAATCTGTTTCGTGCAATTCTGCCTTGATTTCAAATCCTCTTCTTTGCCTTCCCTCAATATATTTGTGGGCGAGAGTTCTCATTTATAACTCTGCAGGTTTGTGAATTGCAGTGCCCTGAACCTCCATTTTACAACTCGTTTTTATGGGAGCTGGCCGCAAAATCGCAGAATGGCTTCAGGCCCTGTTCTGGTTCCGGGGGTCAGGCTGAGCCTGTGGTTAATTCTTCTTTCTGATGGGAAAATAGAGTGACCTGTGCCTGTCCCAACACCAAGAGCTAGTCTCTCGTTGGTTCCCCGTCTTCCCGTTCATCCTCAGGACAAATTGCAACCTGTACGGAACAGGAGGTTAAAGGTGCTGATGCTCCAAGTAGGGAGCTTGCTAGTAAAGCGGCTGGAATGGCGAACCCGGGCACAAGGAGATGAGAAATGAGGTGCGTTTTAGAAACCTTTCCCCATCACACGGTGTACCATCTTCTGGGTTTCTCATGCATGTTTTTGATGTAGGAAGATGCCCTTGAACCTGGAGATTTGGGACCCATGCGATGGGTACCACGCAGTATTCCTTTAAAGGGTCTGCGTTTGCTCACCCAACCTCACCAAACCTCTCAGCCCCAAGAGTGTCCACCCTTATGTCTCATCCAGCTGTGCGTCTAGATATGGTCAATCCAGGTTGCATCACAGCCCCTGAACGCATTGTGTAAGAATTTCTCTCTCTTTCACTGTCTTTGTTTCATGGTGGTTTCAAAGTAATTTATTTTTATAATGGGGTTTAGCTGCTTTTCACTGATGTGTTTATGCCGCTTTACACCCACTTGACACACTAACAGAGAGATATCAATACATAGGTTTTACGATTATTATTAGTCAGATATATTCTTGTGCGGTGAATAGGGCGTGTTGAGTCCAGTTCTCTGAGCAAGGAGTAGGTCTTGTCTATTACATATTGGGTTTATGGAACGGTATCTGAGCTAATTTGATACCCTTGTTTTATGTATCACCCCACCTCACCTTTCCCGTTAAGCAGCCATAGTGTGTTTTCTGCATGTGTGACTCTGTTCTGTTTTGTAATTCAGTTCAAGTGTAACGGTTTTTACATTCCCTCTATCAGTGATACCTTATGAGTAGTGTCCTTTTCTGTGTGACTTATTTCACTTAGAATCGTCATACCTAAATCCACTCATCATGCTGCTACTAACCTTACGACATTGATTTCCTGGCTGAGTGATATTCCATTGTACATAAGGACCACAACTTCTTTATCCATTTTTCTCTTTCCTGGGATATTTAAGGTGGAATGAAGTGGAGGTCCTGGTCAACAGAGCAGCCCTAAACTTTGGGGTGCTTGTGTCTTGCTGGTTTTTAATTTTCCCAATTTATACCCCCATGAGTGGAAGTGCCCTATGCTCTCTAAGCTGTGTTTTTCAGATGTTTCAGGACTCACCGGACACTTCTCCAGAGTGGATCTTTGCAATTTACATCCCGCCCATCAGTGTAGCAAGGCTCCCATTTCTCCATGGCCTGTCCTGCATTTCTGGTTTTGACACTTTTTTCAGCATGGCCCTTTTGACCGATGGGAAGCGAGACTTCTTTGTAGCGCTGATTTGCCTTTCCAGGTTGCTTGGTTGGCCAAAAAGGGCGTATGCGTTTTTTCCTGAATATATTCAGGAAAAAACGCATACGCCCTTTTTGGCCAAGGGCATCATTGTCAACGTTTTGCCGCTTTTCATGTGCTTTAAAGGCGATTCGTATCTACCTCCTGAAATCTGTTTCCTGCAATTCTGCCTTGATTTCAAATCCTCTTCTTTGCCTTCCCTCAATATGTTTGTGGACGAGAGTTATCATTTATAACTCTGCAGGTTTGTGAATTGCAGTGCCCTGAACCTCCATTTTACAACTCGTTTTTATGGGAGCTGGCCGCAAAATCGCAGAATGGCTTCAGGCCCTGTTCTGGTTCCGGGGGTCAGGCTGAGCCTGTGGTTAATTCTTCTTTCTGATGGGAAAATAGAGTGACCTGTGCCTGTCCCAACACCAAGAGCTAGTCTCTCGTTGGTTCCACGTCTTCCCGTTTATCCTCAGGACAAATTGCAACCTGCACGGAACAGGAGGTTAAAGGTGCTGATGCTCCAAGTAGGGAGCTTGCTAGTAAAGCGGCTGGAATGGCGAACCCGGGCACAAGGAGATGAGAAATGAGGTGCGTTTTAGAAACCTTTCCCCATCACACGGTGTACCATCTTCTGGGTTTCTCATGCATGTTTTTGATGTAGGAAGATGCCCTTGAACCTGGAGATTTGGGACCCATGCGATGGGTACCACGCAGTATTCCTTTAAAGGGTCTGCGTTTGCTCACCCAACCTCACCAAACCTCTCAGCCCCAAGAGTGTCCACCCTTATGTCTCATCCAGCTGTGCGTCTAGATATGGTCAATCCAGGTTGCATCACAGCCCCTGAACGCATTGTGTAAGAATTTCTCTCTCTTTCACTGTCTTTGTTTCATGGTGGTTTCAAAGTAATTTATTTTTATAATGGGGTTTAGCTGCTTTTCACTGCTGTGTTTATGCCGCTTTACACCCACTTGACACACTAACAGAGAGATATCAATACATAGGTTTTACGATTATTATTAGTCAGATATATTCTTGTGCGGTGAATAGGGCGTGTTGAGTCCAGTTCTCTGAGCAAGGAGTAGGTCTTGTCTACTACATATTGGGTTTATGGAATGGTATCTGAGCTAATTTGATACCCTTGTTTTATGTATCACCCCACCTCACCTTTCCCGTTAAGCAGCCATAGTCTGTTTTCTGCATGTGTGACTCTGTTCTGTTTTGTAATTCAGTTCAAGTGTAACGGTTTTTACATTCCCTCTATCAGTGATACCTTATGAGAAGTGTCCTTTTCTGTGTGACTTATTTCACTTAGAATCGTCGTACCTAAATCCACTCATCATGCTGCTACTAACCTTATGACATTGATTTCATGGCTGAGTGATATTCCATTGTACATAAGGACCACAACTTCTTTATCCATTTTTCTCTTTCCTGGGATATTTAAGGTGGAATGAAGTGGAGGTCCTTGTCAACAGAGCAGCCCTCAACTTTGGGGTGCTTGTGTCTTGCTGATTTTTCATTTTCCCAATTTATACCCCCATGAGTGGAAGTGCCCTATGCTCTCTAAGCTGTGTTTTTCAGATGTTTCAGGACACACCGTACACTTCTCCAGAGTGGCTGTTGGCAATTTACATCCCGCCCATCAGTGTAGCAAGGCTCCCATTTCTCCATGGCCTGTCCTGCATTTCTGGTTTTGACACTTTTTTCAGCATGGCCCTTTTGACCGATGGGAAGCGAGACTTCTCTGTAGCGCTGATTTGCCTTTCCAGGTTGCTTGGTTGGCCAAAAACGGCGTATGCGTTTTTTCCTGAATATATTCAGGAAAAAACGCATACGCCCTTTTTGGCCAAGGGCATCATTGTCAACGTTTTGCCGCTTTTCATGTGCTTTAAAGGCGATTCGTATCTACCTCCTGAAATCTGTTTCGTGCAATTCTGCCTTGATTTCAAATCCTCTTCTTTGCCTTCCCTCAATATATTTGTGGGCGAGAGTTCTCATTTATAACTCTGCAGGTTTGTGAATTGCAGTGCCCTGAACCTCCATTTTACAACTCGTTTTTATGGGAGCTGGCCGCAAAATCGCAGAATGGCTTCAGGCCCTGTTCTGGTTCCGGGGGTCAGGCTGAGCCTGTGGTTAATTCTTCTTTCTGATGGGAAAATAGAGTGACCTGTGCCTGTCCCAACACCAAGAGCTAGTCTCTCGTTGGTTCCACGTCTTCCCGTTTATCCTCAGGACAAATTGCAACCTGTACGGAACAGGAGGTTAAAGGTGCTGATGCTCCAAGTAGGGAGCTTGCTAGTAAAGCGGCTGGAATGGCGAACCCGGGCACAAGGAGATGAGAAATGAGGTGCGTTTTAGAAACCTTTCCCCATCACACGGTGTACCATCTTCTGGGTTTCTCATGCATGTTTTTGATGTAGGAAGATGCCCTTGAACCTGGAGATTTGGGACCCATGCGATGGGTACCACGCAGTATTCCTTTAAAGGGTCTGCGTTTGCTCACCCAACCTCACCAAACCTCTCAGCCCCAAGAGTGTCCACCCTTATGTCTCATCCAGCTGTGCGTCTAGATATGGTCAATCCAGGTTGCATCACAGCCCCTGAACGCATTGTGTAAGAATTTCTCTCTCTTTCACTGTCTTTGTTTCATGGTGGTTTCAAAGTAATTTATTTTTATAATGGGGTTTAGCTGCTTTTCACTGCTGTGTTTATGCCGCTTTACACCCACTTGACACACTAACAGAGAGATATCAATACATAGGTTTTACGATTATTATTAGTCAGATATATTCTTGTGCGGTGAATAGGGCGTGTTGAGTCCAGTTCTCTGAGCAAGGAGTAGGTCTTGTCTACTACATATTGGGTTTATGGAATGGTATCTGAGCTAATTTGATACCCTTGTTTTATGTATCACCCCACCTCACCTTTCCCGTTAAGCAGCCATAGTCTGTTTTCTGCATGTGTGACTCTGTTCTGTTTTGTAATTCAGTTCAAGTGTAACGGTTTTTACATTCCCTCTATCAGTGATACCTTATGAGAAGTGTCCTTTTCTGTGTGACTTATTTCACTTAGAATCGTCGTACCTAAATCCACTCATCATGCTGCTACTAACCTTATGACATTGATTTCATGGCTGAGTGATATTCCATTGTACATAAGGACCACAACTTCTTTATCCATTTTTCTCTTTCCTGGGATATTGAAGGTGGAATGAAGTGGAGGTCCTTGTCAACAGAGCAGCCCTCAACTTTGGGGTGCTTGTGTCTTGCTGATTTTTCATTTTCCCAATTTATACCCCCATGAGTGGAAGTGCCCTATGCTCTCTAAGCTGTGTTTTTCAGATGTTTCAGGACACACCGTACACTTCTCCAGAGTGGCTGTTGGCAATTTACATCCCGCCCATCAGTGTAGCAAGGCTCCCATTTCTCCATGGCCTGTCCTGCATTTCTGGTTTTGACACTTTTTTCAGCATGGCCCTTTTGACCGATGGGAAGCGAGACTTCTCTGTAGCGCTGATTTGCCTTTCCAGGTTGCTTGGTTGGCCAAAAACGGCGTATGCGTTTTTTCCTGAATATATTCAGGAAAAAACGCATACGCCCTTTTTGGCCAAGGGCATCATTGTCAACGTTTTGCCGCTTTTCATGTGCTTTAAAGGCGATTCGTATCTACCTCCTGAAATCTGTTTCGTGCAATTCTGCCTTGATTTCAAATCCTCTTCTTTGCCTTCCCTCAATATATTTGTGGGCGAGAGTTCTCATTTATAACTCTGCAGGTTTGTGAATTGCAGTGCCCTGAACCTCCATTTTACAACTCGTTTTTATGGGAGCTGGCCGCAAAATCGCAGAATGGCTTCAGGCCCTGTTCTGGTTCCGGGGGTCAGGCTGAGCCTGTGGTTAATTCTTCTTTCTGATGGGAAAATAGAGTGACCTGTGCCTGTCCCAACACCAAGAGCTAGTCTCTCGTTGGTTCCACGTCTTCCCGTTTATCCTCAGGACAAATTGCAACCTGTACGGAACAGGAGGTTAAAGGTGCTGATGCTCCAAGTAGGGAGCTTGCTAGTAAAGCGGCTGGAATGGCGAACCCGGGCACAAGGAGATGAGAAATGAGGTGCGTTTTAGAAACCTTTCCCCATCACACGGTGTACCATCTTCTGGGTTTCTCATGCATGTTTTTGATGTAGGAAGATGCCCTTGAACCTGGAGATTTGGGACCCATGCGATGGGTACCACGCAGTATTCCTTTAAAGGGTCTGCGTTTGCTCACCCAACCTCACCAAACCTCTCAGCCCCAAGAGTGTCCACCCTTATGTCTCATCCAGCTGTGCGTCTAGATATGGTCAATCCAGGTTGCATCACAGCCCCTGAACGCATTGTGTAAGAATTTCTCTCTCTTTCACTGTCTTTGTTTCATGGTGGTTTCAAAGTAATTTATTTTTATAATGGGGTTTAGCTGCTTTTCACTGATGTGTTTATGCCGCTTTACACCCACTTGACACACTAACAGAGAGATATCAATACATAGGTTTTACGATTATTATTAGTCAGATATATTCTTGTGCGGTGAATAGGGCGTGTTGAGTCCAGTTCTCTGAGCAAGGAGTAGGTCTTGTCTATTACATATTGGGTTTATGGAACGGTATCTGAGCTAATTTGATACCCTTGTTTTATGTATCACCCCACCTCACCTTTCCCGTTAAGCAGCCATAGTGTGTTTTCTGCATGTGTGACTCTGTTCTGTTTTGTAATTCAGTTCAAGTGTAACGGTTTTTACATTCCCTCTATCAGTGATACCTTATGAGTAGTGTCCTTTTCTGTGTGACTTATTTCACTTAGAATCGTCATACCTAAATCCACTCATCATGCTGCTACTAACCTTACGACATTGATTTCCTGGCTGAGTGATATTCCATTGTACATAAGGACCACAACTTCTTTATCCATTTTTCTCTTTCCTGGGATATTTAAGGTGGAATGAAGTGGAGGTCCTGGTCAACAGAGCAGCCCTAAACTTTGGGGTGCTTGTGTCTTGCTGGTTTTTAATTTTCCCAATTTATACCCCCATGAGTGGAAGTGCCCTATGCTCTCTAAGCTGTGTTTTTCAGATGTTTCAGGACTCACCGGACACTTCTCCAGAGTGGATCTTTGCAATTTACATCCCGCCCATCAGTGTAGCAAGGCTCCCATTTCTCCATGGCCTGTCCTGCATTTCTGGTTTTGACACTTTTTTCAGCATGGCCCTTTTGACCGATGGGAAGCGAGACTTCTTTGTAGCGCTGATTTGCCTTTCCAGGTTGCTTGGTTGGCCAAAAAGGGCGTATGCGTTTTTTCCTGAATATATTCAGGAAAAAACGCATACGCCCTTTTTGGCCAAGGGCATCATTGTCAACGTTTTGCCGCTTTTCATGTGCTTTAAAGGCGATTCGTATCTACCTCCTGAAATCTGTTTCGTGCAATTCTGCCTTGATTTCAAATCCTCTTCTTTGCCTTCCCTCAATATGTTTGTGGACGAGAGTTATCATTTATAACTCTGCAGGTTTGTGAATTGCAGTGCCCTGAACCTCCATTTTACAACTCGTTTTTATGGGAGCTGGCCGCAAAATCGCAGAATGGCTTCAGGCCCTGTTCTGGTTCCGGGGGTCAGGCTGAGCCTGTGGTTAATTCTTCTTTCTGATGGGAAAATAGAGTGACCTGTGCCTGTCCCAACACCAAGAGCTAGTCTCTCGTTGGTTCCACGTCTTCCCGTTTATCCTCAGGACAAATTGCAACCTGCACGGAACAGGAGGTTAAAGGTGCTGATGCTCCAAGTAGGGAGCTTGCTAGTAAAGCGGCTGGAATGGCGAACCCGGGCACAAGGAGATGAGAAATGAGGTGCGTTTTAGAAACCTTTCCCCATCACACGGTGTACCATCTTCTGGGTTTCTCATGCATGTTTTTGATGTAGGAAGATGCCCTTGAACCTGGAGATTTGGGACCCATGCGATGGGTACCACGCAGTATTCCTTTAAAGGGTCTGCGTTTGCTCACCCAACCTCACCAAACCTCTCAGCCCCAAGAGTGTCCACCCTTATGTCTCATCCAGCTGTGCGTCTAGATATGGTCAATCCAGGTTGCATCACAGCCCCTGAACGCATTGTGTAAGAATTTCTCTCTCTTTCACTGTCTTTGTTTCATGGTGGTTTCAAAGTAATTTATTTTTATAATGGGGTTTAGCTGCTTTTCACTGCTGTGTTTATGCCGCTTTACACCCACTTGACACACTAACAGAGAGATATCAATACATAGGTTTTACGATTATTATTAGTCAGATATATTCTTGTGCGGTGAATAGGGCGTGTTGAGTCCAGTTCTCTGAGCAAGGAGTAGGTCTTGTCTACTACATATTGGGTTTATGGAATGGTATCTGAGCTAATTTGATACCCTTGTTTTATGTATCACCCCACCTCACCTTTCCCGTTAAGCAGCCATAGTCTGTTTTCTGCATGTGTGACTCTGTTCTGTTTTGTAATTCAGTTCAAGTGTAACGGTTTTTACATTCCCTCTATCAGTGATACCTTATGAGAAGTGTCCTTTTCTGTGTGACTTATTTCACTTAGAATCGTCGTACCTAAATCCACTCATCATGCTGCTACTAACCTTATGACATTGATTTCATGGCTGAGTGATATTCCATTGTACATAAGGACCACAACTTCTTTATCCATTTTTCTCTTTCCTGGGATATTGAAGGTGGAATGAAGTGGAGGTCCTTGTCAACAGAGCAGCCCTCAACTTTGGGGTGCTTGTGTCTTGCTGATTTTTCATTTTCCCAATTTATACCCCCATGAGTGGAAGTGCCCTATGCTCTCTAAGCTGTGTTTTTCAGATGTTTCAGGACACACCGTACACTTCTCCAGAGTGGCTGTTGGCAATTTACATCCCGCCCATCAGTGTAGCAAGGCTCCCATTTCTCCATGGCCTGTCCTGCATTTCTGGTTTTGACACTTTTTTCAGCATGGCCCTTTTGACCGATGGGAAGCGAGACTTCTCTGTAGCGCTGATTTGCCTTTCCAGGTTGCTTCGTTGGCCAAAAAGGGCGTATGCGTTTTTTCCTGAATATATTCAGGAAAAAACGCATACGCCCTTTTTGGCCAAGGGCATCATTGTCAACGTTTTGCCGCTTTTCATGTGCTTTAAAGGCGATTCGTATCTACCTCCTGAAATCTGTTTCGTGCAATTCTGCCTTGATTTCAAATCCTCTTCTTTGCCTTCCCTCAATATATTTGTGGGCGAGAGTTCTCATTTATAACTCTGCAGGTTTGTGAATTGCAGTGCCCTGAACCTCCATTTTACAACTCGTTTTTATGGGAGCTGGCCGCAAAATCGCAGAATGGCTTCAGGCCCTGTTCTGGTTCCGGGGGTCAGGCTGAGCCTGTGGTTAATTCTTCTTTCTGATGGGAAAATAGAGTGACCTGTGCCTGTCCCAACACCAAGAGCTAGTCTCTCGTTGGTTCCACGTCTTCCCGTTTATCCTCAGGACAAATTGCAACCTGTACGGAACAGGAGGTTAAAGGTGCTGATGCTCCAAGTAGGGAGCTTGCTAGTAAAGCGGCTGGAATGGCGAACCCGGGCACAAGGAGATGAGAAATGAGGTGCGTTTTAGAAACCTTTCCCCATCACACGGTGTACCATCTTCTGGGTTTCTCATGCATGTTTTTGATGTAGGAAGATGCCCTTGAACCTGGAGATTTGGGACCCATGCGATGGGTACCACGCAGTATTCCTTTAAAGGGTCTGCGTTTGCTCACCCAACCTCACCAAACCTCTCAGCCCCAAGAGTGTCCACCCTTATGTCTCATCCAGCTGTGCGTCTAGATATGGTCAATCCAGGTTGCATCACAGCCCCTGAACGCATTGTGTAAGAATTTCTCTCTCTTTCACTGTCTTTGTTTCATGGTGGTTTCAAAGTAATTTATTTTTATAATGGGGTTTAGCTGCTTTTCACTGATGTGTTTATGCCGCTTTACACCCACTTGACACACTAACAGAGAGATATCAATACATAGGTTTTACGATTATTATTAGTCAGATATATTCTTGTGCGGTGAATAGGGCGTGTTGAGTCCAGTTCTCTGAGCAAGGAGTAGGTCTTGTCTATTACATATTGGGTTTATGGAACGGTATCTGAGCTAATTTGATACCCTTGTTTTATGTATCACCCCACCTCACCTTTCCCGTTAAGCAGCCATAGTGTGTTTTCTGCATGTGTGACTCTGTTCTGTTTTGTAATTCAGTTCAAGTGTAACGGTTTTTACATTCCCTCTATCAGTGATACCTTATGAGTAGTGTCCTTTTCTGTGTGACTTATTTCACTTAGAATCGTCATACCTAAATCCACTCATCATGCTGCTACTAACCTTACGACATTGATTTCCTGGCTGAGTGATATTCCATTGTACATAAGGACCACAACTTCTTTATCCATTTTTCTCTTTCCTGGGATATTTAAGGTGGAATGAAGTGGAGGTCCTGGTCAACAGAGCAGCCCTAAACTTTGGGGTGCTTGTGTCTTGCTGGTTTTTAATTTTCCCAATTTATACCCCCATGAGTGGAAGTGCCCTATGCTCTCTAAGCTGTGTTTTTCAGATGTTTCAGGACTCACCGGACACTTCTCCAGAGTGGATCTTTGCAATTTACATCCCGCCCATCAGTGTAGCAAGGCTCCCATTTCTCCATGGCCTGTCCTGCATTTCTGGTTTTGACACTTTTTTCAGCATGGCCCTTTTGACCGATGGGAAGCGAGACTTCTTTGTAGCGCTGATTTGCCTTTCCAGGTTGCTTGGTTGGCCAAAAAGGGCGTATGCGTTTTTTCCTGAATATATTCAGGAAAAAACGCATACGCCCTTTTTGGCCAAGGGCATCATTGTCAACGTTTTGCCGCTTTTCATGTGCTTTAAAGGCGATTCGTATCTACCTCCTGAAATCTGTTTCCTGCAATTCTGCCTTGATTTCAAATCCTCTTCTTTGCCTTCCCTCAATATGTTTGTGGACGAGAGTTATCATTTATAACTCTGCAGGTTTGTGAATTGCAGTGCCCTGAACCTCCATTTTACAACTCGTTTTTATGGGAGCTGGCCGCAAAATCGCAGAATGGCTTCAGGCCCTGTTCTGGTTCCGGGGGTCAGGCTGAGCCTGTGGTTAATTCTTCTTTCTGATGGGAAAATAGAGTGACCTGTGCCTGTCCCAACACCAAGAGCTAGTCTCTCGTTGGTTCCACGTCTTCCCGTTTATCCTCAGGACAAATTGCAACCTGCACGGAACAGGAGGTTAAAGGTGCTGATGCTCCAAGTAGGGAGCTTGCTAGTAAAGCGGCTGGAATGGCGAACCCGGGCACAAGGAGATGAGAAATGAGGTGCGTTTTAGAAACCTTTCCCCATCACACGGTGTACCATCTTCTGGGTTTCTCATGCATGTTTTTGATGTAGGAAGATGCCCTTGAACCTGGAGATTTGGGACCCATGCGATGGGTACCACGCAGTATTCCTTTAAAGGGTCTGCGTTTGCTCACCCAACCTCACCAAACCTCTCAGCCCCAAGAGTGTCCACCCTTATGTCTCATCCAGCTGTGCGTCTAGATATGGTCAATCCAGGTTGCATCACAGCCCCTGAACGCATTGTGTAAGAATTTCTCTCTCTTTCACTGTCTTTGTTTCATGGTGGTTTCAAAGTAATTTATTTTTATAATGGGGTTTAGCTGCTTTTCACTGCTGTGTTTATGCCGCTTTACACCCACTTGACACACTAACAGAGAGATATCAATACATAGGTTTTACGATTATTATTAGTCAGATATATTCTTGTGCGGTGAATAGGGCGTGTTGAGTCCAGTTCTCTGAGCAAGGAGTAGGTCTTGTCTACTACATATTGGGTTTATGGAATGGTATCTGAGCTAATTTGATACCCTTGTTTTATGTATCACCCCACCTCACCTTTCCCGTTAAGCAGCCATAGTCTGTTTTCTGCATGTGTGACTCTGTTCTGTTTTGTAATTCAGTTCAAGTGTAACGGTTTTTACATTCCCTCTATCAGTGATACCTTATGAGAAGTGTCCTTTTCTGTGTGACTTATTTCACTTAGAATCGTCGTACCTAAATCCACTCATCATGCTGCTACTAACCTTATGACATTGATTTCATGGCTGAGTGATATTCCATTGTACATAAGGACCACAACTTCTTTATCCATTTTTCTCTTTCCTGGGATATTTAAGGTGGAATGAAGTGGAGGTCCTTGTCAACAGAGCAGCCCTCAACTTTGGGGTGCTTGTGTCTTGCTGATTTTTCATTTTCCCAATTTATACCCCCATGAGTGGAAGTGCCCTATGCTCTCTAAGCTGTGTTTTTCAGATGTTTCAGGACACACCGTACACTTCTCCAGAGTGGCTGTTGGCAATTTACATCCCGCCCATCAGTGTAGCAAGGCTCCCATTTCTCCATGGCCTGTCCTGCATTTCTGGTTTTGACACTTTTTTCAGCATGGCCCTTTTGACCGATGGGAAGCGAGACTTCTCTGTAGCGCTGATTTGCCTTTCCAGGTTGCTTGGTTGGCCAAAAAGGGCGTATGCGTTTTTTCCTGAATATATTCAGGAAAAAACGCATACGCCCTTTTTGGCCAAGGGCATCATTGTCAACGTTTTGCCGCTTTTCATGTGCTTTAAAGGCGATTCGTATCTACCTCCTGAAATCTGTTTCGTGCAATTCTGCCTTGATTTCAAATCCTCTTCTTTGCCTTCCCTCAATATATTTGTGGGCGAGAGTTCTCATTTATAACTCTGCAGGTTTGTGAATTGCAGTGCCCTGAACCTCCATTTTACAACTCGTTTTTATGGGAGCTGGCCGCAAAATCGCAGAATGGCTTCAGGCCCTGTTCTGGTTCCGGGGGTCAGGCTGAGCCTGTGGTTAATTCTTCTTTCTGATGGGAAAATAGAGTGACCTGTGCCTGTCCCAACACCAAGAGCTAGTCTCTCGTTGGTTCCACGTCTTCCCGTTTATCCTCAGGACAAATTGCAACCTGTACGGAACAGGAGGTTAAAGGTGCTGATGCTCCAAGTAGGGAGCTTGCTAGTAAAGCGGCTGGAATGGCGAACCCGGGCACAAGGAGATGAGAAATGAGGTGCGTTTTAGAAACCTTTCCCCATCACACGGTGTACCATCTTCTGGGTTTCTCATGCATGTTTTTGATGTAGGAAGATGCCCTTGAACCTGGAGATTTGGGACCCATGCGATGGGTACCACGCAGTATTCCTTTAAAGGGTCTGCGTTTGCTCACCCAACCTCACCAAACCTCTCAGCCCCAAGAGTGTCCACCCTTATGTCTCATCCAGCTGTGCGTCTAGATATGGTCAATCCAGGTTGCATCACAGCCCCTGAACGCATTGTGTAAGAATTTCTCTCTCTTTCACTGTCTTTGTTTCATGGTGGTTTCAAAGTAATTTATTTTTATAATGGGGTTTAGCTGCTTTTCACTGATGTGTTTATGCCGCTTTACACCCACTTGACACACTAACAGAGAGATATCAATACATAGGTTTTACGATTATTATTAGTCAGATATATTCTTGTGCGGTGAATAGGGCGTGTTGAGTCCAGTTCTCTGAGCAAGGAGTAGGTCTTGTCTATTACATATTGGGTTTATGGAACGGTATCTGAGCTAATTTGATACCCTTGTTTTATGTATCACCCCACCTCACCTTTCCCGTTAAGCAGCCATAGTGTGTTTTCTGCATGTGTGACTCTGTTCTGTTTTGTAATTCAGTTCAAGTGTAACGGTTTTTACATTCCCTCTATCAGTGATACCTTATGAGTAGTGTCCTTTTCTGTGTGACTTATTTCACTTAGAATCGTCATACCTAAATCCACTCATCATGCTGCTACTAACCTTACGACATTGATTTCCTGGCTGAGTGATATTCCATTGTACATAAGGACCACAACTTCTTTATCCATTTTTCTCTTTCCTGGGATATTTAAGGTGGAATGAAGTGGAGGTCCTGGTCAACAGAGCAGCCCTAAACTTTGGGGTGCTTGTGTCTTGCTGGTTTTTAATTTTCCCAATTTATACCCCCATGAGTGGAAGTGCCCTATGCTCTCTAAGCTGTGTTTTTCAGATGTTTCAGGACTCACCGGACACTTCTCCAGAGTGGATCTTTGCAATTTACATCCCGCCCATCAGTGTAGCAAGGCTCCCATTTCTCCATGGCCTGTCCTGCATTTCTGGTTTTGACACTTTTTTCAGCATGGCCCTTTTGACCGATGGGAAGCGAGACTTCTTTGTAGCGCTGATTTGCCTTTCCAGGTTGCTTGGTTGGCCAAAAAGGGCGTATGCGTTTTTTCCTGAATATATTCAGGAAAAAACGCATACGCCCTTTTTGGCCAAGGGCATCATTGTCAACGTTTTGCCGCTTTTCATGTGCTTTAAAGGCGATTCGTATCTACCTCCTGAAATCTGTTTCCTGCAATTCTGCCTTGATTTCAAATCCTCTTCTTTGCCTTCCCTCAATATGTTTGTGGACGAGAGTTATCATTTATAACTCTGCAGGTTTGTGAATTGCAGTGCCCTGAACCTCCATTTTACAACTCGTTTTTATGGGAGCTGGCCGCAAAATCGCAGAATGGCTTCAGGCCCTGTTCTGGTTCCGGGGGTCAGGCTGAGCCTGTGGTTAATTCTTCTTTCTGATGGGAAAATAGAGTGACCTGTGCCTGTCCCAACACCAAGAGCTAGTCTCTCGTTGGTTCCACGTCTTCCCGTTTATCCTCAGGACAAATTGCAACCTGCACGGAACAGGAGGTTAAAGGTGCTGATGCTCCAAGTAGGGAGCTTGCTAGTAAAGCGGCTGGAATGGCGAACCCGGGCACAAGGAGATGAGAAATGAGGTGCGTTTTAGAAACCTTTCCCCATCACACGGTGTACCATCTTCTGGGTTTCTCATGCATGTTTTTGATGTAGGAAGATGCCCTTGAACCTGGAGATTTGGGACCCATGCGATGGGTACCACGCAGTATTCCTTTAAAGGGTCTGCGTTTGCTCACCCAACCTCACCAAACCTCTCAGCCCCAAGAGTGTCCACCCTTATGTCTCATCCAGCTGTGCGTCTAGATATGGTCAATCCAGGTTGCATCACAGCCCCTGAACGCATTGTGTAAGAATTTCTCTCTCTTTCACTGTCTTTGTTTCATGGTGGTTTCAAAGTAATTTATTTTTATAATGGGGTTTAGCTGCTTTTCACTGCTGTGTTTATGCCGCTTTACACCCACTTGACACACTAACAGAGAGATATCAATACATAGGTTTTACGATTATTATTAGTCAGATATATTCTTGTGCGGTGAATAGGGCGTGTTGAGTCCAGTTCTCTGAGCAAGGAGTAGGTCTTGTCTACTACATATTGGGTTTATGGAATGGTATCTGAGCTAATTTGATACCCTTGTTTTATGTATCACCCCACCTCACCTTTCCCGTTAAGCAGCCATAGTCTGTTTTCTGCATGTGTGACTCTGTTCTGTTTTGTAATTCAGTTCAAGTGTAACGGTTTTTACATTCCCTCTATCAGTGATACCTTATGAGAAGTGTCCTTTTCTGTGTGACTTATTTCACTTAGAATCGTCGTACCTAAATCCACTCATCATGCTGCTACTAACCTTATGACATTGATTTCATGGCTGAGTGATATTCCATTGTACATAAGGACCACAACTTCTTTATCCATTTTTCTCTTTCCTGGGATATTTAAGGTGGAATGAAGTGGAGGTCCTTGTCAACAGAGCAGCCCTCAACTTTGGGGTGCTTGTGTCTTGCTGATTTTTCATTTTCCCAATTTATACCCCCATGAGTGGAAGTGCCCTATGCTCTCTAAGCTGTGTTTTTCAGATGTTTCAGGACACACCGTACACTTCTCCAGAGTGGCTGTTGGCAATTTACATCCCGCCCATCAGTGTAGCAAGGCTCCCATTTCTCCATGGCCTGTCCTGCATTTCTGGTTTTGACACTTTTTTCAGCATGGCCCTTTTGACCGATGGGAAGCGAGACTTCTCTGTAGCGCTGATTTGCCTTTCCAGGTTGCTTGGTTGGCCAAAAAGGGCGTATGCGTTTTTTCCTGAATATATTCAGGAAAAAACGCATACGCCCTTTTTGGCCAAGGGCATCATTGTCAACGTTTTGCCGCTTTTCATGTGCTTTAAAGGCGATTCGTATCTACCTCCTGAAATCTGTTTCGTGCAATTCTGCCTTGATTTCAAATCCTCTTCTTTGCCTTCCCTCAATATATTTGTGGGCGAGAGTTCTCATTTATAACTCTGCAGGTTTGTGAATTGCAGTGCCCTGAACCTCCATTTTACAACTCGTTTTTATGGGAGCTGGCCGCAAAATCGCAGAATGGCTTCAGGCCCTGTTCTGGTTCCGGGGGTCAGGCTGAGCCTGTGGTTAATTCTTCTTTCTGATGGGAAAATAGAGTGACCTGTGCCTGTCCCAACACCAAGAGCTAGTCTCTCGTTGGTTCCACGTCTTCCCGTTTATCCTCAGGACAAATTGCAACCTGTACGGAACAGGAGGTTAAAGGTGCTGATGCTCCAAGTAGGGAGCTTGCTAGTAAAGCGGCTGGAATGGCGAACCCGGGCACAAGGAGATGAGAAATGAGGTGCGTTTTAGAAACCTTTCCCCATCACACGGTGTACCATCTTCTGGGTTTCTCATGCATGTTTTTGATGTAGGAAGATGCCCTTGAACCTGGAGATTTGGGACCCATGCGATGGGTACCACGCAGTATTCCTTTAAAGGGTCTGCGTTTGCTCACCCAACCTCACCAAACCTCTCAGCCCCAAGAGTGTCCACCCTTATGTCTCATCCAGCTGTGCGTCTAGATATGGTCAATCCAGGTTGCATCACAGCCCCTGAACGCATTGTGTAAGAATTTCTCTCTCTTTCACTGTCTTTGTTTCATGGTGGTTTCAAAGTAATTTATTTTTATAATGGGGTTTAGCTGCTTTTCACTGATGTGTTTATGCCGCTTTACACCCACTTGACACACTAACAGAGAGATATCAATACATAGGTTTTACGATTATTATTAGTCAGATATATTCTTGTGCGGTGAATAGGGCGTGTTGAGTCCAGTTCTCTGAGCAAGGAGTAGGTCTTGTCTATTACATATTGGGTTTATGGAACGGTATCTGAGCTAATTTGATACCCTTGTTTTATGTATCACCCCACCTCACCTTTCCCGTTAAGCAGCCATAGTGTGTTTTCTGCATGTGTGACTCTGTTCTGTTTTGTAATTCAGTTCAAGTGTAACGGTTTTTACATTCCCTCTATCAGTGATACCTTATGAGTAGTGTCCTTTTCTGTGTGACTTATTTCACTTAGAATCGTCATACCTAAATCCACTCATCATGCTGCTACTAACCTTACGACATTGATTTCCTGGCTGAGTGATATTCCATTGTACATAAGGACCACAACTTCTTTATCCATTTTTCTCTTTCCTGGGATATTTAAGGTGGAATGAAGTGGAGGTCCTGGTCAACAGAGCAGCCCTAAACTTTGGGGTGCTTGTGTCTTGCTGGTTTTTAATTTTCCCAATTTATACCCCCATGAGTGGAAGTGCCCTATGCTCTCTAAGCTGTGTTTTTCAGATGTTTCAGGACTCACCGGACACTTCTCCAGAGTGGATCTTTGCAATTTACATCCCGCCCATCAGTGTAGCAAGGCTCCCATTTCTCCATGGCCTGTCCTGCATTTCTGGTTTTGACACTTTTTTCAGCATGGCCCTTTTGACCGATGGGAAGCGAGACTTCTTTGTAGCGCTGATTTGCCTTTCCAGGTTGCTTGGTTGGCCAAAAAGGGCGTATGCGTTTTTTCCTGAATATATTCAGGAAAAAACGCATACGCCCTTTTTGGCCAAGGGCATCATTGTCAACGTTTTGCCGCTTTTCATGTGCTTTAAAGGCGATTCGTATCTACCTCCTGAAATCTGTTTCCTGCAATTCTGCCTTGATTTCAAATCCTCTTCTTTGCCTTCCCTCAATATGTTTGTGGACGAGAGTTATCATTTATAACTCTGCAGGTTTGTGAATTGCAGTGCCCTGAACCTCCATTTTACAACTCGTTTTTATGGGAGCTGGCCGCAAAATCGCAGAATGGCTTCAGGCCCTGTTCTGGTTCCGGGGGTCAGGCTGAGCCTGTGGTTAATTCTTCTTTCTGATGGGAAAATAGAGTGACCTGTGCCTGTCCCAACACCAAGAGCTAGTCTCTCGTTGGTTCCACGTCTTCCCGTTTATCCTCAGGACAAATTGCAACCTGCACGGAACAGGAGGTTAAAGGTGCTGATGCTCCAAGTAGGGAGCTTGCTAGTAAAGCGGCTGGAATGGCGAACCCGGGCACAAGGAGATGAGAAATGAGGTGCGTTTTAGAAACCTTTCCCCATCACACGGTGTACCATCTTCTGGGTTTCTCATGCATGTTTTTGATGTAGGAAGATGCCCTTGAACCTGGAGATTTGGGACCCATGCGATGGGTACCACGCAGTATTCCTTTAAAGGGTCTGCGTTTGCTCACCCAACCTCACCAAACCTCTCAGCCCCAAGAGTGTCCACCCTTATGTCTCATCCAGCTGTGCGTCTAGATATGGTCAATCCAGGTTGCATCACAGCCCCTGAACGCATTGTGTAAGAATTTCTCTCTCTTTCACTGTCTTTGTTTCATGGTGGTTTCAAAGTAATTTATTTTTATAATGGGGTTTAGCTGCTTTTCACTGCTGTGTTTATGCCGCTTTACACCCACTTGACACACTAACAGAGAGATATCAATACATAGGTTTTACGATTATTATTAGTCAGATATATTCTTGTGCGGTGAATAGGGCGTGTTGAGTCCAGTTCTCTGAGCAAGGAGTAGGTCTTGTCTACTACATATTGGGTTTATGGAATGGTATCTGAGCTAATTTGATACCCTTGTTTTATGTATCACCCCACCTCACCTTTCCCGTTAAGCAGCCATAGTCTGTTTTCTGCATGTGTGACTCTGTTCTGTTTTGTAATTCAGTTCAAGTGTAACGGTTTTTACATTCCCTCTATCAGTGATACCTTATGAGAAGTGTCCTTTTCTGTGTGACTTATTTCACTTAGAATCGTCGTACCTAAATCCACTCATCATGCTGCTACTAACCTTATGACATTGATTTCATGGCTGAGTGATATTCCATTGTACATAAGGACCACAACTTCTTTATCCATTTTTCTCTTTCCTGGGATATTTAAGGTGGAATGAAGTGGAGGTCCTTGTCAACAGAGCAGCCCTCAACTTTGGGGTGCTTGTGTCTTGCTGATTTTTCATTTTCCCAATTTATACCCCCATGAGTGGAAGTGCCCTATGCTCTCTAAGCTGTGTTTTTCAGATGTTTCAGGACACACCGTACACTTCTCCAGAGTGGCTGTTGGCAATTTACATCCCGCCCATCAGTGTAGCAAGGCTCCCATTTCTCCATGGCCTGTCCTGCATTTCTGGTTTTGACACTTTTTTCAGCATGGCCCTTTTGACCGATGGGAAGCGAGACTTCTCTGTAGCGCTGATTTGCCTTTCCAGGTTGCTTGGTTGGCCAAAAAGGGCGTATGCGTTTTTTCCTGAATATATTCAGGAAAAAACGCATACGCCCTTTTTGGCCAAGGGCATCATTGTCAACGTTTTGCCGCTTTTCATGTGCTTTAAAGGCGATTCGTATCTACCTCCTGAAATCTGTTTCGTGCAATTCTGCCTTGATTTCAAATCCTCTTCTTTGCCTTCCCTCAATATATTTGTGGGCGAGAGTTCTCATTTATAACTCTGCAGGTTTGTGAATTGCAGTGCCCTGAACCTCCATTTTACAACTCGTTTTTATGGGAGCTGGCCGCAAAATCGCAGAATGGCTTCAGGCCCTGTTCTGGTTCCGGGGGTCAGGCTGAGCCTGTGGTTAATTCTTCTTTCTGATGGGAAAATAGAGTGACCTGTGCCTGTCCCAACACCAAGAGCTAGTCTCTCGTTGGTTCCACGTCTTCCCGTTTATCCTCAGGACAAATTGCAACCTGTACGGAACAGGAGGTTAAAGGTGCTGATGCTCCAAGTAGGGAGCTTGCTAGTAAAGCGGCTGGAATGGCGAACCCGGGCACAAGGAGATGAGAAATGAGGTGCGTTTTAGAAACCTTTCCCCATCACACGGTGTACCATCTTCTGGGTTTCTCATGCATGTTTTTGATGTAGGAAGATGCCCTTGAACCTGGAGATTTGGGACCCATGCGATGGGTACCACGCAGTATTCCTTTAAAGGGTCTGCGTTTGCTCACCCAACCTCACCAAACCTCTCAGCCCCAAGAGTGTCCACCCTTATGTCTCATCCAGCTGTGCGTCTAGATATGGTCAATCCAGGTTGCATCACAGCCCCTGAACGCATTGTGTAAGAATTTCTCTCTCTTTCACTGTCTTTGTTTCATGGTGGTTTCAAAGTAATTTATTTTTATAATGGGGTTTAGCTGCTTTTCACTGCTGTGTTTATGCCGCTTTACACCCACTTGACACACTAACAGAGAGATATCAATACATAGGTTTTACGATTATTATTAGTCAGATATATTCTTGTGCGGTGAATAGGGCGTGTTGAGTCCAGTTCTCTGAGCAAGGAGTAGGTCTTGTCTATTACATATTGGGTTTATGGAACGGTATCTGAGCTAATTTGATACCCTTGTTTTATGTATCACCCCACCTCACCTTTCCCGTTAAGCAGCCATAGTGTGTTTTCTGCATGTGTGACTCTGTTCTGTTTTGTAATTCAGTTCAAGTGTAACGGTTTTTACATTCCCTCTATCAGTGATACCTTATGAGTAGTGTCCTTTTCTGTGTGACTTATTTCACTTAGAATCGTCATACCTAAATCCACTCATCATGCTGCTACTAACCTTACGACATTGATTTCCTGGCTGAGTGATATTCCATTGTACATAAGGACCACAACTTCTTTATCCATTTTTCTCTTTCCTGGGATATTTAAGGTGGAATGAAGTGGAGGTCCTGGTCAACAGAGCAGCCCTAAACTTTGGGGTGCTTGTGTCTTGCTGGTTTTTAATTTTCCCAATTTATACCCCCATGAGTGGAAGTGCCCTATGCTCTCTAAGCTGTGTTTTTCAGATGTTTCAGGACTCACCGGACACTTCTCCAGAGTGGATCTTTGCAATTTACATCCCGCCCATCAGTGTAGCAAGGCTCCCATTTCTCCATGGCCTGTCCTGCATTTCTGGTTTTGACACTTTTTTCAGCATGGCCCTTTTGACCGATGGGAAGCGAGACTTCTTTGTAGCGCTGATTTGCCTTTCCAGGTTGCTTGGTTGGCCAAAAAGGGCGTATGCGTTTTTTCCTGAATATATTCAGGAAAAAACGCATACGCCCTTTTTGGCCAAGGGCATCATTGTCAACGTTTTGCCGCTTTTCATGTGCTTTAAAGGCGATTCGTATCTACCTCCTGAAATCTGTTTCCTGCAATTCTGCCTTGATTTCAAATCCTCTTCTTTGCCTTCCCTCAATATGTTTGTGGACGAGAGTTCTCATTTATAACTCTGCAGGTTTGTGAATTGCAGTGCCCTGAACCTCCATTTTACAACTCGTTTTTATGGGAGCTGGCCGCAAAATCGCAGAATGGCTTCAGGCCCTGTTCTGGTTCCGGGGGTCAGGCTGAGCCTGTGGTTAATTCTTCTTTCTGATGGGAAAATAGAGTGACCTGTGCCTGTCCCAACACCAAGAGCTAGTCTCTCGTTGGTTCCACGTCTTCCCGTTTATCCTCAGGACAAATTGCAACCTGCACGGAACAGGAGGTTAAAGGTGCTGATGCTCCAAGTAGGGAGCTTGCTAGTAAAGCGGCTGGAATGGCGAACCCGGGCACAAGGAGATGAGAAATGAGGTGCGTTTTAGAAACCTTTCCCCATCACACGGTGTACCATCTTCTGGGTTTCTCATGCATGTTTTTGATGTAGGAAGATGCCCTTGAACCTGGAGATTTGGGACCCATGCGATGGGTACCACGCAGTATTCCTTTAAAGGGTCTGCGTTTGCTCACCCAACCTCACCAAACCTCTCAGCCCCAAGAGTGTCCACCCTTATGTCTCATCCAGCTTTGCGTCTAGATATGGTCAATCCAGGTTGCATCACAGCCCCTGAACGCATTGTGTAAGAATTTCTCTCTCTTTCACTGTCTTTGTTTCATGGTTGTTTCAAAGTAATTTATTTTTATAATGGGGTTTAGCTGCTTTTCACTGCTGTGTTTATGCCGCTTTACACCCACTTGACACACTAACAGAGAGATATCAATACATAGGTTTTACGATTATTATTAGTCAGATATATTCTTGCGCGGTGAATAGGGCGTGTTGAGTCCAGTTCTCTGAGCAAGGAGTAGGTCTTGTCTATTACATATTGGGTTTATGGAACGGTATCTGAGCTAATTTGATACCCTTGTTTTATGTATCACCCCACCTCACCTTTCCCGTTAAGCAGCCATAGTGTGTTTTCTGCATGTGTGACTCTGTTCTGTTTTGTAATTCAGTTCAAGTGTAACGGTTTTTACATTCCCTCTATCAGTGATACCTTATGAGTAGTGTCCTTTTCTGTGTGACTTATTTCACTTAGAATCGTCATACCTAAATCCACTCATCATGCTGCTACTAACCTTACGACATTGATTTCCTGGCTGAGTGATATTCCATTGTACATAAGGACCACAACTTCTTTATCCATTTTTCTCTTTCCTGGGATATTTAAGGTGGAATGAAGTGGAGGTCCTGGTCAACAGAGCAGCCCTAAACTTTGGGGTGCTTGTGTCTTGCTGGTTTTTAATTTTCCCAATTTATACCCCCATGAGTGGAAGTGCCCTATGCTCTCTAAGCTGTGTTTTTCAGATGTTTCAGGACTCACCGGACACTTCTCCAGAGTGGATCTTTGCAATTTACATCCCGCCCATCAGTGTAGCAAGGCTCCCATTTCTCCATGGCCTGTCCTGCATTTCTGGTTTTGACACTTTTTTCAGCATGGCCCTTTTGACCGATGGGAAGCGAGACTTCTTTGTAGCGCTGATTTGCCTTTCCAGGTTGCTTGGTTGGCCAAAAAGGGCGTATGCGTTTTTTCCTGAATATATTCAGGAAAAAACGCATATGCCCTTTTTGGCCAAGGGCATCATTGTCAACGTTTTGCCGCTTTTCATGTGCTTTAAAGGCGATTCGTATCTACCTCCTGAAATCTGTTTCCTGCAATTCTGCCTTGATTTCAAATCCTCTTCTTTGCCTTCCCTCAATATGTTTGTGGACGAGAGTTATCATTTATAACTCTGCAGGTTTGTGAATTGCAGTGCCCTGAACCTCCATTTTACAACTCGTTTTTATGGGAGCTGGCCGCAAAATCGCAGAATGGCTTCAGGCCCTGTTCTGGTTCCGGGGGTCAGGCTGAGCCTGTGGTTAATTCTTCTTTCTGATGGGAAAATAGAGTGACCTGTGCCTGTCCCAACACCAAGAGCTAGTCTCTCGTTGGTTCCACGTCTTCCCGTTTATCCTCAGGACAAATTGCAACCTGCACGGAACAGGAGGTTAAAGGTGCTGATGCTCCAAGTAGGGAGCTTGCTAGTAAAGCGGCTGGAATGGCGAACCCGGGCACAAGGAGATGAGAAATGAGGTGCGTTTTAGAAACCTTTCCCCATCACACGGTGTACCATCTTCTGGGTTTCTCATGCATGTTTTTGATGTAGGAAGATGCCCTTGAACCTGGAGATTTGGGACCCATGCGATGGGTACCACGCAGTATTCCTTTAAAGGGTCTGCGTTTGCTCACCCAACCTCACCAAACCTCTCAGCCCCAAGAGTGTCCACCCTTATGTCTCATCCAGCTGTGCGTCTAGATATGGTCAATCCAGGTTGCATCACAGCCCCTGAACGCATTGTGTAAGAATTTCTCTCTCTTTCACTGTCTTTGTTTCATGGTGGTTTCAAAGTAATTTATTTTTATAATGGGGTTTAGCTGCTTTTCACTGCTGTGTTTATGCCGCTTTACACCCACTTGACACACTAACAGAGAGATATCAATACATAGGTTTTACGATTATTATTAGTCAGATATATTCTTGTGCGGTGAATAGGGCGTGTTGAGTCCAGTTCTCTGAGCAAGGAGTAGGTCTTGTCTACTACATATTGGGTTTATGGAATGGTATCTGAGCTAATTTGATACCCTTGTTTTATGTATCACCCCACCTCACCTTTCCCGTTAAGCAGCCATAGTCTGTTTTCTGCATGTGTGACTCTGTTCTGTTTTGTAATTCAGTTCAAGTGTAACGGTTTTTACATTCCCTCTATCAGTGATACCTTATGAGAAGTGTCCTTTTCTGTGTGACTTATTTCACTTAGAATCGTCGTACCTAAATCCACTCATCATGCTGCTACTAACCTTATGACATTGATTTCATGGCTGAGTGATATTCCATTGTACATAAGGACCACAACTTCTTTATCCATTTTTCTCTTTCCTGGGATATTTAAGGTGGAATGAAGTGGAGGTCCTTGTCAACAGAGCAGCCCTCAACTTTGGGGTGCTTGTGTCTTGCTGATTTTTCATTTTCCCAATTTATACCCCCATGAGTGGAAGTGCCCTATGCTCTCTAAGCTGTGTTTTTCAGATGTTTCAGGACATACCGTACACTTCTCCAGAGTGGCTGTTGGCAATTTACATCCCGCCCATCAGTGTAGCAAGGCTCCCATTTCTCCATGGCCTGTCCTGCATTTCTGGTTTTGACACTTTTTTCAGCATGGCCCTTTTGACCGATGGGAAGCGAGACTTCTCTGTAGCGCTGATTTGCCTTTCCAGGTTGCTTGGTTGGCCAAAAAGGGCGTATGCGTTTTTTCCTGAATATATTCAGGAAAAAACGCATACGCCCTTTTTGGCCAAGGGCATCATTGTCAACGTTTTGCCGCTTTTCATGTGCTTTAAAGGCGATTCGTATCTACCTCCTGAAATCTGTTTCGTGCAATTCTGCCTTGATTTCAAATCCTCTTCTTTGCCTTCCCTCAATATATTTGTGGGCGAGAGTTCTCATTTATAACTCTGCAGGTTTGTGAATTGCAGTGCCCTGAACCTCCATTTTACAACTCGTTTTTATGGGAGCTGGCCGCAAAATCGCAGAATGGCTTCAGGCCCTGTTCTGGTTCCGGGGGTCAGGCTGAGCCTGTGGTTAATTCTTCTTTCTGATGGGAAAATAGAGTGACCTGTGCCTGTCCCAACACCAAGAGCTAGTCTCTCGTTGGTTCCACGTCTTCCCGTTTATCCTCAGGACAAATTGCAACCTGTACGGAACAGGAGGTTAAAGGTGCTGATGCTCCAAGTAGGGAGCTTGCTAGTAAAGCGGCTGGAATGGCGAACCCGGGCACAAGGAGATGAGAAATGAGGTGCGTTTTAGAAACCTTTCCCCATCACACGGTGTACCATCTTCTGGGTTTCTCATGCATGTTTTTGATGTAGGAAGATGCCCTTGAACCTGGAGATTTGGGACCCATGCGATGGGTACCACGCAGTATTCCTTTAAAGGGTCTGCGTTTGCTCACCCAACCTCACCAAACCTCTCAGCCCCAAGAGTGTCCACCCTTATGTCTCATCCAGCTGTGCGTCTAGATATGGTCAATCCAGGTTGCATCACAGCCCCTGAACGCATTGTGTAAGAATTTCTCTCTCTTTCACTGTCTTTGTTTCATGGTGGTTTCAAAGTAATTTATTTTTATAATGGGGTTTAGCTGCTTTTCACTGATGTGTTTATGCCGCTTTACACCCACTTGACACACTAACAGAGAGATATCAATACATAGGTTTTACGATTATTATTAGTCAGATATATTCTTGTGCGGTGAATAGGGCGTGTTGAGTCCAGTTCTCTGAGCAAGGAGTAGGTCTTGTCTATTACATATTGGGTTTATGGAACGGTATCTGAGCTAATTTGATACCCTTGTTTTATGTATCACCCCACCTCACCTTTCCCGTTAAGCAGCCATAGTGTGTTTTCTGCATGTGTGACTCTGTTCTGTTTTGTAATTCAGTTCAAGTGTAACGGTTTTTACATTCCCTCTATCAGTGATACCTTATGAGTAGTGTCCTTTTCTGTGTGACTTATTTCACTTAGAATCGTCATACCTAAATCCACTCATCATGCTGCTACTAACCTTACGACATTGATTTCCTGGCTGAGTGATATTCCATTGTACATAAGGACCACAACTTCTTTATCCTTTTTTCTCTTTCCTGGGATATTTAAGGTGGAATGAAGTGGAGGTCCTGGTCAACAGAGCAGCCCTAAACTTTGGGGTGCTTGTGTCTTGCTGGTTTTTAATTTTCCCAATTTATACCCCCATGAGTGGAAGTGCCCTATGCTCTCTAAGCTGTGTTTTTCAGATGTTTCAGGACTCACCGGACACTTCTCCAGAGTGGATCTTTGCAATTTACATCCCGCCCATCAGTGTAGCAAGGCTCCCATTTCTCCATGGCCTGTCCTGCATTTCTGGTTTTGACACTTTTTTCAGCATGGCCCTTTTGACCGATGGGAAGCGAGACTTCTTTGTAGCGCTGATTTGCCTTTCCAGGTTGCTTGGTTGGCCAAAAAGGGCGTATGCGTTTTTTCCTGAATATATTCAGGAAAAAACGCATACGCCCTTTTTGGCCAAGGGCATCATTGTCAACGTTTTGCCGCTTTTCATGTGCTTTAAAGGCGATTCGTATCTACCTCCTGAAATCTGTTTCCTGCAATTCTGCCTTGATTTCAAATCCTCTTCTTTGCCTTCCCTCAATATGTTTGTGGACGAGAGTTATCATTTATAACTCTGCAGGTTTGTGAATTGCAGTGCCCTGAACCTCCATTTTACAACTCGTTTTTATGGGAGCTGGCCGCAAAATCGCAGAATGGCTTCAGGCCCTGTTCTGGTTCCGGGGGTCAGGCTGAGCCTGTGGTTAATTCTTCTTTCTGATGGGAAAATAGAGTGACCTGTGCCTGTCCCAACACCAAGAGCTAGTCTCTCGTTGGTTCCACGTCTTCCCGTTTATCCTCAGGACAAATTGCAACCTGCACGGAACAGGAGGTTAAAGGTGCTGATGCTCCAAGTAGGGAGCTTGCTAGTAAAGCGGCTGGAATGGCGAACCCGGGCACAAGGAGATGAGAAATGAGGTGCGTTTTAGAAACCTTTCCCCATCACACGGTGTACCATCTTCTGGGTTTCTCATGCATGTTTTTGATGTAGGAAGATGCCCTTGAACCTGGAGATTTGGGACCCATGCGATGGGTACCACGCAGTATTCCTTTAAAGGGTCTGCGTTTGCTCACCCAACCTCACCAAACCTCTCAGCCCCAAGAGTGTCCACCCTTATGTCTCATCCAGCTGTGCGTCTAGATATGGTCAATCCAGGTTGCATCACAGCCCCTGAACGCATTGTGTAAGAATTTCTCTCTCTTTCACTGTCTTTGTTTCATGGTGGTTTCAAAGTAATTTATTTTTATAATGGGGTTTAGCTGCTTTTCACTGCTGTGTTTATGCCGCTTTACACCCACTTGACACACTAACAGAGAGATATCAATACATAGGTTTTACGATTATTATTAGTCAGATATATTCTTGTGCGGTGAATAGGGCGTGTTGAGTCCAGTTCTCTGAGCAAGGAGTAGGTCTTGTCTACTACATATTGGGTTTATGGAATGGTATCTGAGCTAATTTGATACCCTTGTTTTATGTATCACCCCACCTCACCTTTCCCGTTAAGCAGCCATAGTCTGTTTTCTGCATGTGTGACTCTGTTCTGTTTTGTAATTCAGTTCAAGTGTAACGGTTTTTACATTCCCTCTATCAGTGATACCTTATGAGAAGTGTCCTTTTCTGTGTGACTTATTTCACTTAGAATCGTCGTACCTAAATCCACTCATCATGCTGCTACTAACCTTATGACATTGATTTCATGGCTGAGTGATATTCCATTGTACATAAGGACCACAACTTCTTTATCCATTTTTCTCTTTCCTGGGATATTTAAGGTGGAATGAAGTGGAGGTCCTTGTCAACAGAGCAGCCCTCAACTTTGGGGTGCTTGTGTCTTGCTGATTTTTCATTTTCCCAATTTATACCCCCATGAGTGGAAGTGCCCTATGCTCTCTAAGCTGTGTTTTTCAGATGTTTCAGGACACACCGTACACTTCTCCAGAGTGGCTGTTGGCAATTTACATCCCGCCCATCAGTGTAGCAAGGCTCCCATTTCTCCATGGCCTGTCCTGCATTTCTGGTTTTGACACTTTTTTCAGCATGGCCCTTTTGACCGATGGGAAGCGAGACTTCTCTGTAGCGCTGATTTGCCTTTCCAGGTTGCTTGGTTGGCCAAAAAGGGCGTATGCGTTTTTTCCTGAATATATTCAGGAAAAAACGCATACGCCCTTTTTGGCCAAGGGCATCATTGTCAACGTTTTGCCGCTTTTCATGTGCTTTAAAGGCGATTCGTATCTACCTCCTGAAATCTGTTTCGTGCAATTCTGCCTTGATTTCAAATCCTCTTCTTTGCCTTCCCTCAATATATTTGTGGGCGAGAGTTCTCATTTATAACTCTGCAGGTTTGTGAATTGCAGTGCCCTGAACCTCCATTTTACAACTCGTTTTTATGGGAGCTGGCCGCAAAATCGCAGAATGGCTTCAGGCCCTGTTCTGGTTCCGGGGGTCAGGCTGAGCCTGTGGTTAATTCTTCTTTCTGATGGGAAAATAGAGTGACCTGTGCCTGTCCCAACACCAAGAGCTAGTCTCTCGTTGGTTCCACGTCTTCCCGTTTATCCTCAGGACAAATTGCAACCTGTACGGAACAGGAGGTTAAAGGTGCTGATGCTCCAAGTAGGGAGCTTGCTAGTAAAGCGGCTGGAATGGCGAACCCGGGCACAAGGAGATGAGAAATGAGGTGCGTTTTAGAAACCTTTCCCCATCACACGGTGTACCATCTTCTGGGTTTCTCATGCATGTTTTTGATGTAGGAAGATGCCCTTGAACCTGGAGATTTGGGACCCATGCGATGGGTACCACGCAGTATTCCTTTAAAGGGTCTGCGTTTGCTCACCCAACCTCACCAAACCTCTCAGCCCCAAGAGTGTCCACCCTTATGTCTCATCCAGCTGTGCGTCTAGATATGGTCAATCCAGGTTGCATCACAGCCCCTGAACGCATTGTGTAAGAATTTCTCTCTCTTTCACTGTCTTTGTTTCATGGTGGTTTCAAAGTAATTTATTTTTATAATGGGGTTTAGCTGCTTTTCACTGATGTGTTTATGCCGCTTTACACCCACTTGACACACTAACAGAGAGATATCAATACATAGGTTTTACGATTATTATTAGTCAGATATATTCTTGTGCGGTGAATAGGGCGTGTTGAGTCCAGTTCTCTGAGCAAGGAGTAGGTCTTGTCTATTACATATTGGGTTTATGGAACGGTATCTGAGCTAATTTGATACCCTTGTTTTATGTATCACCCCACCTCACCTTTCCCGTTAAGCAGCCATAGTGTGTTTTCTGCATGTGTGACTCTGTTCTGTTTTGTAATTCAGTTCAAGTGTAACGGTTTTTACATTCCCTCTATCAGTGATACCTTATGAGTAGTGTCCTTTTCTGTGTGACTTATTTCACTTAGAATCGTCATACCTAAATCCACTCATCATGCTGCTACTAACCTTACGACATTGATTTCCTGGCTGAGTGATATTCCATTGTACATAAGGACCACAACTTCTTTATCCATTTTTCTCTTTCCTGGGATATTTAAGGTGGAATGAAGTGGAGGTCCTGGTCAACAGAGCAGCCCTAAACTTTGGGGTGCTTGTGTCTTGCTGGTTTTTAATTTTCCCAATTTATACCCCCATGAGTGGAAGTGCCCTATGCTCTCTAAGCTGTGTTTTTCAGATGTTTCAGGACTCACCGGACACTTCTCCAGAGTGGATCTTTGCAATTTACATCCCGCCCATCAGTGTAGCAAGGCTCCCATTTCTCCATGGCCTGTCCTGCATTTCTGGTTTTGACACTTTTTTCAGCATGGCCCTTTTGACCGATGGGAAGCGAGACTTCTTTGTAGCGCTGATTTGCCTTTCCAGGTTGCTTGGTTGGCCAAAAAGGGCGTATGCGTTTTTTCCTGAATATATTCAGGAAAAAACGCATACGCCCTTTTTGGCCAAGGGCATCATTGTCAACGTTTTGCCGCTTTTCATGTGCTTTAAAGGCGATTCGTATCTACCTCCTGAAATCTGTTTCCTGCAATTCTGCCTTGATTTCAAATCCTCTTCTTTGCCTTCCCTCAATATGTTTGTGGACGAGAGTTATCATTTATAACTCTGCAGGTTTGTGAATTGCAGTGCCCTGAACCTCCATTTTACAACTCGTTTTTATGGGAGCTGGCCGCAAAATCGCAGAATGGCTTCAGGCCCTGTTCTGGTTCCGGGGGTCAGGCTGAGCCTGTGGTTAATTCTTCTTTCTGATGGGAAAATAGAGTGACCTGTGCCTGTCCCAACACCAAGAGCTAGTCTCTCGTTGGTTCCACGTCTTCCCGTTTATCCTCAGGACAAATTGCAACCTGCACGGAACAGGAGGTTAAAGGTGCTGATGCTCCAAGTAGGGAGCTTGCTAGTAAAGCGGCTGGAATGGCGAACCCGGGCACAAGGAGATGAGAAATGAGGTGCGTTTTAGAAACCTTTCCCCATCACACGGTGTACCATCTTCTGGGTTTCTCATGCATGTTTTTGATGTAGGAAGATGCCCTTGAACCTGGAGATTTGGGACCCATGCGATGGGTACCACGCAGTATTCCTTTAAAGGGTCTGCGTTTGCTCACCCAACCTCACCAAACCTCTCAGCCCCAAGAGTGTCCACCCTTATGTCTCATCCAGCTGTGCGTCTAGATATGGTCAATCCAGGTTGCATCACAGCCCCTGAACGCATTGTGTAAGAATTTCTCTCTCTTTCACTGTCTTTGTTTCATGGTGGTTTCAAAGTAATTTATTTTTATAATGGGGTTTAGCTGCTTTTCACTGCTGTGTTTATGCCGCTTTACACCCACTTGACACACTAACAGAGAGATATCAATACATAGGTTTTACGATTATTATTAGTCAGATATATTCTTGTGCGGTGAATAGGGCGTGTTGAGTCCAGTTCTCTGAGCAAGGAGTAGGTCTTGTCTACTACATATTGGGTTTATGGAATGGTATCTGAGCTAATTTGATACCCTTGTTTTATGTATCACCCCACCTCACCTTTCCCGTTAAGCAGCCATAGTCTGTTTTCTGCATGTGTGACTCTGTTCTGTTTTGTAATTCAGTTCAAGTGTAACGGTTTTTACATTCCCTCTATCAGTGATACCTTATGAGAAGTGTCCTTTTCTGTGTGACTTATTTCACTTAGAATCGTCGTACCTAAATCCACTCATCATGCTGCTACTAACCTTATGACATTGATTTCATGGCTGAGTGATATTCCATTGTACATAAGGACCACAACTTCTTTATCCATTTTTCTCTTTCCTGGGATATTTAAGGTGGAATGAAGTGGAGGTCCTTGTCAACAGAGCAGCCCTCAACTTTGGGGTGCTTGTGTCTTGCTGATTTTTCATTTTCCCAATTTATACCCCCATGAGTGGAAGTGCCCTATGCTCTCTAAGCTGTGTTTTTCAGATGTTTCAGGACACACCGTACACTTCTCCAGAGTGGCTGTTGGCAATTTACATCCCGCCCATCAGTGTAGCAAGGCTCCCATTTCTCCATGGCCTGTCCTGCATTTCTGGTTTTGACACTTTTTTCAGCATGGCCCTTTTGACCGATGGGAAGCGAGACTTCTCTGTAGCGCTGATTTGCCTTTCCAGGTTGCTTGGTTGGCCAAAAAGGGCGTATGCGTTTTTTCCTGAATATATTCAGGAAAAAACGCATACGCCCTTTTTGGCCAAGGGCATCATTGTCAACGTTTTGCCGCTTTTCATGTGCTTTAAAGGCGATTCGTATCTACCTCCTGAAATCTGTTTCGTGCAATTCTGCCTTGATTTCAAATCCTCTTCTTTGCCTTCCCTCAATATATTTGTGGGCGAGAGTTCTCATTTATAACTCTGCAGGTTTGTGAATTGCAGTGCCCTGAACCTCCATTTTACAACTCGTTTTTATGGGAGCTGGCCGCAAAATCGCAGAATGGCTTCAGGCCCTGTTCTGGTTCCGGGGGTCAGGCTGAGCCTGTGGTTAATTCTTCTTTCTGATGGGAAAATAGAGTGACCTGTGCCTGTCCCAACACCAAGAGCTAGTCTCTCGTTGGTTCCACGTCTTCCCGTTTATCCTCAGGACAAATTGCAACCTGTACGGAACAGGAGGTTAAAGGTGCTGATGCTCCAAGTAGGGAGCTTGCTAGTAAAGCGGCTGGAATGGCGAACCCGGGCACAAGGAGATGAGAAATGAGGTGCGTTTTAGAAACCTTTCCCCATCACACGGTGTACCATCTTCTGGGTTTCTCATGCATGTTTTTGATGTAGGAAGATGCCCTTGAACCTGGAGATTTGGGACCCATGCGATGGGTACCACGCAGTATTCCTTTAAAGGGTCTGCGTTTGCTCACCCAACCTCACCAAACCTCTCAGCCCCAAGAGTGTCCACCCTTATGTCTCATCCAGCTGTGCGTCTAGATATGGTCAATCCAGGTTGCATCACAGCCCCTGAACGCATTGTGTAAGAATTTCTCTCTCTTTCACTGTCTTTGTTTCATGGTGGTTTCAAAGTAATTTATTTTTATAATGGGGTTTAGCTGCTTTTCACTGCTGTGTTTATGCCGCTTTACACCCACTTGACACACTAACAGAGAGATATCAATACATAGGTTTTACGATTATTATTAGTCAGATATATTCTTGTGCGGTGAATAGGGCGTGTTGAGTCCAGTTCTCTGAGCAAGGAGTAGGTCTTGTCTATTACATATTGGGTTTATGGAACGGTATCTGAGCTAATTTGATACCCTTGTTTTATGTATCACCCCACCTCACCTTTCCCGTTAAGCAGCCATAGTGTGTTTTCTGCATGTGTGACTCTGTTCTGTTTTGTAATTCAGTTCAAGTGTAACGGTTTTTACATTCCCTCTATCAGTGATACCTTATGAGTAGTGTCCTTTTCTGTGTGACTTATTTCACTTAGAATCGTCATACCTAAATCCACTCATCATGCTGCTACTAACCTTACGACATTGATTTCCTGGCTGAGTGATATTCCATTGTACATAAGGACCACAACTTCTTTATCCATTTTTCTCTTTCCTGGGATATTTAAGGTGGAATGAAGTGGAGGTCCTGGTCAACAGAGCAGCCCTAAACTTTGGGGTGCTTGTGTCTTGCTGGTTTTTAATTTTCCCAATTTATACCCCCATGAGTGGAAGTGCCCTATGCTCTCTAAGCTGTGTTTTTCAGATGTTTCAGGACTCACCGGACACTTCTCCAGAGTGGATCTTTGCAATTTACATCCCGCCCATCAGTGTAGCAAGGCTCCCATTTCTCCATGGCCTGTCCTGCATTTCTGGTTTTGACACTTTTTTCAGCATGGCCCTTTTGACCGATGGGAAGCGAGACTTCTTTGTAGCGCTGATTTGCCTTTCCAGGTTGCTTGGTTGGCCAAAAAGGGCGTATGCGTTTTTTCCTGAATATATTCAGGAAAAAACGCATACGCCCTTTTTGGCCAAGGGCATCATTGTCAACGTTTTGCCGCTTTTCATGTGCTTTAAAGGCGATTCGTATCTACCTCCTGAAATCTGTTTCCTGCAATTCTGCCTTGATTTCAAATCCTCTTCTTTGCCTTCCCTCAATATGTTTGTGGACGAGAGTTATCATTTATAACTCTGCAGGTTTGTGAATTGCAGTGCCCTGAACCTCCATTTTACAACTCGTTTTTATGGGAGCTGGCCGCAAAATCGCAGAATGGCTTCAGGCCCTGTTCTGGTTCCGGGGGTCAGGCTGAGCCTGTGGTTAATTCTTCTTTCTGATGGGAAAATAGAGTGACCTGTGCCTGTCCCAACACCAAGAGCTAGTCTCTCGTTGGTTCCACGTCTTCCCGTTTATCCTCAGGACAAATTGCAACCTGCACGGAACAGGAGGTTAAAGGTGCTGATGCTCCAAGTAGGGAGCTTGCTAGTAAAGCGGCTGGAATGGCGAACCCGGGCACAAGGAGATGAGAAATGAGGTGCGTTTTAGAAACCTTTCCCCATCACACGGTGTACCATCTTCTGGGTTTCTCATGCATGTTTTTGATGTAGGAAGATGCCCTTGAACCTGGAGATTTGGGACCCATGCGATGGGTACCACGCAGTATTCCTTTAAAGGGTCTGCGTTTGCTCACCCAACCTCACCAAACCTCTCAGCCCCAAGAGTGTCCACCCTTATGTCTCATCCAGCTGTGCGTCTAGATATGGTCAATCCAGGTTGCATCACAGCCCCTGAACGCATTGTGTAAGAATTTCTCTCTCTTTCACTGTCTTTGTTTCATGGTGGTTTCAAAGTAATTTATTTTTATAATGGGGTTTAGCTGCTTTTCACTGCTGTGTTTATGCCGCTTTACACCCACTTGACACACTAACAGAGAGATATCAATACATAGGTTTTACGATTATTATTAGTCAGATATATTCTTGTGCGGTGAATAGGGCGTGTTGAGTCCAGTTCTCTGAGCAAGGAGTAGGTCTTGTCTACTACATATTGGGTTTATGGAATGGTATCTGAGCTAATTTGATACCCTTGTTTTATGTATCACCCCACCTCACCTTTCCCGTTAAGCAGCCATAGTCTGTTTTCTGCATGTGTGACTCTGTTCTGTTTTGTAATTCAGTTCAAGTGTAACGGTTTTTACATTCCCTCTATCAGTGATACCTTATGAGAAGTGTCCTTTTCTGTGTGACTTATTTCACTTAGAATCGTCGTACCTAAATCCACTCATCATGCTGCTACTAACCTTATGACATTGATTTCATGGCTGAGTGATATTCCATTGTACATAAGGACCACAACTTCTTTATCCATTTTTCTCTTTCCTGGGATATTTAAGGTGGAATGAAGTGGAGGTCCTTGTCAACAGAGCAGCCCTCAACTTTGGGGTGCTTGTGTCTTGCTGATTTTTCATTTTCCCAATTTATACCCCCATGAGTGGAAGTGCCCTATGCTCTCTAAGCTGTGTTTTTCAGATGTTTCAGGACACACCGTACACTTCTCCAGAGTGGCTGTTGGCAATTTACATCCCGCCCATCAGTGTAGCAAGGCTCCCATTTCTCCATGGCCTGTCCTGCATTTCTGGTTTTGACACTTTTTTCAGCATGGCCCTTTTGACCGATGGGAAGCGAGACTTCTTTGTAGCGCTGATTTGCCTTTCCAGGTTGCTTGGTTGGCCAAAAAGGGCGTATGCGTTTTTTCCTGAATATATTCAGGAAAAAACGCATACGCCCTTTTTGGCCAAGGGCATCATTGTCAACGTTTTGCCGCTTTTCATGTGCTTTAAAGGCGATTCGTATCTACCTCCTGAAATCTGTTTCCTGCAATTCTGCCTTGATTTCAAATCCTCTTCTTTGCCTTCCCTCAATATGTTTGTGGACGAGAGTTCTCATTTATAACTCTGCAGGTTTGTGAATTGCAGTGCCCTGAACCTCCATTTTACAACTCGTTTTTATGGGAGCTGGCCGCAAAATCGCAGAATGGCTTCAGGCCCTGTTCTGGTTCCGGGGGTCAGGCTGAGCCTGTGGTTAATTCTTCTTTCTGATGGGAAAATAGAGTGACCTGTGCCTGTCCCAACACCAAGAGCTAGTCTCTCGTTGGTTCCACGTCTTCCCGTTTATCCTCAGGACAAATTGCAACCTGCACGGAACAGGAGGTTAAAGGTGCTGATGCTCCAAGTAGGGAGCTTGCTAGTAAAGCGGCTGGAATGGCGAACCCGGGCACAAGGAGATGAGAAATGAGGTGCGTTTTAGAAACCTTTCCCCATCACACGGTGTACCATCTTCTGGGTTTCTCATGCATGTTTTTGATGTAGGAAGATGCCCTTGAACCTGGAGATTTGGGACCCATGCGATGGGTACCACGCAGTATTCCTTTAAAGGGTCTGCGTTTGCTCACCCAACCTCACCAAACCTCTCAGCCCCAAGAGTGTCCACCCTTATGTCTCATCCAGCTGTGCGTCTAGATATGGTCAATCCAGGTTGCATCACAGCCCCTGAACGCATTGTGTAAGAATTTCTCTCTCTTTCACTGTCTTTGTTTCATGGTGGTTTCAAAGTAATTTATTTTTATAATGGGGTTTAGCTGCTTTTCACTGCTGTGTTTATGCCGCTTTACACCCACTTGACACACTAACAGAGAGATATCAATACATAGGTTTTACGATTATTATTAGTCAGATATATTCTTGTGCGGTGAATAGGGCGTGTTGAGTCCAGTTCTCTGAGCAAGGAGTAGGTCTTGTCTACTACATATTGGGTTTATGGAATGGTATCTGAGCTAATTTGATACCCTTGTTTTATGTATCACCCCACCTCACCTTTCCCGTTAAGCAGCCATAGTCTGTTTTCTGCATGTGTGACTCTGTTCTGTTTTGTAATTCAGTTCAAGTGTAACGGTTTTTACATTCCCTCTATCAGTGATACCTTATGAGAAGTGTCCTTTTCTGTGTGACTTATTTCACTTAGAATCGTCGTACCTAAATCCACTCATCATGCTGCTACTAACCTTATGACATTGATTTCATGGCTGAGTGATATTCCATTGTACATAAGGACCACAACTTCTTTATCCATTTTTCTCTTTCCTGGGATATTTAAGGTGGAATGAAGTGGAGGTCCTTGTCAACAGAGCAGCCCTCAACTTTGGGGTGCTTGTGTCTTGCTGATTTTTCATTTTCCCAATTTATACCCCCATGAGTGGAAGTGCCCTATGCTCTCTAAGCTGTGTTTTTCAGATGTTTCAGGACTCACCGGACACTTCTCCAGAGTGGCTGTTGGCAATTTACATCCCGCCCATCAGTGTAGCAAGGCTCCCATTTCTCCATGGCCTGTCCTGCATTTCTGGTTTTGACACTTTTTTCAGCATGGCCCTTTTGACCGATGGGAAGCGAGACTTCTCTGTAGCGCTGATTTGCCTTTCCAGGTTGCTTGGTTGGCCAAAAAGGGCGTATGCGTTTTTTCCTGAATATATTCAGGAAAAAACGCATACGCCCTTTTTGGCCAAGGGCATCATTGTCAACGTTTTGCTGCTTTTCATGTGCTTTAAAGGCGATTCGTATCTACCTCCTGAAATCTGTTTCGTGCAATTCTGCCTTGATTTCAAATCCTCTTCTTTGCCTTCCCTCAATATATTTGTGGGCGAGAGTTCTCATTTATAACTCTGCAGGTTTGTGAATTGCAGTGCCCTGAACCTCCATTTTACAACTCGTTTTTATGGGAGCTGGCCGCAAAATCGCAGAATGGCTTCAGGCCCTGTTCTGGTTCCGGGGGTCAGGCTGAGCCTGTGGTTAATTCTTCTTTCTGATGGGAAAATAGAGTGACCTGTGCCTGTCCCAACACCAAGAGCTAGTCTCTCGTTGGTTCCACGTCTTCCCGTTTATCCTCAGGACAAATTGCAACCTGTACGGAACAGGAGGTTAAAGGTGCTGATGCTCCAAGTAGGGAGCTTGCTAGTAAAGCGGCTGGAATGGCGAACCCGGGCACAAGGAGATGAGAAATGAGGTGCGTTTTAGAAACCTTTCCCCATCACACGGTGTACCATCTTCTGGGTTTCTCATGCATGTTTTTGATGTAGGAAGATGCCCTTGAACCTGGAGATTTGGGACCCATGCGATGGGTACCACGCAGTATTCCTTTAAAGGGTCTGCGTTTGCTCACCCAACCTCACCAAACCTCTCAGCCCCAAGAGTGTCCACCCTTATGTCTCATCCAGCTGTGCGTCTAGATATGGTCAATCCAGGTTGCATCACAGCCCCTGAACGCATTGTGTAAGAATTTCTCTCTCTTTCACTGTCTTTGTTTCATGGTGGTTTCAAAGTAATTTATTTTTATAATGGGGTTTAGCTGCTTTTCACTGATGTGTTTATGCCGCTTTACACCCACTTGACACACTAACAGAGAGATATCAATACATAGGTTTTACGATTATTATTAGTCAGATATATTCTTGTGCGGTGAATAGGGCGTGTTGAGTCCAGTTCTCTGAGCAAGGAGTAGGTCTTGTCTATTACATATTGGGTTTATGGAACGGTATCTGAGCTAATTTGATACCCTTGTTTTATGTATCACCCCACCTCACCTTTCCCGTTAAGCAGCCATAGTGTGTTTTCTGCATGTGTGACTCTGTTCTGTTTTGTAATTCAGTTCAAGTGTAACGGTTTTTACATTCCCTCTATCAGTGATACCTTATGAGTAGTGTCCTTTTCTGTGTGACTTATTTCACTTAGAATCGTCATACCTAAATCCACTCATCATGCTGCTACTAACCTTACGACATTGATTTCCTGGCTGAGTGATATTCCATTGTACATAAGGACCACAACTTCTTTATCCATTTTTCTCTTTCCTGGGATATTTAAGGTGGAATGAAGTGGAGGTCCTGGTCAACAGAGCAGCCCTCAACTTTGGGGTGCTTGTGTCTTGCTGATTTTTCATTTTCCCAATTTATACCCCCATGAGTGGAAGTGCCCTATGCTCTCTAAGCTGTGTTTTTCAGATGTTTCAGGACACACCGTACACTTCTCCAGAGTGGCTGTTGGCAATTTACATCCCGCCCATCAGTGTAGCAAGGCTCCCATTTCTCCATGGCCTGTCCTGCATTTCTGGTTTTGACACTTTTTTCAGCATGGCCCTTTTGACCGATGGGAAGCGAGACTTCTCTGTAGCGCTGATTTGCCTTTCCAGGTTGCTTGGTTGGCCAAAAAGGGCGTATGCGTTTTTTCCTGAATATATTCAGGAAAAAACGCATACGCCCTTTTTGGCCAAGGGCATCATTGTCAACGTTTTGCCGCTTTTCATGTGCTTTAAAGGCGATTCGTATCTACCTCCTGAAATCTGTTTCGTGCAATTCTGCCTTGATTTCAAATCCTCTTCTTTGCCTTCCCTCAATATATTTGTGGGCGAGAGTTCTCATTTATAACTCTGCAGGTTTGTGAATTGCAGTGCCCTGAACCTCCATTTTACAACTCGTTTTTATGGGAGCTGGCCGCAAAATCGCAGAATGGCTTCAGGCCCTGTTCTGGTTCCGGGGGTCAGGCTGAGCCTGTGGTTAATTCTTCTTTCTGATGGGAAAATAGAGTGACCTGTGCCTGTCCCAACACCAAGAGCTAGTCTCTCGTTGGTTCCACGTCTTCCCGTTTATCCTCAGGACAAATTGCAACCTGTACGGAACAGGAGGTTAAAGGTGCTGATGCTCCAAGTAGGGAGCTTGCTAGTAAAGCGGCTGGAATGGCGAACCCGGGCACAAGGAGATGAGAAATGAGGTGCGTTTTAGAAACCTTTCCCCATCACACGGTGTACCATCTTCTGGGTTTCTCATGCATGTTTTTGATGTAGGAAGATGCCCTTGAACCTGGAGATTTGGGACCCATGCGATGGGTACCACGCAGTATTCCTTTAAAGGGTCTGCGTTTGCTCACCCAACCTCACCAAACCTCTCAGCCCCAAGAGTGTCCACCCTTATGTCTCATCCAGCTGTGCGTCTAGATATGGTCAATCCAGGTTGCATCACAGCCCCTGAACGCATTGTGTAAGAATTTCTCTCTCTTTCACTGTCTTTGTTTCATGGTGGTTTCAAAGTAATTTATTTTTATAATGGGGTTTAGCTGCTTTTCACTGATGTGTTTATGCCGCTTTACACCCACTTGACACACTAACAGAGAGATATCAATACATAGGTTTTACGATTATTATTAGTCAGATATATTCTTGTGCGGTGAATAGGGCGTGTTGAGTCCAGTTCTCTGAGCAAGGAGTAGGTCTTGTCTATTACATATTGGGTTTATGGAACGGTATCTGAGCTAATTTGATACCCTTGTTTTATGTATCACCCCACCTCACCTTTCCCGTTAAGCAGCCATAGTGTGTTTTCTGCATGTGTGACTCTGTTCTGTTTTGTAATTCAGTTCAAGTGTAACGGTTTTTACATTCCCTCTATCAGTGATACCTTATGAGTAGTGTCCTTTTCTGTGTGACTTATTTCACTTAGAATCGTCATACCTAAATCCACTCATCATGCTGCTACTAACCTTACGACATTGATTTCCTGGCTGAGTGATATTCCATTGTACATAAGGACCACAACTTCTTTATCCATTTTTCTCTTTCCTGGGATATTTAAGGTGGAATGAAGTGGAGGTCCTGGTCAACAGAGCAGCCCTAAACTTTGGGGTGCTTGTGTCTTGCTGGTTTTTAATTTTCCCAATTTATACCCCCATGAGTGGAAGTGCCCTATGCTCTCTAAGCTGTGTTTTTCAGATGTTTCAGGACTCACCGGACACTTCTCCAGAGTGGATCTTTGCAATTTACATCCCGCCCATCAGTGTAGCAAGGCTCCCATTTCTCCATGGCCTGTCCTGCATTTCTGGTTTTGACACTTTTTTCAGCATGGCCCTTTTGACCGATGGGAAGCGAGACTTCTTTGTAGCGCTGATTTGCCTTTCCAGGTTGCTTGGTTGGCCAAAAAGGGCGTATGCGTTTTTTCCTGAATATATTCAGGAAAAAACGCATACGCCCTTTTTGGCCAAGGGCATCATTGTCAACGTTTTGCCGCTTTTCATGTGCTTTAAAGGCGATTCGTATCTACCTCCTGAAATCTGTTTCCTGCAATTCTGCCTTGATTTCAAATCCTCTTCTTTGCCTTCCCTCAATATGTTTGTGGACGAGAGTTATCATTTATAACTCTGCAGGTTTGTGAATTGCAGTGCCCTGAACCTCCATTTTACAACTCGTTTTTATGGGAGCTGGCCGCAAAATCGCAGAATGGCTTCAGGCCCTGTTCTGGTTCCGGGGGTCAGGCTGAGCCTGTGGTTAATTCTTCTTTCTGATGGGAAAATAGAGTGACCTGTGCCTGTCCCAACACCAAGAGCTAGTCTCTCGTTGGTTCCACGTCTTCCCGTTTATCCTCAGGACAAATTGCAACCTGCACGGAACAGGAGGTTAAAGGTGCTGATGCTCCAAGTAGGGAGCTTGCTAGTAAAGCGGCTGGAATGGCGAACCCGGGCACAAGGAGATGAGAAATGAGGTGCGTTTTAGAAACCTTTCCCCATCACACGGTGTACCATCTTCTGGGTTTCTCATGCATGTTTTTGATGTAGGAAGATGCCCTTGAACCTGGAGATTTGGGACCCATGCGATGGGTACCACGCAGTATTCCTTTAAAGGGTCTGCGTTTGCTCACCCAACCTCACCAAACCTCTCAGCCCCAAGAGTGTCCACCCTTATGTCTCATCCAGCTGTGCGTCTAGATATGGTCAATCCAGGTTGCATCACAGCCCCTGAACGCATTGTGTAAGAATTTCTCTCTCTTTCACTGTCTTTGTTTCATGGTGGTTTCAAAGTAATTTATTTTTATAATGGGGTTTAGCTGCTTTTCACTGCTGTGTTTATGCCGCTTTACACCCACTTGACACACTAACAGAGAGATATCAATACATAGGTTTTACGATTATTATTAGTCAGATATATTCTTGTGCGGTGAATAGGGCGTGTTGAGTCCAGTTCTCTGAGCAAGGAGTAGGTCTTGTCTACTACATATTGGGTTTATGGAATGGTATCTGAGCTAATTTGATACCCTTGTTTTATGTATCACCCCACCTCACCTTTCCCGTTAAGCAGCCATAGTGTGTTTTCTGCATGTGTGACTCTGTTCTGTTTTGTAATTCAGTTCAAGTGTAACGGTTTTTACATTCCCTCTATCAGTGATACCTTATGAGAAGTGTCCTTTTCTGTGTGACTTATTTCACTTAGAATCGTCGTACCTAAATCCACTCATCATGCTGCTACTAACCTTATGACATTGATTTCATGGCTGAGTGATATTCCATTGTACATAAGGACCACAACTTCTTTATCCATTTTTCTCTTTCCTGGGATATTTAAGGTGGAATGAAGTGGAGGTCCTTGTCAACAGAGCAGCCCTCAACTTTGGGGTGCTTGTGTCTTGCTGATTTTTCATTTTCCCAATTTATACCCCCATGAGTGGAAGTGCCCTATGCTCTCTAAGCTGTGTTTTTCAGATGTTTCAGGACACACCGTACACTTCTCCAGAGTGGCTGTTGGCAATTTACATCCCGCCCATCAGTGTAGCAAGGCTCCCATTTCTCCATGGCCTGTCCTGCATTTCTGGTTTTGACACTTTTTTCAGCATGGCCCTTTTGACCGATGGGAAGCGAGACTTCTCTGTAGCGCTGATTTGCCTTTCCAGGTTGCTTGGTTGGCCAAAAAGGGCGTATGCGTTTTTTCCTGAATATATTCAGGAAAAAACGCATACGCCCTTTTTGGCCAAGGGCATCATTGTCAACGTTTTGCCGCTTTTCATGTGCTTTAAAGGCGATTCGTATCTACCTCCTGAAATCTGTTTCGTGCAATTCTGCCTTGATTTCAAATCCTCTTCTTTGCCTTCCCTCAATATATTTGTGGGCGAGAGTTCTCATTTATAACTCTGCAGGTTTGTGAATTGCAGTGCCCTGAACCTCCATTTTACAACTCGTTTTTATGGGAGCTGGCCGCAAAATCGCAGAATGGCTTCAGGCCCTGTTCTGGTTCCGGGGGTCAGGCTGAGCCTGTGGTTAATTCTTCTTTCTGATGGGAAAATAGAGTGACCTGTGCCTGTCCCAACACCAAGAGCTAGTCTCTCGTTGGTTCCACGTCTTCCCGTTTATCCTCAGGACAAATTGCAACCTGTACGGAACAGGAGGTTAAAGGTGCTGATGCTCCAAGTAGGGAGCTTGCTAGTAAAGCGGCTGGAATGGCGAACCCGGGCACAAGGAGATGAGAAATGAGGTGCGTTTTAGAAACCTTTCCCCATCACACGGTGTACCATCTTCTGGGTTTCTCATGCATGTTTTTGATGTAGGAAGATGCCCTTGAACCTGGAGATTTGGGACCCATGCGATGGGTACCACGCAGTATTCCTTTAAAGGGTCTGCGTTTGCTCACCCAACCTCACCAAACCTCTCAGCCCCAAGAGTGTCCACCCTTATGTCTCATCCAGCTGTGCGTCTAGATATGGTCAATCCAGGTTGCATCACAGCCCCTGAACGCATTGTGTAAGAATTTCTCTCTCTTTCACTGTCTTTGTTTCATGGTGGTTTCAAAGTAATTTATTTTTATAATGGGGTTTAGCTGCTTTTCACTGATGTGTTTATGCCGCTTTACACCCACTTGACACACTAACAGAGAGATATCAATACATAGGTTTTACGATTATTATTAGTCAGATATATTCTTGTGCGGTGAATAGGGCGTGTTGAGTCCAGTTCTCTGAGCAAGGAGTAGGTCTTGTCTATTACATATTGGGTTTATGGAACGGTATCTGAGCTAATTTGATACCCTTGTTTTATGTATCACCCCACCTCACCTTTCCCGTTAAGCAGCCATAGTGTGTTTTCTGCATGTGTGACTCTGTTCTGTTTTGTAATTCAGTTCAAGTGTAACGGTTTTTACATTCCCTCTATCAGTGATACCTTATGAGTAGTGTCCTTTTCTGTGTGACTTATTTCACTTAGAATCGTCATACCTAAATCCACTCATCATGCTGCTACTAACCTTACGACATTGATTTCCTGGCTGAGTGATATTCCATTGTACATAAGGACCACAACTTCTTTATCCATTTTTCTCTTTCCTGGGATATTTAAGGTGGAATGAAGTGGAGGTCCTGGTCAACAGAGCAGCCCTAAACTTTGGGGTGCTTGTGTCTTGCTGGTTTTTAATTTTCCCAATTTATACCCCCATGAGTGGAAGTGCCCTATGCTCTCTAAGCTGTGTTTTTCAGATGTTTCAGGACTCACCGGACACTTCTCCAGAGTGGATCTTTGCAATTTACATCCCGCCCATCAGTGTAGCAAGGCTCCCATTTCTCCATGGCCTGTCCTGCATTTCTGGTTTTGACACTTTTTTCAGCATGGCCCTTTTGACCGATGGGAAGCGAGACTTCTTTGTAGCGCTGATTTGCCTTTCCAGGTTGCTTGGTTGGCCAAAAAGGGCGTATGCGTTTTTTCCTGAATATATTCAGGAAAAAACGCATACGCCCTTTTTGGCCAAGGGCATCATTGTCAACGTTTTGCCGCTTTTCATGTGCTTTAAAGGCGATTCGTATCTACCTCCTGAAATCTGTTTCCTGCAATTCTGCCTTGATTTCAAATCCTCTTCTTTGCCTTCCCTCAATATGTTTGTGGACGAGAGTTATCATTTATAACTCTGCAGGTTTGTGAATTGCAGTGCCCTGAACCTCCATTTTACAACTCGTTTTTATGGGAGCTGGCCGCAAAATCGCAGAATGGCTTCAGGCCCTGTTCTGGTTCCGGGGGTCAGGCTGAGCCTGTGGTTAATTCTTCTTTCTGATGGGAAAATAGAGTGACCTGTGCCTGTCCCAACACCAAGAGCTAGTCTCTCGTTGGTTCCACGTCTTCCCGTTTATCCTCAGGACAAATTGCAACCTGCACGGAACAGGAGGTTAAAGGTGCTGATGCTCCAAGTAGGGAGCTTGCTAGTAAAGCGGCTGGAATGGCGAACCCGGGCACAAGGAGATGAGAAATGAGGTGCGTTTTAGAAACCTTTCCCCATCACACGGTGTACCATCTTCTGGGTTTCTCATGCATGTTTTTGATGTAGGAAGATGCCCTTGAACCTGGAGATTTGGGACCCATGCGATGGGTACCACGCAGTATTCCTTTAAAGGGTCTGCGTTTGCTCACCCAACCTCACCAAACCTCTCAGCCCCAAGAGTGTCCACCCTTATGTCTCATCCAGCTGTGCGTCTAGATATGGTCAATCCAGGTTGCATCACAGCCCCTGAACGCATTGTGTAAGAATTTCTCTCTCTTTCACTGTCTTTGTTTCATGGTGGTTTCAAAGTAATTTATTTTTATAATGGGGTTTAGCTGCTTTTCACTGCTGTGTTTATGCCGCTTTACACCCACTTGACACACTAACAGAGAGATATCAATACATAGGTTTTACGATTATTATTAGTCAGATATATTCTTGTGCGGTGAATAGGGCGTGTTGAGTCCAGTTCTCTGAGCAAGGAGTAGGTCTTGTCTACTACATATTGGGTTTATGGAATGGTATCTGAGCTAATTTGATACCCTTGTTTTATGTATCACCCCACCTCACCTTTCCCGTTAAGCAGCCATAGTGTGTTTTCTGCATGTGTGACTCTGTTCTGTTTTGTAATTCAGTTCAAGTGTAACGGTTTTTACATTCCCTCTATCAGTGATACCTTATGAGAAGTGTCCTTTTCTGTGTGACTTATTTCACTTAGAATCGTCGTACCTAAATCCACTCATCATGCTGCTACTAACCTTATGACATTGATTTCATGGCTGAGTGATATTCCATTGTACATAAGGACCACAACTTCTTTATCCATTTTTCTCTTTCCTGGGATATTTAAGGTGGAATGAAGTGGAGGTCCTTGTCAACAGAGCAGCCCTCAACTTTGGGGTGCTTGTGTCTTGCTGATTTTTCATTTTCCCAATTTATACCCCCATGAGTGGAAGTGCCCTATGCTCTCTAAGCTGTGTTTTTCAGATGTTTCAGGACACACCGTACACTTCTCCAGAGTGGCTGTTGGCAATTTACATCCCGCCCATCAGTGTAGCAAGGCTCCCATTTCTCCATGGCCTGTCCTGCATTTCTGGTTTTGACACTTTTTTCAGCATGGCCCTTTTGACCGATGGGAAGCGAGACTTCTCTGTAGCGCTGATTTGCCTTTCCAGGTTGCTTGGTTGGCCAAAAAGGGCGTATGCGTTTTTTCCTGAATATATTCAGGAAAAAACGCATACGCCCTTTTTGGCCAAGGGCATCATTGTCAACGTTTTGCCGCTTTTCATGTGCTTTAAAGGCGATTCGTATCTACCTCCTGAAATCTGTTTCGTGCAATTCTGCCTTGATTTCAAATCCTCTTCTTTGCCTTCCCTCAATATATTTGTGGGCGAGAGTTCTCATTTATAACTCTGCAGGTTTGTGAATTGCAGTGCCCTGAACCTCCATTTTACAACTCGTTTTTATGGGAGCTGGCCGCAAAATCGCAGAATGGCTTCAGGCCCTGTTCTGGTTCCGGGGGTCAGGCTGAGCCTGTGGTTAATTCTTCTTTCTGATGGGAAAATAGAGTGACCTGTGCCTGTCCCAACACCAAGAGCTAGTCTCTCGTTGGTTCCACGTCTTCCCGTTTATCCTCAGGACAAATTGCAACCTGTACGGAACAGGAGGTTAAAGGTGCTGATGCTCCAAGTAGGGAGCTTGCTAGTAAAGCGGCTGGAATGGCGAACCCGGGCACAAGGAGATGAGAAATGAGGTGCGTTTTAGAAACCTTTCCCCATCACACGGTGTACCATCTTCTGGGTTTCTCATGCATGTTTTTGATGTAGGAAGATGCCCTTGAACCTGGAGATTTGGGACCCATGCGATGGGTACCACGCAGTATTCCTTTAAAGGGTCTGCGTTTGCTCACCCAACCTCACCAAACCTCTCAGCCCCAAGAGTGTCCACCCTTATGTCTCATCCAGCTGTGCGTCTAGATATGGTCAATCCAGGTTGCATCACAGCCCCTGAACGCATTGTGTAAGAATTTCTCTCTCTTTCACTGTCTTTGTTTCATGGTGGTTTCAAAGTAATTTATTTTTATAATGGGGTTTAGCTGCTTTTCACTGATGTGTTTATGCCGCTTTACACCCACTTGACACACTAACAGAGAGATATCAATACATAGGTTTTACGATTATTATTAGTCAGATATATTCTTGTGCGGTGAATAGGGCGTGTTGAGTCCAGTTCTCTGAGCAAGGAGTAGGTCTTGTCTATTACATATTGGGTTTATGGAACGGTATCTGAGCTAATTTGATACCCTTGTTTTATGTATCACCCCACCTCACCTTTCCCGTTAAGCAGCCATAGTGTGTTTTCTGCATGTGTGACTCTGTTCTGTTTTGTAATTCAGTTCAAGTGTAACGGTTTTTACATTCCCTCTATCAGTGATACCTTATGAGTAGTGTCCTTTTCTGTGTGACTTATTTCACTTAGAATCGTCATACCTAAATCCACTCATCATGCTGCTACTAACCTTACGACATTGATTTCCTGGCTGAGTGATATTCCATTGTACATAAGGACCACAACTTCTTTATCCATTTTTCTCTTTCCTGGGATATTTAAGGTGGAATGAAGTGGAGGTCCTGGTCAACAGAGCAGCCCTAAACTTTGGGGTGCTTGTGTCTTGCTGGTTTTTAATTTTCCCAATTTATACCCCCATGAGTGGAAGTGCCCTATGCTCTCTAAGCTGTGTTTTTCAGATGTTTCAGGACTCACCGGACACTTCTCCAGAGTGGATCTTTGCAATTTACATCCCGCCCATCAGTGTAGCAAGGCTCCCATTTCTCCATGGCCTGTCCTGCATTTCTGGTTTTGACACTTTTTTCAGCATGGCCCTTTTGACCGATGGGAAGCGAGACTTCTTTGTAGCGCTGATTTGCCTTTCCAGGTTGCTTGGTTGGCCAAAAAGGGCGTATGCGTTTTTTCCTGAATATATTCAGGAAAAAACGCATACGCCCTTTTTGGCCAAGGGCATCATTGTCAACGTTTTGCCGCTTTTCATGTGCTTTAAAGGCGATTCGTATCTACCTCCTGAAATCTGTTTCCTGCAATTCTGCCTTGATTTCAAATCCTCTTCTTTGCCTTCCCTCAATATGTTTGTGGACGAGAGTTATCATTTATAACTCTGCAGGTTTGTGAATTGCAGTGCCCTGAACCTCCATTTTACAACTCGTTTTTATGGGAGCTGGCCGCAAAATCGCAGAATGGCTTCAGGCCCTGTTCTGGTTCCGGGGGTCAGGCTGAGCCTGTGGTTAATTCTTCTTTCTGATGGGAAAATAGAGTGACCTGTGCCTGTCCCAACACCAAGAGCTAGTCTCTCGTTGGTTCCACGTCTTCCCGTTTATCCTCAGGACAAATTGCAACCTGCACGGAACAGGAGGTTAAAGGTGCTGATGCTCCAAGTAGGGAGCTTGCTAGTAAAGCGGCTGGAATGGCGAACCCGGGCACAAGGAGATGAGAAATGAGGTGCGTTTTAGAAACCTTTCCCCATCACACGGTGTACCATCTTCTGGGTTTCTCATGCATGTTTTTGATGTAGGAAGATGCCCTTGAACCTGGAGATTTGGGACCCATGCGATGGGTACCACGCAGTATTCCTTTAAAGGGTCTGCGTTTGCTCACCCAACCTCACCAAACCTCTCAGCCCCAAGAGTGTCCACCCTTATGTCTCATCCAGCTGTGCGTCTAGATATGGTCAATCCAGGTTGCATCACAGCCCCTGAACGCATTGTGTAAGAATTTCTCTCTCTTTCACTGTCTTTGTTTCATGGTGGTTTCAAAGTAATTTATTTTTATAATGGGGTTTAGCTGCTTTTCACTGCTGTGTTTATGCCGCTTTACACCCACTTGACACACTAACAGAGAGATATCAATACATAGGTTTTACGATTATTATTAGTCAGATATATTCTTGTGCGGTGAATAGGGCGTGTTGAGTCCAGTTCTCTGAGCAAGGAGTAGGTCTTGTCTACTACATATTGGGTTTATGGAATGGTATCTGAGCTAATTTGATACCCTTGTTTTATGTATCACCCCACCTCACCTTTCCCGTTAAGCAGCCATAGTGTGTTTTCTGCATGTGTGACTCTGTTCTGTTTTGTAATTCAGTTCAAGTGTAACGGTTTTTACATTCCCTCTATCAGTGATACCTTATGAGTAGTGTCCTTTTCTGTGTGACTTATTTCACTTAGAATCGTCGTACCTAAATCCACTCATCATGCTGCTACTAACCTTACGACATTGATTTCCTGGCTGAGTGATATTCCATTGTACATAAGGACCACAACTTCTTTATCCATTTTTCTCTTTCCTGGGATATTTAAGGTGGAATGAAGTGGAGGTCCTGGTCAACAGAGCAGCCCTAAACTTTGGGGTGCTTGTGTCTTGCTGGTTTTTAATTTTCCCAATTTATACCCCCATGAGTGGAAGTGCCCTATGCTCTCTAAGCTGTGTTTTTCAGATGTTTCAGGACTCACCGGACACTTCTCCAGAGTGGATCTTTGCAATTTACATCCCGCCCATCAGTGTAGCAAGGCTCCCATTTCTCCATGGCCTGTCCTGCATTTCTGGTTTTGACACTTTTTTCAGCATGGCCCTTTTGACCGATGGGAAGCGAGACTTCTTTGTAGCGCTGATTTGCCTTTCCAGGTTGCTTGGTTGGCCAAAAAGGGCGTATGCGTTTTTTCCTGAATATATTCAGGAAAAAACGCATACGCCCTTTTTGGCCAAGGGCATCATTGTCAACGTTTTGCCGCTTTTCATGTGCTTTAAAGGCGATTCGTATCTACCTCCTGAAATCTGTTTCCTGCAATTCTGCCTTGATTTCAAATCCTCTTCTTTGCCTTCCCTCAATATGTTTGTGGACGAGAGTTATCATTTATAACTCTGCAGGTTTGTGAATTGCAGTGCCCTGAACCTCCATTTTACAACTCGTTTTTATGGGAGCTGGCCGCAAAATCGCAGAATGGCTTCAGGCCCTGTTCTGGTTCCGGGGGTCAGGCTGAGCCTGTGGTTAATTCTTCTTTCTGATGGGAAAATAGAGTGACCTGTGCCTGTCCCAACACCAAGAGCTAGTCTCTCGTTGGTTCCACGTCTTCCCGTTTATCCTCAGGACAAATTGCAACCTGCACGGAACAGGAGGTTAAAGGTGCTGATGCTCCAAGTAGGGAGCTTGCTAGTAAAGCGGCTGGAATGGCGAACCCGGGCACAAGGAGATGAGAAATGAGGTGCGTTTTAGAAACCTTTCCCCATCACACGGTGTACCATCTTCTGGGTTTCTCATGCATGTTTTTGATGTAGGAAGATGCCCTTGAACCTGGAGATTTGGGACCCATGCGATGGGTACCACGCAGTATTCCTTTAAAGGGTCTGCGTTTGCTCACCCAACCTCACCAAACCTCTCAGCCCCAAGAGTGTCCACCCTTATGTCTCATCCAGCTGTGCGTCTAGATATGGTCAATCCAGGTTGCATCACAGCCCCTGAACGCATTGTGTAAGAATTTCTCTCTCTTTCACTGTCTTTGTTTCATGGTGGTTTCAAAGTAATTTATTTTTATAATGGGGTTTAGCTGCTTTTCACTGCTGTGTTTATGCCGCTTTACACCCACTTGACACACTAACAGAGAGATATCAATACATAGGTTTTACGATTATTATTAGTCAGATATATTCTTGTGCGGTGAATAGGGCGTGTTGAGTCCAGTTCTCTGAGCAAGGAGTAGGTCTTGTCTACTACATATTGGGTTTATGGAATGGTATCTGAGCTAATTTGATACCCTTGTTTTATGTATCACCCCACCTCACCTTTCCCGTTAAGCAGCCATAGTGTGTTTTCTGCATGTGTGACTCTGTTCTGTTTTGTAATTCAGTTCAAGTGTAACGGTTTTTACATTCCCTCTATCAGTGATACCTTATGAGAAGTGTCCTTTTCTGTGTGACTTATTTCACTTAGAATCGTCGTACCTAAATCCACTCATCATGCTGCTACTAACCTTATGACATTGATTTCATGGCTGAGTGATATTCCATTGTACATAAGGACCACAACTTCTTTATCCATTTTTCTCTTTCCTGGGATATTTAAGGTGGAATGAAGTGGAGGTCCTTGTCAACAGAGCAGCCCTCAACTTTGGGGTGCTTGTGTCTTGCTGATTTTTCATTTTCCCAATTTATACCCCCATGAGTGGAAGTGCCCTATGCTCTCTAAGCTGTGTTTTTCAGATGTTTCAGGACACACCGTACACTTCTCCAGAGTGGCTGTTGGCAATTTACATCCCGCCCATCAGTGTAGCAAGGCTCCCATTTCTCCATGGCCTGTCCTGCATTTCTGGTTTTGACACTTTTTTCAGCATGGCCCTTTTGACCGATGGGAAGCGAGACTTCTCTGTAGCGCTGATTTGCCTTTCCAGGTTGCTTGGTTGGCCAAAAAGGGCGTATGCGTTTTTTCCTGAATATATTCAGGAAAAAACGCATACGCCCTTTTTGGCCAAGGGCATCATTGTCAACGTTTTGCCGCTTTTCATGTGCTTTAAAGGCGATTCGTATCTACCTCCTGAAATCTGTTTCGTGCAATTCTGCCTTGATTTCAAATCCTCTTCTTTGCCTTCCCTCAATATATTTGTGGGCGAGAGTTCTCATTTATAACTCTGCAGGTTTGTGAATTGCAGTGCCCTGAACCTCCATTTTACAACTCGTTTTTATGGGAGCTGGCCGCAAAATCGCAGAATGGCTTCAGGCCCTGTTCTGGTTCCGGGGGTCAGGCTGAGCCTGTGGTTAATTCTTCTTTCTGATGGGAAAATAGAGTGACCTGTGCCTGTCCCAACACCAAGAGCTAGTCTCTCGTTGGTTCCACGTCTTCCCGTTTATCCTCAGGACAAATTGCAACCTGTACGGAACAGGAGGTTAAAGGTGCTGATGCTCCAAGTAGGGAGCTTGCTAGTAAAGCGGCTGGAATGGCGAACCCGGGCACAAGGAGATGAGAAATGAGGTGCGTTTTAGAAACCTTTCCCCATCACACGGTGTACCATCTTCTGGGTTTCTCATGCATGTTTTTGATGTAGGAAGATGCCCTTGAACCTGGAGATTTGGGACCCATGCGATGGGTACCACGCAGTATTCCTTTAAAGGGTCTGCGTTTGCTCACCCAACCTCACCAAACCTCTCAGCCCCAAGAGTGTCCACCCTTATGTCTCATCCAGCTGTGCGTCTAGATATGGTCAATCCAGGTTGCATCACAGCCCCTGAACGCATTGTGTAAGAATTTCTCTCTCTTTCACTGTCTTTGTTTCATGGTGGTTTCAAAGTAATTTATTTTTATAATGGGGTTTAGCTGCTTTTCACTGATGTGTTTATGCCGCTTTACACCCACTTGACACACTAACAGAGAGATATCAATACATAGGTTTTACGATTATTATTAGTCAGATATATTCTTGTGCGGTGAATAGGGCGTGTTGAGTCCAGTTCTCTGAGCAAGGAGTAGGTCTTGTCTATTACATATTGGGTTTATGGAACGGTATCTGAGCTAATTTGATACCCTTGTTTTATGTATCACCCCACCTCACCTTTCCCGTTAAGCAGCCATAGTGTGTTTTCTGCATGTGTGACTCTGTTCTGTTTTGTAATTCAGTTCAAGTGTAACGGTTTTTACATTCCCTCTATCAGTGATACCTTATGAGTAGTGTCCTTTTCTGTGTGACTTATTTCACTTAGAATCGTCATACCTAAATCCACTCATCATGCTGCTACTAACCTTACGACATTGATTTCCTGGCTGAGTGATATTCCATTGTACATAAGGACCACAACTTCTTTATCCATTTTTCTCTTTCCTGGGATATTTAAGGTGGAATGAAGTGGAGGTCCTGGTCAACAGAGCAGCCCTAAACTTTGGGGTGCTTGTGTCTTGCTGGTTTTTAATTTTCCCAATTTATACCCCCATGAGTGGAAGTGCCCTATGCTCTCTAAGCTGTGTTTTTCAGATGTTTCAGGACTCACCGGACACTTCTCCAGAGTGGATCTTTGCAATTTACATCCCGCCCATCAGTGTAGCAAGGCTCCCATTTCTCCATGGCCTGTCCTGCATTTCTGGTTTTGACACTTTTTTCAGCATGGCCCTTTTGACCGATGGGAAGCGAGACTTCTTTGTAGCGCTGATTTGCCTTTCCAGGTTGCTTGGTTGGCCAAAAAGGGCGTATGCGTTTTTTCCTGAATATATTCAGGAAAAAACGCATACGCCCTTTTTGGCCAAGGGCATCATTGTCAACGTTTTGCCGCTTTTCATGTGCTTTAAAGGCGATTCGTATCTACCTCCTGAAATCTGTTTCCTGCAATTCTGCCTTGATTTCAAATCCTCTTCTTTGCCTTCCCTCAATATGTTTGTGGACGAGAGTTATCATTTATAACTCTGCAGGTTTGTGAATTGCAGTGCCCTGAACCTCCATTTTACAACTCGTTTTTATGGGAGCTGGCCGCAAAATCGCAGAATGGCTTCAGGCCCTGTTCTGGTTCCGGGGGTCAGGCTGAGCCTGTGGTTAATTCTTCTTTCTGATGGGAAAATAGAGTGACCTGTGCCTGTCCCAACACCAAGAGCTAGTCTCTCGTTGGTTCCACGTCTTCCCGTTTATCCTCAGGACAAATTGCAACCTGCACGGAACAGGAGGTTAAAGGTGCTGATGCTCCAAGTAGGGAGCTTGCTAGTAAAGCGGCTGGAATGGCGAACCCGGGCACAAGGAGATGAGAAATGAGGTGCGTTTTAGAAACCTTTCCCCATCACACGGTGTACCATCTTCTGGGTTTCTCATGCATGTTTTTGATGTAGGAAGATGCCCTTGAACCTGGAGATTTGGGACCCATGCGATGGGTACCACGCAGTATTCCTTTAAAGGGTCTGCGTTTGCTCACCCAACCTCACCAAACCTCTCAGCCCCAAGAGTGTCCACCCTTATGTCTCATCCAGCTGTGCGTCTAGATATGGTCAATCCAGGTTGCATCACAGCCCCTGAACGCATTGTGTAAGAATTTCTCTCTCTTTCACTGTCTTTGTTTCATGGTGGTTTCAAAGTAATTTATTTTTATAATGGGGTTTAGCTGCTTTTCACTGCTGTGTTTATGCCGCTTTACACCCACTTGACACACTAACAGAGAGATATCAATACATAGGTTTTACGATTATTATTAGTCAGATATATTCTTGTGCGGTGAATAGGGCGTGTTGAGTCCAGTTCTCTGAGCAAGGAGTAGGTCTTGTCTACTACATATTGGGTTTATGGAATGGTATCTGAGCTAATTTGATACCCTTGTTTTATGTATCACCCCACCTCACCTTTCCCGTTAAGCAGCCATAGTCTGTTTTCTGCATGTGTGACTCTGTTCTGTTTTGTAATTCAGTTCAAGTGTAACGGTTTTTACATTCCCTCTATCAGTGATACCTTATGAGAAGTGTCCTTTTCTGTGTGACTTATTTCACTTAGAATCGTCGTACCTAAATCCACTCATCATGCTGCTACTAACCTTATGACATTGATTTCATGGCTGAGTGATATTCCATTGTACATAAGGACCACAACTTCTTTATCCATTTTTCTCTTTCCTGGGATATTTAAGGTGGAATGAAGTGGAGGTCCTTGTCAACAGAGCAGCCCTCAACTTTGGGGTGCTTGTGTCTTGCTGATTTTTCATTTTCCCAATTTATACCCCCATGAGTGGAAGTGCCCTATGCTCTCTAAGCTGTGTTTTTCAGATGTTTCAGGACACACCGTACACTTCTCCAGAGTGGCTGTTGGCAATTTACATCCCGCCCATCAGTGTAGCAAGGCTCCCATTTCTCCATGGCCTGTCCTGCATTTCTGGTTTTGACACTTTTTTCAGCATGGCCCTTTTGACCGATGGGAAGCGAGACTTCTCTGTAGCGCTGATTTGCCTTTCCAGGTTGCTTGGTTGGCCAAAAAGGGCGTATGCGTTTTTTCCTGAATATATTCAGGAAAAAACGCATACGCCCTTTTTGGCCAAGGGCATCATTGTCAACGTTTTGCCGCTTTTCATGTGCTTTAAAGGCGATTCGTATCTACCTCCTGAAATCTGTTTCGTGCAATTCTGCCTTGATTTCAAATCCTCTTCTTTGCCTTCCCTCAATATATTTGTGGGCGAGAGTTCTCATTTATAACTCTGCAGGTTTGTGAATTGCAGTGCCCTGAACCTCCATTTTACAACTCGTTTTTATGGGAGCTGGCCGCAAAATCGCAGAATGGCTTCAGGCCCTGTTCTGGTTCCGGGGGTCAGGCTGAGCCTGTGGTTAATTCTTCTTTCTGATGGGAAAATAGAGTGACCTGTGCCTGTCCCAACACCAAGAGCTAGTCTCTCGTTGGTTCCACGTCTTCCCGTTTATCCTCAGGACAAATTGCAACCTGTACGGAACAGGAGGTTAAAGGTGCTGATGCTCCAAGTAGGGAGCTTGCTAGTAAAGCGGCTGGAATGGCGAACCCGGGCACAAGGAGATGAGAAATGAGGTGCGTTTTAGAAACCTTTCCCCATCACACGGTGTACCATCTTCTGGGTTTCTCATGCATGTTTTTGATGTAGGAAGATGCCCTTGAACCTGGAGATTTGGGACCCATGCGATGGGTACCACGCAGTATTCCTTTAAAGGGTCTGCGTTTGCTCACCCAACCTCACCAAACCTCTCAGCCCCAAGAGTGTCCACCCTTATGTCTCATCCAGCTGTGCGTCTAGATATGGTCAATCCAGGTTGCATCACAGCCCCTGAACGCATTGTGTAAGAATTTCTCTCTCTTTCACTGTCTTTGTTTCATGGTGGTTTCAAAGTAATTTATTTTTATAATGGGGTTTAGCTGCTTTTCACTGATGTGTTTATGCCGCTTTACACCCACTTGACACACTAACAGAGAGATATCAATACATAGGTTTTACGATTATTATTAGTCAGATATATTCTTGTGCGGTGAATAGGGCGTGTTGAGTCCAGTTCTCTGAGCAAGGAGTAGGTCTTGTCTATTACATATTGGGTTTATGGAACGGTATCTGAGCTAATTTGATACCCTTGTTTTATGTATCACCCCACCTCACCTTTCCCGTTAAGCAGCCATAGTGTGTTTTCTGCATGTGTGACTCTGTTCTGTTTTGTAATTCAGTTCAAGTGTAACGGTTTTTACATTCCCTCTATCAGTGATACCTTATGAGTAGTGTCCTTTTCTGTGTGACTTATTTCACTTAGAATCGTCATACCTAAATCCACTCATCATGCTGCTACTAACCTTACGACATTGATTTCCTGGCTGAGTGATATTCCATTGTACATAAGGACCACAACTTCTTTATCCATTTTTCTCTTTCCTGGGATATTTAAGGTGGAATGAAGTGGAGGTCCTGGTCAACAGAGCAGCCCTAAACTTTGGGGTGCTTGTGTCTTGCTGGTTTTTAATTTTCCCAATTTATACCCCCATGAGTGGAAGTGCCCTATGCTCTCTAAGCTGTGTTTTTCAGATGTTTCAGGACTCACCGGACACTTCTCCAGAGTGGATCTTTGCAATTTACATCCCGCCCATCAGTGTAGCAAGGCTCCCATTTCTCCATGGCCTGTCCTGCATTTCTGGTTTTGACACTTTTTTCAGCATGGCCCTTTTGACCGATGGGAAGCGAGACTTCTTTGTAGCGCTGATTTGCCTTTCCAGGTTGCTTGGTTGGCCAAAAAGGGCGTATGCGTTTTTTCCTGAATATATTCAGGAAAAAACGCATACGCCCTTTTTGGCCAAGGGCATCATTGTCAACGTTTTGCCGCTTTTCATGTGCTTTAAAGGCGATTCGTATCTACCTCCTGAAATCTGTTTCCTGCAATTCTGCCTTGATTTCAAATCCTCTTCTTTGCCTTCCCTCAATATGTTTGTGGACGAGAGTTATCATTTATAACTCTGCAGGTTTGTGAATTGCAGTGCCCTGAACCTCCATTTTACAACTCGTTTTTATGGGAGCTGGCCGCAAAATCGCAGAATGGCTTCAGGCCCTGTTCTGGTTCCGGGGGTCAGGCTGAGCCTGTGGTTAATTCTTCTTTCTGATGGGAAAATAGAGTGACCTGTGCCTGTCCCAACACCAAGAGCTAGTCTCTCGTTGGTTCCACGTCTTCCCGTTTATCCTCAGGACAAATTGCAACCTGCACGGAACAGGAGGTTAAAGGTGCTGATGCTCCAAGTAGGGAGCTTGCTAGTAAAGCGGCTGGAATGGCGAACCCGGGCACAAGGAGATGAGAAATGAGGTGCGTTTTAGAAACCTTTCCCCATCACACGGTGTACCATCTTCTGGGTTTCTCATGCATGTTTTTGATGTAGGAAGATGCCCTTGAACCTGGAGATTTGGGACCCATGCGATGGGTACCACGCAGTATTCCTTTAAAGGGTCTGCGTTTGCTCACCCAACCTCACCAAACCTCTCAGCCCCAAGAGTGTCCACCCTTATGTCTCATCCAGCTGTGCGTCTAGATATGGTCAATCCAGGTTGCATCACAGCCCCTGAACGCATTGTGTAAGAATTTCTCTCTCTTTCACTGTCTTTGTTTCATGGTGGTTTCAAAGTAATTTATTTTTATAATGGGGTTTAGCTGCTTTTCACTGCTGTGTTTATGCCGCTTTACACCCACTTGACACACTAACAGAGAGATATCAATACATAGGTTTTACGATTATTATTAGTCAGATATATTCTTGTGCGGTGAATAGGGCGTGTTGAGTCCAGTTCTCTGAGCAAGGAGTAGGTCTTGTCTACTACATATTGGGTTTATGGAATGGTATCTGAGCTAATTTGATACCCTTGTTTTATGTATCACCCCACCTCACCTTTCCCGTTAAGCAGCCATAGTGTGTTTTCTGCATGTGTGACTCTGTTCTGTTTTGTAATTCAGTTCAAGTGTAACGGTTTTTACATTCCCTCTATCAGTGATACCTTATGAGAAGTGTCCTTTTCTGTGTGACTTATTTCACTTAGAATCGTCGTACCTAAATCCACTCATCATGCTGCTACTAACCTTATGACATTGATTTCATGGCTGAGTGATATTCCATTGTACATAAGGACCACAACTTCTTTATCCATTTTTCTCTTTCCTGGGATATTTAAGGTGGAATGAAGTGGAGGTCCTTGTCAACAGAGCAGCCCTCAACTTTGGGGTGCTTGTGTCTTGCTGATTTTTCATTTTCCCAATTTATACCCCCATGAGTGGAAGTGCCCTATGCTCTCTAAGCTGTGTTTTTCAGATGTTTCAGGACACACCGTACACTTCTCCAGAGTGGCTGTTGGCAATTTACATCCCGCCCATCAGTGTAGCAAGGCTCCCATTTCTCCATGGCCTGTCCTGCATTTCTGGTTTTGACACTTTTTTCAGCATGGCCCTTTTGACCGATGGGAAGCGAGACTTCTCTGTAGCGCTGATTTGCCTTTCCAGGTTGCTTGGTTGGCCAAAAAGGGCGTATGCGTTTTTTCCTGAATATATTCAGGAAAAAACGCATACGCCCTTTTTGGCCAAGGGCATCATTGTCAACGTTTTGCCGCTTTTCATGTGCTTTAAAGGCGATTCGTATCTACCTCCTGAAATCTGTTTCGTGCAATTCTGCCTTGATTTCAAATCCTCTTCTTTGCCTTCCCTCAATATATTTGTGGGCGAGAGTTCTCATTTATAACTCTGCAGGTTTGTGAATTGCAGTGCCCTGAACCTCCATTTTACAACTCGTTTTTATGGGAGCTGGCCGCAAAATCGCAGAATGGCTTCAGGCCCTGTTCTGGTTCCGGGGGTCAGGCTGAGCCTGTGGTTAATTCTTCTTTCTGATGGGAAAATAGAGTGACCTGTGCCTGTCCCAACACCAAGAGCTAGTCTCTCGTTGGTTCCACGTCTTCCCGTTTATCCTCAGGACAAATTGCAACCTGTACGGAACAGGAGGTTAAAGGTGCTGATGCTCCAAGTAGGGAGCTTGCTAGTAAAGCGGCTGGAATGGCGAACCCGGGCACAAGGAGATGAGAAATGAGGTGCGTTTTAGAAACCTTTCCCCATCACACGGTGTACCATCTTCTGGGTTTCTCATGCATGTTTTTGATGTAGGAAGATGCCCTTGAACCTGGAGATTTGGGACCCATGCGATGGGTACCACGCAGTATTCCTTTAAAGGGTCTGCGTTTGCTCACCCAACCTCACCAAACCTCTCAGCCCCAAGAGTGTCCACCCTTATGTCTCATCCAGCTGTGCGTCTAGATATGGTCAATCCAGGTTGCATCACAGCCCCTGAACGCATTGTGTAAGAATTTCTCTCTCTTTCACTGTCTTTGTTTCATGGTGGTTTCAAAGTAATTTATTTTTATAATGGGGTTTAGCTGCTTTTCACTGATGTGTTTATGCCGCTTTACACCCACTTGACACACTAACAGAGAGATATCAATACATAGGTTTTACGATTATTATTAGTCAGATATATTCTTGTGCGGTGAATAGGGCGTGTTGAGTCCAGTTCTCTGAGCAAGGAGTAGGTCTTGTCTATTACATATTGGGTTTATGGAACGGTATCTGAGCTAATTTGATACCCTTGTTTTATGTATCACCCCACCTCACCTTTCCCGTTAAGCAGCCATAGTGTGTTTTCTGCATGTGTGACTCTGTTCTGTTTTGTAATTCAGTTCAAGTGTAACGGTTTTTACATTCCCTCTATCAGTGATACCTTATGAGTAGTGTCCTTTTCTGTGTGACTTATTTCACTTAGAATCGTCATACCTAAATCCACTCATCATGCTGCTACTAACCTTACGACATTGATTTCCTGGCTGAGTGATATTCCATTGTACATAAGGACCACAACTTCTTTATCCATTTTTCTCTTTCCTGGGATATTTAAGGTGGAATGAAGTGGAGGTCCTGGTCAACAGAGCAGCCCTAAACTTTGGGGTGCTTGTGTCTTGCTGGTTTTTAATTTTCCCAATTTATACCCCCATGAGTGGAAGTGCCCTATGCTCTCTAAGCTGTGTTTTTCAGATGTTTCAGGACTCACCGGACACTTCTCCAGAGTGGATCTTTGCAATTTACATCCCGCCCATCAGTGTAGCAAGGCTCCCATTTCTCCATGGCCTGTCCTGCATTTCTGGTTTTGACACTTTTTTCAGCATGGCCCTTTTGACCGATGGGAAGCGAGACTTCTTTGTAGCGCTGATTTGCCTTTCCAGGTTGCTTGGTTGGCCAAAAAGGGCGTATGCGTTTTTTCCTGAATATATTCAGGAAAAAACGCATACGCCCTTTTTGGCCAAGGGCATCATTGTCAACGTTTTGCCGCTTTTCATGTGCTTTAAAGGCGATTCGTATCTACCTCCTGAAATCTGTTTCCTGCAATTCTGCCTTGATTTCAAATCCTCTTCTTTGCCTTCCCTCAATATGTTTGTGGACGAGAGTTATCATTTATAACTCTGCAGGTTTGTGAATTGCAGTGCCCTGAACCTCCATTTTACAACTCGTTTTTATGGGAGCTGGCCGCAAAATCGCAGAATGGCTTCAGGCCCTGTTCTGGTTCCGGGGGTCAGGCTGAGCCTGTGGTTAATTCTTCTTTCTGATGGGAAAATAGAGTGACCTGTGCCTGTCCCAACACCAAGAGCTAGTCTCTCGTTGGTTCCACGTCTTCCCGTTTATCCTCAGGACAAATTGCAACCTGCACGGAACAGGAGGTTAAAGGTGCTGATGCTCCAAGTAGGGAGCTTGCTAGTAAAGCGGCTGGAATGGCGAACCCGGGCACAAGGAGATGAGAAATGAGGTGCGTTTTAGAAACCTTTCCCCATCACACGGTGTACCATCTTCTGGGTTTCTCATGCATGTTTTTGATGTAGGAAGATGCCCTTGAACCTGGAGATTTGGGACCCATGCGATGGGTACCACGCAGTATTCCTTTAAAGGGTCTGCGTTTGCTCACCCAACCTCACCAAACCTCTCAGCCCCAAGAGTGTCCACCCTTATGTCTCATCCAGCTGTGCGTCTAGATATGGTCAATCCAGGTTGCATCACAGCCCCTGAACGCATTGTGTAAGAATTTCTCTCTCTTTCACTGTCTTTGTTTCATGGTGGTTTCAAAGTAATTTATTTTTATAATGGGGTTTAGCTGCTTTTCACTGCTGTGTTTATGCCGCTTTACACCCACTTGACACACTAACAGAGAGATATCAATACATAGGTTTTACGATTATTATTAGTCAGATATATTCTTGTGCGGTGAATAGGGCGTGTTGAGTCCAGTTCTCTGAGCAAGGAGTAGGTCTTGTCTACTACATATTGGGTTTATGGAATGGTATCTGAGCTAATTTGATACCCTTGTTTTATGTATCACCCCACCTCACCTTTCCCGTTAAGCAGCCATAGTCTGTTTTCTGCATGTGTGACTCTGTTCTGTTTTGTAATTCAGTTCAAGTGTAACGGTTTTTACATTCCCTCTATCAGTGATACCTTATGAGAAGTGTCCTTTTCTGTGTGACTTATTTCACTTAGAATCGTCGTACCTAAATCCACTCATCATGCTGCTACTAACCTTATGACATTGATTTCATGGCTGAGTGATATTCCATTGTACATAAGGACCACAACTTCTTTATCCATTTTTCTCTTTCCTGGGATATTTAAGGTGGAATGAAGTGGAGGTCCTTGTCAACAGAGCAGCCCTCAACTTTGGGGTGCTTGTGTCTTGCTGATTTTTCATTTTCCCAATTTATACCCCCATGAGTGGAAGTGCCCTATGCTCTCTAAGCTGTGTTTTTCAGATGTTTCAGGACACACCGTACACTTCTCCAGAGTGGCTGTTGGCAATTTACATCCCGCCCATCAGTGTAGCAAGGCTCCCATTTCTCCATGGCCTGTCCTGCATTTCTGGTTTTGACACTTTTTTCAGCATGGCCCTTTTGACCGATGGGAAGCGAGACTTCTCTGTAGCGCTGATTTGCCTTTCCAGGTTGCTTGGTTGGCCAAAAAGGGCGTATGCGTTTTTTCCTGAATATATTCAGGAAAAAACGCATACGCCCTTTTTGGCCAAGGGCATCATTGTCAACGTTTTGCCGCTTTTCATGTGCTTTAAAGGCGATTCGTATCTACCTCCTGAAATCTGTTTCGTGCAATTCTGCCTTGATTTCAAATCCTCTTCTTTGCCTTCCCTCAATATATTTGTGGGCGAGAGTTCTCATTTATAACTCTGCAGGTTTGTGAATTGCAGTGCCCTGAACCTCCATTTTACAACTCGTTTTTATGGGAGCTGGCCGCAAAATCGCAGAATGGCTTCAGGCCCTGTTCTGGTTCCGGGGGTCAGGCTGAGCCTGTGGTTAATTCTTCTTTCTGATGGGAAAATAGAGTGACCTGTGCCTGTCCCAACACCAAGAGCTAGTCTCTCGTTGGTTCCACGTCTTCCCGTTTATCCTCAGGACAAATTGCAACCTGTACGGAACAGGAGGTTAAAGGTGCTGATGCTCCAAGTAGGGAGCTTGCTAGTAAAGCGGCTGGAATGGCGAACCCGGGCACAAGGAGATGAGAAATGAGGTGCGTTTTAGAAACCTTTCCCCATCACACGGTGTACCATCTTCTGGGTTTCTCATGCATGTTTTTGATGTAGGAAGATGCCCTTGAACCTGGAGATTTGGGACCCATGCGATGGGTACCACGCAGTATTCCTTTAAAGGGTCTGCGTTTGCTCACCCAACCTCACCAAACCTCTCAGCCCCAAGAGTGTCCACCCTTATGTCTCATCCAGCTGTGCGTCTAGATATGGTCAATCCAGGTTGCATCACAGCCCCTGAACGCATTGTGTAAGAATTTCTCTCTCTTTCACTGTCTTTGTTTCATGGTGGTTTCAAAGTAATTTATTTTTATAATGGGGTTTAGCTGCTTTTCACTGATGTGTTTATGCCGCTTTACACCCACTTGACACACTAACAGAGAGATATCAATACATAGGTTTTACGATTATTATTAGTCAGATATATTCTTGTGCGGTGAATAGGGCGTGTTGAGTCCAGTTCTCTGAGCAAGGAGTAGGTCTTGTCTATTACATATTGGGTTTATGGAACGGTATCTGAGCTAATTTGATACCCTTGTTTTATGTATCACCCCACCTCACCTTTCCCGTTAAGCAGCCATAGTGTGTTTTCTGCATGTGTGACTCTGTTCTGTTTTGTAATTCAGTTCAAGTGTAACGGTTTTTACATTCCCTCTATCAGTGATACCTTATGAGTAGTGTCCTTTTCTGTGTGACTTATTTCACTTAGAATCGTCATACCTAAATCCACTCATCATGCTGCTACTAACCTTACGACATTGATTTCCTGGCTGAGTGATATTCCATTGTACATAAGGACCACAACTTCTTTATCCATTTTTCTCTTTCCTGGGATATTTAAGGTGGAATGAAGTGGAGGTCCTGGTCAACAGAGCAGCCCTAAACTTTGGGGTGCTTGTGTCTTGCTGGTTTTTAATTTTCCCAATTTATACCCCCATGAGTGGAAGTGCCCTATGCTCTCTAAGCTGTGTTTTTCAGATGTTTCAGGACTCACCGGACACTTCTCCAGAGTGGATCTTTGCAATTTACATCCCGCCCATCAGTGTAGCAAGGCTCCCATTTCTCCATGGCCTGTCCTGCATTTCTGGTTTTGACACTTTTTTCAGCATGGCCCTTTTGACCGATGGGAAGCGAGACTTCTTTGTAGCGCTGATTTGCCTTTCCAGGTTGCTTGGTTGGCCAAAAAGGGCGTATGCGTTTTTTCCTGAATATATTCAGGAAAAAACGCATACGCCCTTTTTGGCCAAGGGCATCATTGTCAACGTTTTGCCGCTTTTCATGTGCTTTAAAGGCGATTCGTATCTACCTCCTGAAATCTGTTTCCTGCAATTCTGCCTTGATTTCAAATCCTCTTCTTTGCCTTCCCTCAATATGTTTGTGGACGAGAGTTATCATTTATAACTCTGCAGGTTTGTGAATTGCAGTGCCCTGAACCTCCATTTTACAACTCGTTTTTATGGGAGCTGGCCGCAAAATCGCAGAACGGCTTCAGGCCCTGTTCTGGTTCCGGGGGTCAGGCTGAGCCTGTGGTTAATTCTTCTTTCTGATGGGAAAATAGAGTGACCTGTGCCTGTCCCAACACCAAGAGCTAGTCTCTCGTTGGTTCCACGTCTTCCCGTTTATCCTCAGGACAAATTGCAACCTGCACGGAACAGGAGGTTAAAGGTGCTGATGCTCCAAGTAGGGAGCTTGCTAGTAAAGCGGCTGGAATGGCGAACCCGGGCACAAGGAGATGAGAAATGAGGTGCGTTTTAGAAACCTTTCCCCATCACACGGTGTACCATCTTCTGGGTTTCTCATGCATGTTTTTGATGTAGGAAGATGCCCTTGAACCTGGAGATTTGGGACCCATGCGATGGGTACCACGCAGTATTCCTTTAAAGGGTCTGCGTTTGCTCACCCAACCTCACCAAACCTCTCAGCCCCAAGAGTGTCCACCCTTATGTCTCATCCAGCTGTGCGTCTAGATATGGTCAATCCAGGTTGCATCACAGCCCCTGAACTCATTGTGTAAGAATTTCTCTCTCTTTCACTGTCTTTGTTTCATGGTGGTTTCAAAGTAATTTATTTTTATAATGGGGTTTAGCTGCTTTTCACTGCTGTGTTTATGCCGCTTTACACCCACTTGACACACTAACAGAGAGATATCAATACATAGGTTTTACGATTATTATTAGTCAGATATATTCTTGTGCGGTGAATAGGGCGTGTTGAGTCCAGTTCTCTGAGCAAGGAGTAGGTCTTGTCTACTACATATTGGGTTTATGGAATGGTATCTGAGCTAATTTGATACCCTTGTTTTATGTATCACCCCACCTCACCTTTCCCGTTAAGCAGCCATAGTCTGTTTTCTGCATGTGTGACTCTGTTCTGTTTTGTAATTCAGTTCAAGTGTAACGGTTTTTACATTCCCTCTATCAGTGATACCTTATGAGAAGTGTCCTTTTCTGTGTGACTTATTTCACTTAGAATCGTCGTACCTAAATCCACTCATCATGCTGCTACTAACCTTATGACATTGATTTCATGGCTGAGTGATATTCCATTGTACATAAGGACCACAACTTCTTTATCCATTTTTCTCTTTCCTGGGATATTTAAGGTGGAATGAAGTGGAGGTCCTTGTCAACAGAGCAGCCCTCAACTTTGGGGTGCTTGTGTCTTGCTGATTTTTCATTTTCCCAATTTATACCCCCATGAGTGGAAGTGCCCTATGCTCTCTAAGCTGTGTTTTTCAGATGTTTCAGGACACACCGTACACTTCTCCAGAGTGGCTGTTGGCAATTTACATCCCGCCCATCAGTGTAGCAAGGCTCCCATTTCTCCATGGCCTGTCCTGCATTTCTGGTTTTGACACTTTTTTCAGCATGGCCCTTTTGACCGATGGGAAGCGAGACTTCTCTGTAGCGCTGATTTGCCTTTCCAGGTTGCTTGGTTGGCCAAAAAGGGCGTATGCGTTTTTTCCTGAATATATTCAGGAAAAAACGCATACGCCCTTTTTGGCCAAGGGCATCATTGTCAACGTTTTGCCGCTTTTCATGTGCTTTAAAGGCGATTCGTATCTACCTCCTGAAATCTGTTTCGTGCAATTCTGCCTTGATTTCAAATCCTCTTCTTTGCCTTCCCTCAATATATTTGTGGGCGAGAGTTCTCATTTATAACTCTGCAGGTTTGTGAATTGCAGTGCCCTGAACCTCCATTTTACAACTCGTTTTTATGGGAGCTGGCCGCAAAATCGCAGAATGGCTTCAGGCCCTGTTCTGGTTCCGGGGGTCAGGCTGAGCCTGTGGTTAATTCTTCTTTCTGATGGGAAAATAGAGTGACCTGTGCCTGTCCCAACACCAAGAGCTAGTCTCTCGTTGGTTCCACGTCTTCCCGTTTATCCTCAGGACAAATTGCAACCTGTACGGAACAGGAGGTTAAAGGTGCTGATGCTCCAAGTAGGGAGCTTGCTAGTAAAGCGGCTGGAATGGCGAACCCGGGCACAAGGAGATGAGAAATGAGGTGCGTTTTAGAAACCTTTCCCCATCACACGGTGTACCATCTTCTGGGTTTCTCATGCATGTTTTTGATGTAGGAAGATGCCCTTGAACCTGGAGATTTGGGACCCATGCGATGGGTACCACGCAGTATTCCTTTAAAGGGTCTGCGTTTGCTCACCCAACCTCACCAAACCTCTCAGCCCCAAGAGTGTCCACCCTTATGTCTCATCCAGCTGTGCGTCTAGATATGGTCAATCCAGGTTGCATCACAGCCCCTGAACGCATTGTGTAAGAATTTCTCTCTCTTTCACTGTCTTTGTTTCATGGTGGTTTCAAAGTAATTTATTTTTATAATGGGGTTTAGCTGCTTTTCACTGATGTGTTTATGCCGCTTTACACCCACTTGACACACTAACAGAGAGATATCAATACATAGGTTTTACGATTATTATTAGTCAGATATATTCTTGTGCGGTGAATAGGGCGTGTTGAGTCCAGTTCTCTGAGCAAGGAGTAGGTCTTGTCTATTACATATTGGGTTTATGGAACGGTATCTGAGCTAATTTGATACCCTTGTTTTATGTATCACCCCACCTCACCTTTCCCGTTAAGCAGCCATAGTGTGTTTTCTGCATGTGTGACTCTGTTCTGTTTTGTAATTCAGTTCAAGTGTAACGGTTTTTACATTCCCTCTATCAGTGATACCTTATGAGTAGTGTCCTTTTCTGTGTGACTTATTTCACTTAGAATCGTCATACCTAAATCCACTCATCATGCTGCTACTAACCTTACGACATTGATTTCCTGGCTGAGTGATATTCCATTGTACATAAGGACCACAACTTCTTTATCCATTTTTCTCTTTCCTGGGATATTTAAGGTGGAATGAAGTGGAGGTCCTGGTCAACAGAGCAGCCCTAAACTTTGGGGTGCTTGTGTCTTGCTGGTTTTTAATTTTCCCAATTTATACCCCCATGAGTGGAAGTGCCCTATGCTCTCTAAGCTGTGTTTTTCAGATGTTTCAGGACTCACCGGACACTTCTCCAGAGTGGCTGTTGGCAATTTACATCCCGCCCATCAGTGTAGCAAGGCTCCCATTTCTCCATGGCCTGTCCTGCATTTCTGGTTTTGACACTTTTTTCAGCATGGCCCTTTTGACCGATGGGAAGCGAGACTTCTTTGTAGCGCTGATTTGCCTTTCCAGGTTGCTTGGTTGGCCAAAAAGGGCGTATGCGTTTTTTCCTGAATATATTCAGGAAAAAACGCATACGCCCTTTTTGGCCAAGGGCATCATTGTCAACGTTTTGCCGCTTTTCATGTGCTTTAAAGGCGATTCGTATCTACCTCCTGAAATCTGTTTCCTGCAATTCTGCCTTGATTTCAAATCCTCTTCTTTGCCTTCCCTCAATATGTTTGTGGACGAGAGTTATCATTTATAACTCTGCAGGTTTGTGAATTGCAGTGCCCTGAACCTCCATTTTACAACTCGTTTTTATGGGAGCTGGCCGCAAAATCGCAGAATGGCTTCAGGCCCTGTTCTGGTTCCGGGGGTCAGGCTGAGCCTGTGGTTAATTCTTCTTTCTGATGGGAAAATAGAGTGACCTGTGCCTGTCCCAACACCAAGAGCTAGTCTCTCGTTGGTTCCACGTCTTCCCGTTTATCCTCAGGACAAATTGCAACCTGCACGGAACAGGAGGTTAAAGGTGCTGATGCTCCAAGTAGGGAGCTTGCTAGTAAAGCGGCTGGAATGGCGAACCCGGGCACAAGGAGATGAGAAATGAGGTGCGTTTTAGAAACCTTTCCCCATCACACGGTGTACCATCTTCTGGGTTTCTCATGCATGTTTTTGATGTAGGAAGATGCCCTTGAACCTGGAGATTTGGGACCCATGCGATGGGTACCACGCAGTATTCCTTTAAAGGGTCTGCGTTTGCTCACCCAACCTCACCAAACCTCTCAGCCCCAAGAGTGTCCACCCTTATGTCTCATCCAGCTGTGCGTCTAGATATGGTCAATCCAGGTTGCATCACAGCCCCTGAACGCATTGTGTAAGAATTTCTCTCTCTTTCACTGTCTTTGTTTCATGGTGGTTTCAAAGTAATTTATTTTTATAATGGGGTTTAGCTGCTTTTCACTGCTGTGTTTATGCCGCTTTACACCCACTTGACACACTAACAGAGAGATATCAATACATAGGTTTTACGATTATTATTAGTCAGATATATTCTTGTGCGGTGAATAGGGCGTGTTGAGTCCAGTTCTCTGAGCAAGGAGTAGGTCTTGTCTACTACATATTGGGTTTATGGAATGGTATCTGAGCTAATTTGATACCCTTGTTTTATGTATCACCCCACCTCACCTTTCCCGTTAAGCAGCCATAGTCTGTTTTCTGCATGTGTGACTCTGTTCTGTTTTGTAATTCAGTTCAAGTGTAACGGTTTTTACATTCCCTCTATCAGTGATACCTTATGAGAAGTGTCCTTTTCTGTGTGACTTATTTCACTTAGAATCGTCGTACCTAAATCCACTCATCATGCTGCTACTAACCTTATGACATTGATTTCATGGCTGAGTGATATTCCATTGTACATAAGGACCACAACTTCTTTATCCATTTTTCTCTTTCCTGGGATATTTAAGGTGGAATGAAGTGGAGGTCCTTGTCAACAGAGCAGCCCTCAACTTTGGGGTGCTTGTGTCTTGCTGATTTTTCATTTTCCCAATTTATACCCCCATGAGTGGAAGTGCCCTATGCTCTCTAAGCTGTGTTTTTCAGATGTTTCAGGACACACCGTACACTTCTCCAGAGTGGCTGTTGGCAATTTACATCCCGCCCATCAGTGTAGCAAGGCTCCCATTTCTCCATGGCCTGTCCTGCATTTCTGGTTTTGACACTTTTTTCAGCATGGCCCTTTTGACCGATGGGAAGCGAGACTTCTCTGTAGCGCTGATTTGCCTTTCCAGGTTGCTTGGTTGGCCAAAAAGGGCGTATGCGTTTTTTCCTGAATATATTCAGGAAAAAACGCATACGCCCTTTTTGGCCAAGGGCATCATTGTCAACGTTTTGCCGCTTTTCATGTGCTTTAAAGGCGATTCGTATCTACCTCCTGAAATCTGTTTCGTGCAATTCTGCCTTGATTTCAAATCCTCTTCTTTGCCTTCCCTCAATATATTTGTGGGCGAGAGTTCTCATTTATAACTCTGCAGGTTTGTGAATTGCAGTGCCCTGAACCTCCATTTTACAACTCGTTTTTATGGGAGCTGGCCGCAAAATCGCAGAATGGCTTCAGGCCCTGTTCTGGTTCCGGGGGTCAGGCTGAGCCTGTGGTTAATTCTTCTTTCTGATGGGAAAATAGAGTGACCTGTGCCTGTCCCAACACCAAGAGCTAGTCTCTCGTTGGTTCCACGTCTTCCCGTTTATCCTCAGGACAAATTGCAACCTGTACGGAACAGGAGGTTAAAGGTGCTGATGCTCCAAGTAGGGAGCTTGCTAGTAAAGCGGCTGGAATGGCGAACCCGGGCACAAGGAGATGAGAAATGAGGTGCGTTTTAGAAACCTTTCCCCATCACACGGTGTACCATCTTCTGGGTTTCTCATGCATGTTTTTGATGTAGGAAGATGCCCTTGAACCTGGAGATTTGGGACCCATGCGATGGGTACCACGCAGTATTCCTTTAAAGGGTCTGCGTTTGCTCACCCAACCTCACCAAACCTCTCAGCCCCAAGAGTGTCCACCCTTATGTCTCATCCAGCTGTGCGTCTAGATATGGTCAATCCAGGTTGCATCACAGCCCCTGAACGCATTGTGTAAGAATTTCTCTCTCTTTCACTGTCTTTGTTTCATGGTGGTTTCAAAGTAATTTATTTTTATAATGGGGTTTAGCTGCTTTTCACTGCTGTGTTTATGCCGCTTTACACCCACTTGACACACTAACAGAGAGATATCAATACATAGGTTTTACGATTATTATTAGTCAGATATATTCTTGTGCGGTGAATAGGGCGTGTTGAGTCCAGTTCTCTGAGCAAGGAGTAGGTCTTGTCTATTACATATTGGGTTTATGGAACGGTATCTGAGCTAATTTGATACCCTTGTTTTATGTATCACCCCACCTCACCTTTCCCGTTAAGCAGCCATAGTGTGTTTTCTGCATGTGTGACTCTGTTCTGTTTTGTAATTCAGTTCAAGTGTAACGGTTTTTACATTCCCTCTATCAGTGATACCTTATGAGTAGTGTCCTTTTCTGTGTGACTTATTTCACTTAGAATCGTCATACCTAAATCCACTCATCATGCTGCTACTAACCTTACGACATTGATTTCCTGGCTGAGTGATATTCCATTGTACATAAGGACCACAACTTCTTTATCCATTTTTCTCTTTCCTGGGATATTTAAGGTGGAATGAAGTGGAGGTCCTGGTCAACAGAGCAGCCCTAAACTTTGGGGTGCTTGTGTCTTGCTGGTTTTTAATTTTCCCAATTTATACCCCCATGAGTGGAAGTGCCCTATGCTCTCTAAGCTGTGTTTTTCAGATGTTTCAGGACTCACCGGACACTTCTCCAGAGTGGATCTTTGCAATTTACATCCCGCCCATCAGTGTAGCAAGGCTCCCATTTCTCCATGGCCTGTCCTGCATTTCTGGTTTTGACACTTTTTTCAGCATGGCCCTTTTGACCGATGGGAAGCGAGACTTCTTTGTAGCGCTGATTTGCCTTTCCAGGTTGCTTGGTTGGCCAAAAAGGGCGTATGCGTTTTTTCCTGAATATATTCAGGAAAAAACGCATACGCCCTTTTTGGCCAAGGGCATCATTGTCAACGTTTTGCCGCTTTTCATGTGCTTTAAAGGCGATTCGTATCTACCTCCTGAAATCTGTTTCCTGCAATTCTGCCTTGATTTCAAATCCTCTTCTTTGCCTTCCCTCAATATGTTTGTGGACGAGAGTTATCATTTATAACTCTGCAGGTTTGTGAATTGCAGTGCCCTGAACCTCCATTTTACAACTCGTTTTTATGGGAGCTGGCCGCAAAATCGCAGAATGGCTTCAGGCCCTGTTCTGGTTCCGGGGGTCAGGCTGAGCCTGTGGTTAATTCTTCTTTCTGATGGGAAAATAGAGTGACCTGTGCCTGTCCCAACACCAAGAGCTAGTCTCTCGTTGGTTCCACGTCTTCCCGTTTATCCTCAGGACAAATTGCAACCTGCACGGAACAGGAGGTTAAAGGTGCTGATGCTCCAAGTAGGGAGCTTGCTAGTAAAGCGGCTGGAATGGCGAACCCGGGCACAAGGAGATGAGAAATGAGGTGCGTTTTAGAAACCTTTCCCCATCACACGGTGTACCATCTTCTGGGTTTCTCATGCATGTTTTTGATGTAGGAAGATGCCCTTGAACCTGGAGATTTGGGACCCATGCGATGGGTACCACGCAGTATTCCTTTAAAGGGTCTGCGTTTGCTCACCCAACCTCACCAAACCTCTCAGCCCCAAGAGTGTCCACCCTTATGTCTCATCCAGCTGTGCGTCTAGATATGGTCAATCCAGGTTGCATCACAGCCCCTGAACGCATTGTGTAAGAATTTCTCTCTCTTTCACTGTCTTTGTTTCATGGTGGTTTCAAAGTAATTTATTTTTATAATGGGGTTTAGCTGCTTTTCACTGCTGTGTTTATGCCGCTTTACACCCACTTGACACACTAACAGAGAGATATCAATACATAGGTTTTACGATTATTATTAGTCAGATATATTCTTGTGCGGTGAATAGGGCGTGTTGAGTCCAGTTCTCTGAGCAAGGAGTAGGTCTTGTCTACTACATATTGGGTTTATGGAATGGTATCTGAGCTAATTTGATACCCTTGTTTTATGTATCACCCCACCTCACCTTTCCCGTTAAGCAGCCATAGTCTGTTTTCTGCATGTGTGACTCTGTTCTGTTTTGTAATTCAGTTCAAGTGTAACGGTTTTTACATTCCCTCTATCAGTGATACCTTATGAGAAGTGTCCTTTTCTGTGTGACTTATTTCACTTAGAATCGTCGTACCTAAATCCACTCATCATGCTGCTACTAACCTTATGACATTGATTTCATGGCTGAGTGATATTCCATTGTACATAAGGACCACAACTTCTTTATCCATTTTTCTCTTTCCTGGGATATTTAAGGTGGAATGAAGTGGAGGTCCTTGTCAACAGAGCAGCCCTCAACTTTGGGGTGCTTGTGTCTTGCTGATTTTTCATTTTCCCAATTTATACCCCCATGAGTGGAAGTGCCCTATGCTCTCTAAGCTGTGTTTTTCAGATGTTTCAGGACACACCGTACACTTCTCCAGAGTGGCTGTTGGCAATTTACATCCCGCCCATCAGTGTAGCAAGGCTCCCATTTCTCCATGGCCTGTCCTGCATTTCTGGTTTTGACACTTTTTTCAGCATGGCCCTTTTGACCGATGGGAAGCGAGACTTCTCTGTAGCGCTGATTTGCCTTTCCAGGTTGCTTGGTTGGCCAAAAAGGGCGTATGCGTTTTTTCCTGAATATATTCAGGAAAAAACGCATACGCCCTTTTTGGCCAAGGGCATCATTGTCAACGTTTTGCCGCTTTTCATGTGCTTTAAAGGCGATTCGTATCTACCTCCTGAAATCTGTTTCGTGCAATTCTGCCTTGATTTCAAATCCTCTTCTTTGCCTTCCCTCAATATATTTGTGGGCGAGAGTTCTCATTTATAACTCTGCAGGTTTGTGAATTGCAGTGCCCTGAACCTCCATTTTACAACTCGTTTTTATGGGAGCTGGCCGCAAAATCGCAGAATGGCTTCAGGCCCTGTTCTGGTTCCGGGGGTCAGGCTGAGCCTGTGGTTAATTCTTCTTTCTGATGGGAAAATAGAGTGACCTGTGCCTGTCCCAACACCAAGAGCTAGTCTCTCGTTGGTTCCACGTCTTCCCGTTTATCCTCAGGACAAATTGCAACCTGTACGGAACAGGAGGTTAAAGGTGCTGATGCTCCAAGTAGGGAGCTTGCTAGTAAAGCGGCTGGAATGGCGAACCCGGGCACAAGGAGATGAGAAATGAGGTGCGTTTTAGAAACCTTTCCCCATCACACGGTGTACCATCTTCTGGGTTTCTCATGCATGTTTTTGATGTAGGAAGATGCCCTTGAACCTGGAGATTTGGGACCCATGCGATGGGTACCACGCAGTATTCCTTTAAAGGGTCTGCGTTTGCTCACCCAACCTCACCAAACCTCTCAGCCCCAAGAGTGTCCACCCTTATGTCTCATCCAGCTGTGCGTCTAGATATGGTCAATCCAGGTTGCATCACAGCCCCTGAACGCATTGTGTAAGAATTTCTCTCTCTTTCACTGTCTTTGTTTCATGGTGGTTTCAAAGTAATTTATTTTTATAATGGGGTTTAGCTGCTTTTCACTGATGTGTTTATGCCGCTTTACACCCACTTGACACACTAACAGAGAGATATCAATACATAGGTTTTACGATTATTATTAGTCAGATATATTCTTGTGCGGTGAATAGGGCGTGTTGAGTCCAGTTCTCTGAGCAAGGAGTAGGTCTTGTCTATTACATATTGGGTTTATGGAACGGTATCTGAGCTAATTTGATACCCTTGTTTTATGTATCACCCCACCTCACCTTTCCCGTTAAGCAGCCATAGTGTGTTTTCTGCATGTGTGACTCTGTTCTGTTTTGTAATTCAGTTCAAGTGTAACGGTTTTTACATTCCCTCTATCAGTGATACCTTATGAGTAGTGTCCTTTTCTGTGTGACTTATTTCACTTAGAATCGTCATACCTAAATCCACTCATCATGCTGCTACTAACCTTACGACATTGATTTCCTGGCTGAGTGATATTCCATTGTACATAAGGACCACAACTTCTTTATCCATTTTTCTCTTTCCTGGGATATTTAAGGTGGAATGAAGTGGAGGTCCTGGTCAACAGAGCAGCCCTAAACTTTGGGGTGCTTGTGTCTTGCTGGTTTTTAATTTTCCCAATTTATACCCCCATGAGTGGAAGTGCCCTATGCTCTCTAAGCTGTGTTTTTCAGATGTTTCAGGACTCACCGGACACTTCTCCAGAGTGGATCTTTGCAATTTACATCCCGCCCATCAGTGTAGCAAGGCTCCCATTTCTCCATGGCCTGTCCTGCATTTCTGGTTTTGACACTTTTTTCAGCATGGCCCTTTTGACCGATGGGAAGCGAGACTTCTTTGTAGCGCTGATTTGCCTTTCCAGGTTGCTTGGTTGGCCAAAAAGGGCGTATGCGTTTTTTCCTGAATATATTCAGGAAAAAACGCATACGCCCTTTTTGGCCAAGGGCATCATTGTCAACGTTTTGCCGCTTTTCATGTGCTTTAAAGGCGATTCGTATCTACCTCCTGAAATCTGTTTCCTGCAATTCTGCCTTGATTTCAAATCCTCTTCTTTGCCTTCCCTCAATATGTTTGTGGACGAGAGTTATCATTTATAACTCTGCAGGTTTGTGAATTGCAGTGCCCTGAACCTCCATTTTACAACTCGTTTTTATGGGAGCTGGCCGCAAAATCGCAGAATGGCTTCAGGCCCTGTTCTGGTTCCGGGGGTCAGGCTGAGCCTGTGGTTAATTCTTCTTTCTGATGGGAAAATAGAGTGACCTGTGCCTGTCCCAACACCAAGAGCTAGTCTCTCGTTGGTTCCACGTCTTCCCGTTTATCCTCAGGACAAATTGCAACCTGCACGGAACAGGAGGTTAAAGGTGCTGATGCTCCAAGTAGGGAGCTTGCTAGTAAAGCGGCTGGAATGGCGAACCCGGGCACAAGGAGATGAGAAATGAGGTGCGTTTTAGAAACCTTTCCCCATCACACGGTGTACCATCTTCTGGGTTTCTCATGCATGTTTTTGATGTAGGAAGATGCCCTTGAACCTGGAGATTTGGGACCCATGCGATGGGTACCACGCAGTATTCCTTTAAAGGGTCTGCGTTTGCTCACCCAACCTCACCAAACCTCTCAGCCCCAAGAGTGTCCACCCTTATGTCTCATCCAGCTGTGCGTCTAGATATGGTCAATCCAGGTTGCATCACAGCCCCTGAACGCATTGTGTAAGAATTTCTCTCTCTTTCACTGTCTTTGTTTCATGGTGGTTTCAAAGTAATTTATTTTTATAATGGGGTTTAGCTGCTTTTCACTGATGTGTTTATGCCGCTTTACACCCACTTGACACACTAACAGAGAGATATCAATACATAGGTTTTACGATTATTATTAGTCAGATATATTCTTGTGCGGTGAATAGGGCGTGTTGAGTCCAGTTCTCTGAGCAAGGAGTAGGTCTTGTCTATTACATATTGGGTTTATGGAACGGTATCTGAGCTAATTTGATACCCTTGTTTTATGTATCACCCCACCTCACCTTTCCCGTTAAGCAGCCATAGTGTGTTTTCTGCATGTGTGACTCTGTTCTGTTTTGTAATTCAGTTCAAGTGTAACGGTTTTTACATTCCCTCTATCAGTGATACCTTATGAGTAGTGTCCTTTTCTGTGTGACTTATTTCACTTAGAATCGTCATACCTAAATCCACTCATCATGCTGCTACTAACCTTACGACATTGATTTCCTGGCTGAGTGATATTCCATTGTACATAAGGACCACAACTTCTTTATCCATTTTTCTCTTTCCTGGGATATTTAAGGTGGAATGAAGTGGAGGTCCTGGTCAACAGAGCAGCCCTAAACTTTGGGGTGCTTGTGTCTTGCTGGTTTTTAATTTTCCCAATTTATACCCCCATGAGTGGAAGTGCCCTATGCTCTCTAAGCTGTGTTTTTCAGATGTTTCAGGACTCACCGGACACTTCTCCAGAGTGGATCTTTGCAATTTACATCCCGCCCATCAGTGTAGCAAGGCTCCCATTTCTCCATGGCCTGTCCTGCATTTCTGGTTTTGACACTTTTTTCAGCATGGCCCTTTTGACCGATGGGAAGCGAGACTTCTTTGTAGCGCTGATTTGCCTTTCCAGGTTGCTTGGTTGGCCAAAAAGGGCGTATGCGTTTTTTCCTGAATATATTCAGGAAAAAACGCATACGCCCTTTTTGGCCAAGGGCATCATTGTCAACGTTTTGCCGCTTTTCATGTGCTTTAAAGGCGATTCGTATCTACCTCCTGAAATCTGTTTCCTGCAATTCTGCCTTGATTTCAAATCCTCTTCTTTGCCTTCCCTCAATATGTTTGTGGACGAGAGTTATCATTTATAACTCTGCAGGTTTGTGAATTGCAGTGCCCTGAACCTCCATTTTACAACTCGTTTTTATGGGAGCTGGCCGCAAAATCGCAGAATGGCTTCAGGCCCTGTTCTGGTTCCGGGGGTCAGGCTGAGCCTGTGGTTAATTCTTCTTTCTGATGGGAAAATAGAGTGACCTGTGCCTGTCCCAACACCAAGAGCTAGTCTCTCGTTGGTTCCACGTCTTCCCGTTTATCCTCAGGACAAATTGCAACCTGCACGGAACAGGAGGTTAAAGGTGCTGATGCTCCAAGTAGGGAGCTTGCTAGTAAAGCGGCTGGAATGGCGAACCCGGGCACAAGGAGATGAGAAATGAGGTGCGTTTTAGAAACCTTTCCCCATCACACGGTGTACCATCTTCTGGGTTTCTCATGCATGTTTTTGATGTAGGAAGATGCCCTTGAACCTGGAGATTTGGGACCCATGCGATGGGTACCACGCAGTATTCCTTTAAAGGGTCTGCGTTTGCTCACCCAACCTCACCAAACCTCTCAGCCCCAAGAGTGTCCACCCTTATGTCTCATCCAGCTGTGCGTCTAGATATGGTCAATCCAGGTTGCATCACAGCCCCTGAACGCATTGTGTAAGAATTTCTCTCTCTTTCACTGTCTTTGTTTCATGGTGGTTTCAAAGTAATTTATTTTTATAATGGGGTTTAGCTGCTTTTCACTGCTGTGTTTATGCCGCTTTACACCCACTTGACACACTAACAGAGAGATATCAATACATAGGTTTTACGATTATTATTAGTCAGATATATTCTTGTGCGGTGAATAGGGCGTGTTGAGTCCAGTTCTCTGAGCAAGGAGTAGGTCTTGTCTACTACATATTGGGTTTATGGAATGGTATCTGAGCTAATTTGATACCCTTGTTTTATGTATCACCCCACCTCACCTTTCCCGTTAAGCAGCCATAGTCTGTTTTCTGCATGTGTGACTCTGTTCTGTTTTGTAATTCAGTTCAAGTGTAACGGTTTTTACATTCCCTCTATCAGTGATACCTTATGAGAAGTGTCCTTTTCTGTGTGACTTATTTCACTTAGAATCGTCGTACCTAAATCCACTCATCATGCTGCTACTAACCTTATGACATTGATTTCATGGCTGAGTGATATTCCATTGTACATAAGGACCACAACTTCTTTATCCATTTTTCTCTTTCCTGGGATATTTAAGGTGGAATGAAGTGGAGGTCCTTGTCAACAGAGCAGCCCTCAACTTTGGGGTGCTTGTGTCTTGCTGATTTTTCATTTTCCCAATTTATACCCCCATGAGTGGAAGTGCCCTATGCTCTCTAAGCTGTGTTTTTCAGATGTTTCAGGACACACCGTACACTTCTCCAGAGTGGCTGTTGGCAATTTACATCCCGCCCATCAGTGTAGCAAGGCTCCCATTTCTCCATGGCCTGTCCTGCATTTCTGGTTTTGACACTTTTTTCAGCATGGCCCTTTTGACCGATGGGAAGCGAGACTTCTCTGTAGCGCTGATTTGCCTTTCCAGGTTGCTTGGTTGGCCAAAAAGGGCGTATGCGTTTTTTCCTGAATATATTCAGGAAAAAACGCATACGCCCTTTTTGGCCAAGGGCATCATTGTCAACGTTTTGCCGCTTTTCATGTGCTTTAAAGGCGATTCGTATCTACCTCCTGAAATCTGTTTCGTGCAATTCTGCCTTGATTTCAAATCCTCTTCTTTGCCTTCCCTCAATATATTTGTGGGCGAGAGTTCTCATTTATAACTCTGCAGGTTTGTGAATTGCAGTGCCCTGAACCTCCATTTTACAACTCGTTTTTATGGGAGCTGGCCGCAAAATCGCAGAATGGCTTCAGGCCCTGTTCTGGTTCCGGGGGTCAGGCTGAGCCTGTGGTTAATTCTTCTTTCTGATGGGAAAATAGAGTGACCTGTGCCTGTCCCAACACCAAGAGCTAGTCTCTCGTTGGTTCCACGTCTTCCCGTTTATCCTCAGGACAAATTGCAACCTGTACGGAACAGGAGGTTAAAGGTGCTGATGCTCCAAGTAGGGAGCTTGCTAGTAAAGCGGCTGGAATGGCGAACCCGGGCACAAGGAGATGAGAAATGAGGTGCGTTTTAGAAACCTTTCCCCATCACACGGTGTACCATCTTCTGGGTTTCTCATGCATGTTTTTGATGTAGGAAGATGCCCTTGAACCTGGAGATTTGGGACCCATGCGATGGGTACCACGCAGTATTCCTTTAAAGGGTCTGCGTTTGCTCACCCAACCTCACCAAACCTCTCAGCCCCAAGAGTGTCCACCCTTATGTCTCATCCAGCTGTGCGTCTAGATATGGTCAATCCAGGTTGCATCACAGCCCCTGAACGCATTGTGTAAGAATTTCTCTCTCTTTCACTGTCTTTGTTTCATGGTGGTTTCAAAGTAATTTATTTTTATAATGGGGTTTAGCTGCTTTTCACTGATGTGTTTATGCCGCTTTACACCCACTTGACACACTAACAGAGAGATATCAATACATAGGTTTTACGATTATTATTAGTCAGATATATTCTTGTGCGGTGAATAGGGCGTGTTGAGTCCAGTTCTCTGAGCAAGGAGTAGGTCTTGTCTATTACATATTGGGTTTATGGAACGGTATCTGAGCTAATTTGATACCCTTGTTTTATGTATCACCCCACCTCACCTTTCCCGTTAAGCAGCCATAGTGTGTTTTCTGCATGTGTGACTCTGTTCTGTTTTGTAATTCAGTTCAAGTGTAACGGTTTTTACATTCCCTCTATCAGTGATACCTTATGAGTAGTGTCCTTTTCTGTGTGACTTATTTCACTTAGAATCGTCATACCTAAATCCACTCATCATGCTGCTACTAACCTTACGACATTGATTTCCTGGCTGAGTGATATTCCATTGTACATAAGGACCACAACTTCTTTATCCATTTTTCTCTTTCCTGGGATATTTAAGGTGGAATGAAGTGGAGGTCCTGGTCAACAGAGCAGCCCTAAACTTTGGGGTGCTTGTGTCTTGCTGGTTTTTAATTTTCCCAATTTATACCCCCATGAGTGGAAGTGCCCTATGCTCTCTAAGCTGTGTTTTTCAGATGTTTCAGGACTCACCGGACACTTCTCCAGAGTGGATCTTTGCAATTTACATCCCGCCCATCAGTGTAGCAAGGCTCCCATTTCTCCATGGCCTGTCCTGCATTTCTGGTTTTGACACTTTTTTCAGCATGGCCCTTTTGACCGATGGGAAGCGAGACTTCTTTGTAGCGCTGATTTGCCTTTCCAGGTTGCTTGGTTGGCCAAAAAGGGCGTATGCGTTTTTTCCTGAATATATTCAGGAAAAAACGCATACGCCCTTTTTGGCCAAGGGCATCATTGTCAACGTTTTGCCGCTTTTCATGTGCTTTAAAGGCGATTCGTATCTACCTCCTGAAATCTGTTTCCTGCAATTCTGCCTTGATTTCAAATCCTCTTCTTTGCCTTCCCTCAATATGTTTGTGGACGAGAGTTATCATTTATAACTCTGCAGGTTTGTGAATTGCAGTGCCCTGAACCTCCATTTTACAACTCGTTTTTATGGGAGCTGGCCGCAAAATCGCAGAATGGCTTCAGGCCCTGTTCTGGTTCCGGGGGTCAGGCTGAGCCTGTGGTTAATTCTTCTTTCTGATGGGAAAATAGAGTGACCTGTGCCTGTCCCAACACCAAGAGCTAGTCTCTCGTTGGTTCCACGTCTTCCCGTTTATCCTCAGGACAAATTGCAACCTGCACGGAACAGGAGGTTAAAGGTGCTGATGCTCCAAGTAGGGAGCTTGCTAGTAAAGCGGCTGGAATGGCGAACCCGGGCACAAGGAGATGAGAAATGAGGTGCGTTTTAGAAACCTTTCCCCATCACACGGTGTACCATCTTCTGGGTTTCTCATGCATGTTTTTGATGTAGGAAGATGCCCTTGAACCTGGAGATTTGGGACCCATGCGATGGGTACCACGCAGTATTCCTTTAAAGGGTCTGCGTTTGCTCACCCAACCTCACCAAACCTCTCAGCCCCAAGAGTGTCCACCCTTATGTCTCATCCAGCTGTGCGTCTAGATATGGTCAATCCAGGTTGCATCACAGCCCCTGAACGCATTGTGTAAGAATTTCTCTCTCTTTCACTGTCTTTGTTTCATGGTGGTTTCAAAGTAATTTATTTTTATAATGGGGTTTAGCTGCTTTTCACTGATGTGTTTATGCCGCTTTACACCCACTTGACACACTAACAGAGAGATATCAATACATAGGTTTTACGATTATTATTAGTCAGATATATTCTTGTGCGGTGAATAGGGCGTGTTGAGTCCAGTTCTCTGAGCAAGGAGTAGGTCTTGTCTATTACATATTGGGTTTATGGAACGGTATCTGAGCTAATTTGATACCCTTGTTTTATGTATCACCCCACCTCACCTTTCCCGTTAAGCAGCCATAGTGTGTTTTCTGCATGTGTGACTCTGTTCTGTTTTGTAATTCAGTTCAAGTGTAACGGTTTTTACATTCCCTCTATCAGTGATACCTTATGAGTAGTGTCCTTTTCTGTGTGACTTATTTCACTTAGAATCGTCATACCTAAATCCACTCATCATGCTGCTACTAACCTTACGACATTGATTTCCTGGCTGAGTGATATTCCATTGTACATAAGGACCACAACTTCTTTATCCATTTTTCTCTTTCCTGGGATATTTAAGGTGGAATGAAGTGGAGGTCCTGGTCAACAGAGCAGCCCTAAACTTTGGGGTGCTTGTGTCTTGCTGGTTTTTAATTTTCCCAATTTATACCCCCATGAGTGGAAGTGCCCTATGCTCTCTAAGCTGTGTTTTTCAGATGTTTCAGGACTCACCGGACACTTCTCCAGAGTGGATCTTTGCAATTTACATCCCGCCCATCAGTGTAGCAAGGCTCCCATTTCTCCATGGCCTGTCCTGCATTTCTGGTTTTGACACTTTTTTCAGCATGGCCCTTTTGACCGATGGGAAGCGAGACTTCTTTGTAGCGCTGATTTGCCTTTCCAGGTTGCTTGGTTGGCCAAAAAGGGCGTATGCGTTTTTTCCTGAATATATTCAGGAAAAAACGCATACGCCCTTTTTGGCCAAGGGCATCATTGTCAACGTTTTGCCGCTTTTCATGTGCTTTAAAGGCGATTCGTATCTACCTCCTGAAATCTGTTTCCTGCAATTCTGCCTTGATTTCAAATCCTCTTCTTTGCCTTCCCTCAATATGTTTGTGGACGAGAGTTATCATTTATAACTCTGCAGGTTTGTGAATTGCAGTGCCCTGAACCTCCATTTTACAACTCGTTTTTATGGGAGCTGGCCGCAAAATCGCAGAATGGCTTCAGGCCCTGTTCTGGTTCCGGGGGTCAGGCTGAGCCTGTGGTTAATTCTTCTTTCTGATGGGAAAATAGAGTGACCTGTGCCTGTCCCAACACCAAGAGCTAGTCTCTCGTTGGTTCCACGTCTTCCCGTTTATCCTCAGGACAAATTGCAACCTGCACGGAACAGGAGGTTAAAGGTGCTGATGCTCCAAGTAGGGAGCTTGCTAGTAAAGCGGCTGGAATGGCGAACCCGGGCACAAGGAGATGAGAAATGAGGTGCGTTTTAGAAACCTTTCCCCATCACACGGTGTACCATCTTCTGGGTTTCTCATGCATGTTTTTGATGTAGGAAGATGCCCTTGAACCTGGAGATTTGGGACCCATGCGATGGGTACCACGCAGTATTCCTTTAAAGGGTCTGCGTTTGCTCACCCAACCTCACCAAACCTCTCAGCCCCAAGAGTGTCCACCCTTATGTCTCATCCAGCTGTGCGTCTAGATATGGTCAATCCAGGTTGCATCACAGCCCCTGAACGCATTGTGTAAGAATTTCTCTCTCTTTCACTGTCTTTGTTTCATGGTGGTTTCAAAGTAATTTATTTTTATAATGGGTTTAGCTGCTTTTCACTGCTGTGTTTATGCCGCTTTACACCCACTTGACACACTAACAGAGAGATATCAATACATAGGTTTTACGATTATTATTAGTCAGATATATTCTTGTGCGGTGAATAGGGCGTGTTGAGTCCAGTTCTCTGAGCAAGGAGTAGGTCTTGTCTACTACATATTGGGTTTATGGAATGGTATCTGAGCTAATTTGATACCCTTGTTTTATGTATCACCCCACCTCACCTTTCCCGTTAAGCAGCCATAGTCTGTTTTCTGCATGTGTGACTCTGTTCTGTTTTGTAATTCAGTTCAAGTGTAACGGTTTTTACATTCCCTCTATCAGTGATACCTTATGAGAAGTGTCCTTTTCTGTGTGACTTATTTCACTTAGAATCGTCGTACCTAAATCCACTCATCATGCTGCTACTAACCTTATGACATTGATTTCATGGCTGAGTGATATTCCATTGTACATAAGGACCACAACTTCTTTATCCATTTTTCTCTTTCCTGGGATATTTAAGGTGGAATGAAGTGGAGGTCCTTGTCAACAGAGCAGCCCTCAACTTTGGGGTGCTTGTGTCTTGCTGATTTTTCATTTTCCCAATTTATACCCCCATGAGTGGAAGTGCCCTATGCTCTCTAAGCTGTGTTTTTCAGATGTTTCAGGACACACCGTACACTTCTCCAGAGTGGCTGTTGGCAATTTACATCCCGCCCATCAGTGTAGCAAGGCTCCCATTTCTCCATGGCCTGTCCTGCATTTCTGGTTTTGACACTTTTTTCAGCATGGCCCTTTTGACCGATGGGAAGCGAGACTTCTCTGTAGCGCTGATTTGCCTTTCCAGGTTGCTTGGTTGGCCAAAAAGGGCGTATGCGTTTTTTCCTGAATATATTCAGGAAAAAACGCATACGCCCTTTTTGGCCAAGGGCATCATTGTCAACGTTTTGCCGCTTTTCATGTGCTTTAAAGGCGATTCGTATCTACCTCCTGAAATCTGTTTCGTGCAATTCTGCCTTGATTTCAAATCCTCTTCTTTGCCTTCCCTCAATATATTTGTGGGCGAGAGTTCTCATTTATAACTCTGCAGGTTTGTGAATTGCAGTGCCCTGAACCTCCATTTTACAACTCGTTTTTATGGGAGCTGGCCGCAAAATCGCAGAATGGCTTCAGGCCCTGTTCTGGTTCCGGGGGTCAGGCTGAGCCTGTGGTTAATTCTTCTTTCTGATGGGAAAATAGAGTGACCTGTGCCTGTCCCAACACCAAGAGCTAGTCTCTCGTTGGTTCCACGTCTTCCGTTTATCCTCAGGACAAATTGCAACCTGTACGGAACAGGAGGTTAAAGGTGCTGATGCTCCAAGTAGGGAGCTTGCTAGTAAAGCGGCTGGAATGGCGAACCCGGGCACAAGGAGATGAGAAATGAGGTGCGTTTTAGAAACCTTTCCCCATCACACGGTGTACCATCTTCTGGGTTTCTCATGCATGTTTTTGATGTAGGAAGATGCCCTTGAACCTGGAGATTTGGGACCCATGCGATGGGTACCACGCAGTATTCCTTTAAAGGGTCTGCGTTTGCTCACCCAACCTCACCAAACCTCTCAGCCCCAAGAGTGTCCACCCTTATGTCTCATCCAGCTGTGCGTCTAGATATGGTCAATCCAGGTTGCATCACAGCCCCTGAACGCATTGTGTAAGAATTTCTCTCTCTTTCACTGTCTTTGTTTCATGGTGGTTTCAAAGTAATTTATTTTTATAATGGGGTTTAGCTGCTTTTCACTGATGTGTTTATGCCGCTTTACACCCACTTGACACACTAACAGAGAGATATCAATACATAGGTTTTACGATTATTATTAGTCAGATATATTCTTGTGCGGTGAATAGGGCGTGTTGAGTCCAGTTCTCTGAGCAAGGAGTAGGTCTTGTCTATTACATATTGGGTTTATGGAACGGTATCTGAGCTAATTTGATACCCTTGTTTTATGTATCACCCCACCTCACCTTTCCCGTTAAGCAGCCATAGTGTGTTTTCTGCATGTGTGACTCTGTTCTGTTTTGTAATTCAGTTCAAGTGTAACGGTTTTTACATTCCCTCTATCAGTGATACCTTATGAGTAGTGTCCTTTTCTGTGTGACTTATTTCACTTAGAATCGTCATACCTAAATCCACTCATCATGCTGCTACTAACCTTACGACATTGATTTCCTGGCTGAGTGATATTCCATTGTACATAAGGACCACAACTTCTTTATCCATTTTTCTCTTTCCTGGGATATTTAAGGTGGAATGAAGTGGAGGTCCTGGTCAACAGAGCAGCCCTAAACTTTGGGGTGCTTGTGTCTTGCTGGTTTTTAATTTTCCCAATTTATACCCCCATGAGTGGAAGTGCCCTATGCTCTCTAAGCTGTGTTTTTCAGATGTTTCAGGACTCACCGGACACTTCTCCAGAGTGGATCTTTGCAATTTACATCCCGCCCATCAGTGTAGCAAGGCTCCCATTTCTCCATGGCCTGTCCTGCATTTCTGGTTTTGACACTTTTTTCAGCATGGCCCTTTTGACCGATGGGAAGCGAGACTTCTTTGTAGCGCTGATTTGCCTTTCCAGGTTGCTTGGTTGGCCAAAAAGGGCGTATGCGTTTTTTCCTGAATATATTCAGGAAAAAACGCATACGCCCTTTTTGGCCAAGGGCATCATTGTCAACGTTTTGCCGCTTTTCATGTGCTTTAAAGGCGATTCGTATCTACCTCCTGAAATCTGTTTCCTGCAATTCTGCCTTGATTTCAAATCCTCTTCTTTGCCTTCCCTCAATATGTTTGTGGACGAGAGTTATCATTTATAACTCTGCAGGTTTGTGAATTGCAGTGCCCTGAACCTCCATTTTACAACTCGTTTTTATGGGAGCTGGCCGCAAAATCGCAGAATGGCTTCAGGCCCTGTTCTGGTTCCGGGGGTCAGGCTGAGC